>NC_058408.1:94360887-94537469 GCF_002201575.2 Neomonachus schauinslandi
AAGAAGAAGAAGAAGAAGAAGAAGAAGAAGAAGAAGAAGAAGAAGAAAGCAGGAAGGGAAAAATGGAGGGGGGGAATTGGAGGGGGAGATGAACCGTGAGAGACTATGGACTCTGAGAAACAAACTGAGGGTTCTAGAGGGGAGGGGGTTGGGGGGATGGGTTAGCCTGGTGATGGGCACGTACTGAATGGAGCACTGGGTGTTATATGCAAACAATGAATCATGGAACACTACATCAAAAACTAATGATGTAATGTATGGTGATTAACATAACATAATAAAAATAAATAAATAAAAGGTCAGTTGACTAGGAACAGGCAAAGTGGGTGATGGGAATATTCTATATTTGAGGAGGAAATATATGGCATATACCTATGTCAATATTGAGATGTACAGTTGATTTTGGCACATTTTCCTGTATGCAAACTATTCCTCATAAAAGTAAAACATTAAATGCTCAATAGATGTTAGTTATATTAAAATGTATTTACATCATTTGATAAAAATCTATTTTTATCTATTGCACCAATTATTTATTATACCATGCTGTATAATTTCTAAAGAAATTCTGTTTTGTTTCTGAATTCCCATTTTATTATTATTTATTGCTGCATAACATTTCAATCCCAAAATTAATAGCTTAAAACAACAAAATTTTGCTATCTGACAGTTTCTGAGGGTAGGAAATCCCAAAACACTTAGTTCAGTGGTTCTGGCTCAGGATTTTTCATGAGGTTGAAGTCAAACTGTTGGCTGGAGTTTCAATCACTTGAGGGTTTGACTCATGGTTGTAAGCAGCAGATTTCAGCTTGCTATCACCTGGGTTTGATTATGAGATGGTAAACACCCATCCTCTCACTATGTCTTCACTTAGTGAAAGGGAGCTCTCTGGGATGTCTTTTATAAGGCCACTAATCTCATTCATAAGGGCTCCTCCCTCATGACTTAATGACCTCCCAAAGGCCCCATCTCCAAATACCATCACACTGTGGATTAGTTTTCATATGAATTTTGGGAGGAAATATTCAGTCTATGGTATTCCATCTTTGGCCCTCCCAAAATTCAGCCCTTTTTGCATTTGTTCATTTGTTTTATCCCAATAGACCCAAAAGTCTTAACTCGTTCCAGCATTAACTTTAAAGTGTAAGTCCAAAGTCTCATGTAAATATCATCTAAATCAGATTTGGGTCAGACTCAAGGTATGAGTCATTCTGAGGCCAACTCTTCTCTAGCCATGAACCTATGAGACCAAACGTGTTATGTGTTTCTATAAGATACAGTGCTGAAACAGGCATAGGGTAGACATTCCATTTCAAAAGGGAAACATCATAGAGAGGAAAGTAGGGACAGCTCCCAAATAAATCCAAAACCTAATGGAGAAAATTCTCTTAGACCATAAGTATGAGAATATTCCTCTTGCCTTTACATTCTGTTTTCCAGGCCCAGGGCATAATAAGTCACTCCCATGGCTCTGTGGGACAACTTACTACAGCTCTAGTGAGGCCCCACACATGCTACCATTCTCAGCAAGCATCTGTGGCTCTCCCAGTTTGTGGCACTACACCTGGGCTCTGCCATGCATCCCTATCCTTTAAAACCTCTGTGGACCAAGAATTCTGGCCCTGTGATGGGAGTGGCAGTTCTGATCTCTGAACCATTTCTGGGTCCTTCTTCCATTATAGTTGTTCATCCATTATCCATTTGTCCATTATCTTGAACAATAGCTCCTAGTTTCTGTTTAGATGGCTGAATCATATTAATCTTAACAAATGGTCACATGGCATCACCTTTAGTGCCCTCACATTTTGCAATATGGATAGGCTGAGAATTTTCTAAATCTTTAAGTTCTGCCTCCTTAATGCTTAATAATTCCATCTATAAGTAATTTCTGTCATCTCACACTTCAATATAAGCAGTCAGAAAAAAGCCAAGCTACATCTTCACTTTTCTTAGAAATTTCATGCAAATACTGCATATGTGGAATCTAAATTAATCAGACTCAGAAACAAAAACTAGAATGGATAAAGATGTGGTATACACACACACACACACAAACACACACACACACAGGATTACTACTCAGCCATCAAAAAGAATGAGATCTTGCCATTTGCAGCAATATAGTTGGAGCTAGGGAGTATTATGCTAAGCAAAACAAGTTGGTCAGAGAAAGACAAATACCATTTGATTTCACTCATATGTGAAATTTAAGAAACAAAACAAACAATCATAGGGGAAAAAAAGAGAGAGACAAACCAAACTATAGAGGACAAACTGATGGTTACCAGAGGGGAGGGGTGGGGGGATGGGTGAAATAGGTGATGGGGATTAAGGAGGCCACTTGTTGTGATGAGCACCAGGTGTTGTATGGAAGTGTTGAATCGCTAAATTGTACACCTGAAACTAATATTACACTGTATATTAACTGTAATTTATATAAAAACTTCAAAAAAAAAAAAATGGTGCTTGGGAGGAGCAAGGGGAACTGGGGAGTTGCTATTCAATGGGTGTAGAGTTTGTTATGCAGGATTGGATGCAATATTGCATTTATTGTTAACTATGTATCACGTTATGTGTTCTTTTTAACCACATTTTTCTTTTTTTTACAAAAGAAAAAGATGTTTAGTAGATTGAACAAGGTAATATGTGATGGGACTAGGATTTACTAATGTGATTTTTGATTCCAAGATTGATTCTTTCAATGTAATTATTGCTGCTTCCCATGACATTGTGCCTAATACTAATGACTTATTACTATAAAATAGTAAGTTTTCAAAATAAACATTATTATCTTCTCACAAGAATATCAACATATTAAAATAAGACTAAAAAAGATGTGGAGAGAAACAAGCACCATTTTATGCTAGCAGAGGTGTTAAAATGAAAAGTAGCAATTAGACTCAATTTTAGTATTTTTAGTATTTTATCTTAAAATAATCATCAAAGACACATACTTGCTTAGGTGCAGTTTGGAAACTAAATATGCCTGCCATGCAGAAAATTATGATAAGAAGGCAAAAATTGTTTGACTATTCCTTACACATACTACAAAGTTATATAATTATACCAGAGATGGATACCTTGAAAAGATTGAATGAAGATGAAATTTAAAGGTATTGGTGAAGATTTAAAAATATATTTTGCTAATAGAACAATCTAAGTTTAATTAGATTGTGTGTTTCTACTATAGCAACCCAGAATATAACAACAATAAGAAAATGATTTAAGATCTGATTTTATACCAAAAAGGCAAAGAGAAGAGTTATGGAATGTAAACACCCAAAGTCAGTGACTCAATTTTTGTACTCATTTAGATCAAAATGATTTATTATTTATTTTATACAGTTTGCCTCATGTGTGAATGTTGTGTGTGTGTGTGCGTGCGCGTGCACACGCACACATGCATGCGCACATATGCGTACCTCTTAATAATATTGCTATCTTTTCCTAATTGACTTTCTTACACAGGTACACTTAAGATTGAGTATGAAATGTGGAATCAATAGCCACCGGGTGAAAGATAATATCCTGGATATTAACTAAGTATGGTAATTTAGATTTCTTTCTCAGAGTTTTGTTAGGTAAAGACAGAACATTGAAAATACATTCTTTGTTTTTCACTTTTGTGAAGACATATAATAGTTTTTGGTATATTAATAGGTTCTTAATAAATATATTTGAATGAATGAGTAAGTCTTGTCTTAGCTCAGGCTGCCATAACAAAATACCATAGACTGGATGACTTAAACAACAGAAATTTGTTTGTTACCATTCTGGAGGCTGGAAATCCAAGATTAAAGTGGTTGGACTCTGGAGAAAACCTTCTTCCTGACTTGCAGAGGGCTACTTTCTCACTCTATGCTCTCATTGAATAGAGAGAAAGAGCTCATTTCTTCTTTTTCTTTTAAGGACACTAATCTCATTATGGAGTTCTTTCTTCATAACTTCATCTAAACCCCACTACCTCCCAAAGGCTCCATCTCTAAATACCATCACAGTAGGGTTAAGGGTTTCAGCATGAGATTTTGAAGGGACACCCAACATTCAGTCCATAACATTCCACCTGTGACCCCCCCCCAAAATACATGTCCTTGTCTCGTTCAAAATGCATTCATTCCATCCCAACAGACTTAAAAGTCTTAACTCATTACAGCATCAACTCCAAAGTCTAAACTCCAAAATTTCATCTAAATATGATCCAAATCAGGTATGGGTGAGATTAGAGGTATGATTCGTCCTCAGTCAAATTATTTTCTAGTTATGAACTTGTGAAACTAGATGAATTATGTGCTTCAAAAATGCATTGGGGGGGCTAGGCATAAGGTATCCAGTCCCATCCCCATTTTACATGATTACTGTGAAATTTGTTGATGTTGTTGAATGTATCAGCAATTTGTTCTTTCTCATTGCTGTGCAGTATTCCATTGGGTGGGTATGTATGTCAGAGTTTATTAGTCCTATCAACTTTTAAGGTTATATGGACTTTTTCCAAATTGGAATTATTGTAAATAATGTTGCTGTAGATATGTTTGTACAAGTCTTTCATGAACATATGTTGCCATCTATATAGAGTATATGCCCAAGAATTAAATTGCTATGTATAGGGTTAGGTATGAGGTCAACAGATATTGCCAAACAGAATTCCAGAGTGCTTGTACCAATTTACATTCCCACTAGCAATGCAGGAGAAGCTCTACTGTCCACATGTTCATCATAACACTGTTATGTCATGAGATTAACTAAAGGTATTCTGATGGCTGTGAAGTGGAAGGACATTGTGGTTTTAATTTTAATTTGTCTTCTGTTTTTTGTTATTTTGTATGTTCTATTGCGAAGTGCCTATCAAGATTTTTGTTCCATTAATGTTTTATCTGTTCTCTTATTAATTTTATAGAATTCTTTATATTACATATGAGTGCTATTTTCTTATGTATGTCTGACCAGTATTTCTTCCCAAGCTTTGACTTGCATTTTTTTTGTGAACAGAAGTTTTTAATTTTAATAAAAATCAATTTATCATCTTTTGAAAAAAATAGTTTGTTTCATTTTGTGCCCTATTTGAGAAGTCTTTGCTTATTCCAAGGGCATAAAGATATTCTTCTCTCTTTTCTTCTAAGAGCTCTTTTATTTTACATTCTACAACTGAATATATACATCATATCAAATTACTTTTTTATGTAAACTTTAAGAAAGGGTCTAAACATACTGTTTTGTTATACATGTCCAACTGCTCTGACATCATTTACTGAAAAGGTTATCCTTTCCCCGACTAAATAACAGTGGGGTTTTTGTTGTTGTTGGTTTGTTTTTAATAAATCATATGGACTGGTTATGTGAGGGGGGCTATTTCTGGGCTCTCTGGTACTGATCTATAATGTCCATCATTATACCAATACTTATTATTTTATATACAATATATTTTTAATGAATCAAACAGCAACTATTATCTAGAATTCAAATAATGAAAGTTATGTAACACTCATGCAATGAAACCTACAAAACATCCCTGAGAGAAATTAAGACATAAATAAACAGAAGGGTATACTATGATTATACTTCACAAGATCAAGTATTACTAAGACATCACGGCTTCTAAAATTGTTGTATAGAGTTAGTGTAATTCCAATCAAAATCCCAGCAGGAACTTTTTGTTGAAGTTAGCAACCTCTTCCTAGAACTTATGGAATTAAAGGCAATATTAAGAAGTAAAGCTGGAGAATTTATACTATTTAACAAGATTCATTAAAAATATATTGCTCTGTTCCTCATCTCAGAGGAAAAGTATTTAAAACATCAACATTATGTGGGCACCTGGGTGGCTCAGCCGGTTAAGAGTCTGCCTTCGACTCAGGTCGTGATCCCAGGGTACTAGGATGGAGCCCCGCATCCACTGGGCTCCGTGTTCAGTGGAGAGCCTGTTTCTCCCTCTCCCTCTGCTGCTCCCCCTGCTTGTGCTTTCTTGCTCTTTCTCTCAATAAATAAATAAAATCTTAAAAAAAATCAACATTATGTTTGATGTTAACTGGAGGGTTTTGATGCCCTTACACCAAGAAACTTAAGAAAGTTTATTTCTTTTCTGAAGTCTCTTGGAAATTTTAAAAATAAGAGTGGTTTCAATTTCAAAAATTTACTTTTGTATATCCTAAGATGATCATTTGAATTTTCCACTTTATTTTATTAATGTTGTGGGATTAACTCTTTCTTTTTTGTTTGATTCTATTTTGTTTCCATTCTTGTTTTCCTTTTTTGTGCTTCACTCCTGATATTTTTTAGTGCTTTCTCTTTGAATTAGATCAAATTATCCATTTTGTGTATGTCCAGTCTGCTGTTAAACTCATCCAATTAATTCTGAATATAAAAAACTTTATAGATTTTAAATATCTTTTGGAATTCTCCATCTTTTTATCCATTTTTAATCTTTCCTTCTATTCTCTTTAACATATTAATGAAAGCTATTTTAATGTTACGTTTGCTTCCTCTTTGCATGTGTACTACTAAGTTCAAATTATATGCCATGTTTTATGTATTTAGGAACTATAAAGATCCTGGATGATTTTATCTTCAACACATAAAGTTCTTTTTTTACTTGGATAAGCAGATAGAGGAAGAGGCTGATCGCATAAATTCAATGAGGAATTGGCCAGTTGAGGGATGTGTTACAGGTTTGATGAGATTCTGCCTGCCTCTGTTCATTGAGCATATGTCACCTGGGCTTTACCCTGAGAGCCTGGCATCCCTCTCTTTCTCCTTAGCCTAATCAATACTTCAGAGATTTGGACCTTTATTCATTGGTCTCCTACTTCACTGTACTTCCAACTTTGGTAAATATCTTTAGGAAAGACCATGACACATTTGCCATAGAGGATTTAAAAAAAAAAATGCACCCTGGGGAAATAGGGCACCCATCTAGAGCTTTCTTTTTTTTTTTTTTTAAGATTTTATTTATTTATTTGACAGAAAGGAGAGAGTACAAATAGGGGGAAAGGGAGAGGGAGAAGTAGCCTCTCTGCTCAGCAGGGAGCCCAATGTGGGACTTGATCCCAGGACCCTGGGATCTTGACCTGAGCTGAAGGCAGACACTAAACCAACTGAGCCACCCAGGCACCCCCGTTTAGAACTTTTTAAATTTCCAAGATGTGCCAGCTCACATGTCTCTCTCTGTGGGCCACACCCACATCTGGAATTAGGAAATAACCCCAAGAAAGAAAACAGCTATTGACAGTTTGCTTACATAGGAAAAATTACTCTTTCTGTGATATTTTGGTTCATGTAACCCTGTTTTTCTCCACAGCTCTATTCAATGTCTTTAAAAATATGATTTGCATGTCTTATCAGATGAAGGGCTAGTATCCAAAATCTATAAAGAACTTATCAAACTCAACACCCAAAGAACAAATAATCCAATCATGAAATGGGCAGAAGATATGAACAGATATTTTTCCAAAGAAGACATACAAATGGCCAACAGACACATGAAAAAATGCTCCACATCACTCGGCATCAGGGAAATACAAACCAAACCACAATGAGATACCACCTCACACGGATCAGAATGACTAAAATCAACAAGTCAGGAAACGACAGATGTTGGTGAGGATGCAGAGAAAGGAGAACCCTCTTAAACTGTTGGTGGGAATGCAAGCTGGGGCAGCCAATCTGGAAAACAGTATAGAGGTTCCTCAAAGGTTTGAAAATGGAACTACCTTATGACCCAGCAATTGCACTACTAGGGATTTACCCCAAAGATACAAATGTAGTGATCTGAAGGGGCAGCTGCACCCCAATGTTTATAGCAGCAATGTCCACAATAGTCAAACTATGGAAAGAGCTCAGATATCCATTGGCAGATGAATGGATAAAGAAGATGTGGTATATATATATACAATGGAATACTACTCAGCCATCAAAAAAATGAAATCTTGCCATTTGCAATGATGTAGATAGAACTAGAGGGTATTATGCTAAGAGAAATAAGTTTATCAGAGAAAGACAATTATCATATGATCTCATATGTGGAATTTAAGAAACAAGGCAGAGGATCATAGGGGTAGAGACAAAAAAATGAAGACAAAACCAGGGAAGAAGACAAACCATAAGAGACTTAAGCAAAGGAAACAAACTGAGGGTTGCTGGAGGGGAGGGGGGGCGAGGGGATGGCGTGGCTGGGTGATGGACATTAAGGAGGACATATGATGGAACGAACACTGGGTATTATATAAGAGTGATGAATGACTGAACTCTATCTCTGAAACTAATAATACACTATATGATAATTAATTGAATTTAAATTTTAAAAAATTGAAGGGAAAAATATGCTTTGCAATATCTGTGGATTGTTTTAGATGATGCAGTAAGAGAATGGTCTCTCACTACTTATCACATTATAATTAGAACCAGATTCTCTTTTGATAATGTAATCTAATACACTGGTTATATTTAAATATGTATAGTAATAGATATTATTTTGGCATTAATATGGATCCTGCATTAAGGAGTCTGACATGATTCTATTTAATTCATTTTATCATTGTTTCAAAATAAAATAACATTTTCTCAACATAATAATGTGTGAGCATACTGATACAAAAATGTAGGCTGGTTGATTTTGAAATCATCTGCTCTTACAGCCGTAGCAGCTATTTTGAGCACAATATCTATCCATATTTTAGTGTACAATTTTAGTTCAAAACTTACCAGGAGTATTGGAATTATTAATACCTATTTTTTTTCTTACAGAGAAAAATCTGTCTAGCAACAATATGAACACATGCATCCTCCAAAATGATCAAAATCTCCAAATTGAAAGAACCCAACATATTCTAAGGCTATAGGAGATTAAACTCAACATATGCAATAAAGTTATTGTTTATTTAGCCATGTAATAGTTAAATGTCAAGAAAGATATGTTAGGAAAAAAATATATAAAATGTTGAAGTAAGTGAAAATAGGACTAGATAAGTTAACTTGCCAGTAAAGGAACAATTAGACATAAATTTTATACGGAAAGTGTACAGTTTACTGAAATGTGAAAAGAAAGAATTAGATAACATGACAAATAGTCCCCTTTAACTTTCCTTTTTCTAAGGCAAGTAAAATATTCTTTTAAAAATGGACATATGATTTAAACAAATTTTTGAGTGGGATTGGTTACAATGAATAGAGATAAAGGTAAATCCTTATCTGTGGGTTTAAAGTCAAGGACAACAACAATGTCCCTTCACATCAAATCTTCATCTCTATCAGATAATATATTTGTCAATAGTAAGTGGGATAGAAATTTTTTCTGTTCATTGGGGTGAATTTACTTCTTAGCCCAAGAGTTTCTCTATTCTTAGGAAACATTCAGCAAAAACTGGAAATTAAATAGAAAGTTATTTTCTTATTTTTCCTTGCCATGTTTCACTTTCCTAATCAGTTCATCTATTTATTTCACATTTTCCTTGTATGCTATAGATCCTCCCATTATTTCAGTGAGTGTTTTTATGGAAATAGGACTTTCTCTGATCTTTTGTATTAGCAGGGACTTCTAGAATTCAATCGTTCAGAACAAAAAGTTAAAGTATTGTTAAAAACACATATTACTGAGAAATGAAAACATTTGGCAAATTAGATAATAAATTCAAACTGTGTAAAAAGCATTATTTTCAACTAATTCAATATTTGTCAGGTGTTTAGATTTAGTAATTAGTTTATCAAGGGACAAAAACTCATCCTTACCCTTTATAAAGGTGCTTTATGATGAAAGCAGCTTAAAATTATCTAAATGAATTTCAGATAATTCCTTCCTTATAAAGAGCTTTCCTGAATAACAGTAAGTTGTAATAGGAAAACATTTTCAGCATTTCTTACCTCAAATATTCATATATTTGAATATTTGAACTATCATGTGCCAAGTCCTCTTCTAGGCATCTAGTATTTATCAGTATTTATCAAAAATGATCAGACAATTGTTTATGCCCTCATAGACCTTATTTGCTCATATGCTAAAGCAATTACTTTTAAGAAATAGTATTTTCTATAAAAATCTGTTTTTCTTCATTAATTATTGTGTAATGTAAAGCTGATTTTTCTTCGTTAATTGTGTCATAGGAGGTTGATTCTGCTCTCATGCTGTACAATCATAAACTCTTGAATAACATTACACCAAGTGATAAACTATCTCCTTTATTCACTTAGTAATATGCATTTAAGATTTTTCCATGTCTTTTTATGGCTTGACAGCTCATTTCATTTTAGTGATGAAATATATTCCATTGTGTGGATGTACCACAATTTATCCATTTACCTATTGAAAGACATCTTTGTTGCTTCCAAATTTTGACAATTTAGAATAAATTACTAAAACCATTTTTGCAGGCATTTTTGTGTGTGTGAACTTAAGCATTGGTAAATAGCAAGGTGTACAATTGCTGAATTGTATGAAAGAATATGTTTAGTTTTGTAAGAAACCTCTGTTTGGTTGTACTGTTTTGCTTTGGCCATTCTAATAGGTATGTAGTGGTATCTCATTGTTGTTTTATTTATTTATTTTTTTTTTAAAATTTTTTTTTTATTCTTATGTTAATCCCCATACATTACATCATTAGTTTTAGATGAAGTGTTCCATGATTCATTGTTTGTGCATAACACCCAGTGCTCCATGCAGAACGTGCCCTCCTCAGTACCCACCACCAGGCTAACCCATCCTCCCACCCCCCTCCCCTCTAGAACCCTGTTTGTTTTTCAGAGTCCATCGTCTCTCATGGTTCGTCTACCCCTCCGATTTCCCCCGCTTCATTCTTCCCCTCCCGCTACCTTCTTCTTCTTCTTCTTTTTTTTTTTTTTCTTAACATATATTGCGTTATTTGTTTCAGAGGTACAGATCTGAGATTCAACAGTCTTGCAAAATTCACAGCGCTTACCAGAGCACATACCCTCCCCAGTGTCTATCACCCAGTCACCCCATCCTTCCCACCCCACCCCCCACTCCAGCAACCCTCAGTTTGTTTCCTGAGATTAAGAATTCCTCATATCAGTGAGATCATATGATACATGTCTTTCTCTGTTTGACTTATTTCACTCAACATAATACCCTCCAGTTCCATCCACATCGTTGCAAATGGCAAGATCACGTTCCTTTTGATGGCTGCATAATATTCCATTGTATATATATACCAGATCTTCTTTATCCATTCATCTGTTGATGGACATCTTGGCTCTTTCCACAGTTTGGCTATTGTGGACATTGCTGCTATAAACATCGGGGTGCACGTACCCCTTCGGATCCCTACTTTTGTATCTTTGGGGTAAATACCCAGTAGTGCAATTGCTGGATCATATGGTAGCTCTATTTTCAACTTTTTGAGGAACCTCCATACAGTTTTCCAGAGTGGCTGCACCAGCTTGCATTCCCACCAACAGTGTAGGAGGGTTCCCCTTTCTCCGCATCCCCGCCAACATCTGTCATTTCCTGACTTGTTAATTTTAGCCATTCTGACAGGTGTGAGGTGGTATCTCATTGAGGTTTTGATTTGGATTTCCCTGATGCCGAGCGATACTGAGCACTTTTTCATGTGTCTGTTGGCCATTTGGATGTCTTCTTTGGAAAAATGTCTTTTCATGTCTTCTGCCCATTTCTTGATTGGATTCTTTGTTCTTTGGGTGTTGAGTTTGATGAGTTCTTTATAGATTTTGGATACTAGCCCTTTATCTGATATGTCATTTGCAAATATCTTCTCCCATTCTGTTGGTGGTCTTTTGGTTTTGTTGACTGTTTCCTTTGCTTTGCAAAAGCTTTTTATCTTGATGAAGTCCCAATAGTTCATTTTTGCCCTTGCCTCCCTTGCCTTTGGCGATGTTTCTAGGAAGAAGTTGCTTCGGCTGAGGTCAAAGAGGTTGCTGCCTGTGTTCTCCTTTAGGATTTTGATGGACTCCTGTCTCACATTGAGGTCTTTCAACCATTTGGAGTCTATTTTTGTGTGTGGTGTAAGGAAATGGTCCAGTTTCATTCTTCTGCATGTGGCTATCCAATTTTCCCAACACCATTTGTTGAAGAGACTGTCTTTGTTCCATTGGACATTCTTTCCTGCTTTGTCAAAGATGAGTTGACCATAGAGTTGAGGGTCCATTTCTGGGCTCTCTATTCTGTTCCATTGATCTATGTGTCTGTTTTTGTGCCAGTACCATGCTGTCTTGATGATGACAGCTTTGTAATAGAGCTGGAAGTCCGGAATTGTGATGCCGCCGGCTTTGCTTTTCTTTTTCAACATTCCTCTGGCTATGCGGGGTCTTTTCTGGTTCCATACAAATTTTAGGATTATTTGTTCCATTTCTTTGAAAAAAGTGGATGGTATTTTGATGGGGATTGCATTGAATGTGTAGATTGCTCTAGGTAGCATTGACATCTTCACAATATTTGTTCTTCCAATCCATGAGCATGGAATGTTTTTCCATTTCTTTGTGTCTTCCTCAATTTCTTTCATGAGTATTTTATAGTTTTCTGAGTACAGATCCTTTGTCTCTTTGGTTAGATTTATTCCTAGGTATCTTATGGTTTTGGGTGCAATTGTAAATGGGATCGACTCTTTAATTTCTCTTTCTTCTGTCTTGTTGTTGGTGTATAGGAATGCCACTGACTTCTGTGCATTGATTTTATATCCTGCCACTTGACTGAATTCCTGTATGAGTTCTAGCAGTTTTGGGGTGGAGTCTTTTGGGTTTTCCACATAAAGTATCATATCATCTGCAAAGAGTGAGAGTTTGACTTCTTCCTTGCCAATTTGGATGCCTTTGATTTCTTTTTGTTGTCTGATTGCTGTGGCTAGGACTTCCAATACTATGTTGAATAGCAGTGGTGATAGTGGACATCCCTGCCGCGTTCCTGACCTTAGGGGGAAAGCTCTCAGTTTTTCCCCATTGAGAATGATATTCGCTGTAGGTTTTTCATAGATGGCTTTTATGATATTGAGGTATGTACCCTCTATGCCTATACTCTGAAGAGTTTTGATCAAGAAAGGATGCTGTACTTTGTCAAATGCTTTTTCTGCATCTATTGAGAGGATCATATGATTCTTGTTCTTTCTTTTGTTAATGTATTGTATCACATTGATTGATTTGCGGATGTTGAACCAACCTTGCAGCCCAGGGATAAATCCCACTTGGTCATGGTGAATAATCCTTTTCATGTACTGTTGGATCCTATTGGCTAGTATTTTGGTGAGAATTTTTGCATCCATGTTCATCAGGGATATTGGTCTGTAATTCTCCTTTTTGATGGGGTCTTTGTCTGGTTTTGGGATCAAGGTAATGCTGGCCTCATAAAATGAGTTGGGAAGTTTTCCTTCCATTTCTATTTTTTGGAACAGTTTCAGAAGAATAGGTATTAATTCTTCTTGAAATGTTTGGTAGAATTCCCCTGGGAAGCCATCTGGCCCTGGGCTTTTGTTTTTTGGGAGATTTTTGATGACTGCTTCAATTTCCTTAGTGGTTATAGGTCTGTTCAGGTTTTCTATTTCATCCTGGTTCAGTTTTGGTAGTTGGTACATCTCTAGAAATGCATCCATTTCTTCCAGGTTATTTAATTTGCTGGCATAGAGTTGCTCATAATATGTTCTTATAATTGTTTGTATTTCTTTGGTGTTGGTTGTGATCTCTCCTCTTTCATTCATGATTTTGTTGATGTGGGTCATTTCTCTTCTCTTTTTGATAAGTCTGGCCAGGGGTTTATCAATCTTGTTAATTCTTTCAAAGAACCAGCTCCTAGTTTCGTTGATCTGTTCTACTGTTCTTTTAGTTTCTATTTCATTGATTTCTGCTCTGATCTTGATTATTTCTCTTCTCCTGCTGGGTTTAGGCTTTATTTGCTGTTCTTTCTCCAGCTCCTTTAGGTGTAGGGTTAGGTTGTATACTTGAGACCTTTCTTGCTTCTTGAGAAAGGCTTGTATTGCTATATACTTTCCTCTTAGGACTGCCTTTGCTGCATCCCAAAGATTTTGAATAGTTGTGTTTTCATTTTCATTGGTTTCCATGTATTTTTTTAATTCTTCTTTAATTTCCTGGTTGACCCATTCGTTCTTTAGTAGGATGCTCTTTAGCCTCCATGTATTTGAGTTCTTTCTGACTTTTGTCTTGTGATTGAGCTCTAGTTTCAAAGCATTGTGGTCTGAAAATAGGCAGGGAATGATTCCAATCTTTTGGTACCGGTTGAGACCTGATTTATGACCTAGGATGTGATCTATTCTGGAGAATGTTCCATGGGCACTAGAGAAGAATGTGTATTCCGTTGCTTTGGGGTGGAATGTTCTGAATATGTCTGTAAAGTCCATTTGGTCCAGTGTGTCATTTAAAGTCTTTATTTCCTTGTTGATCTTTTGCTTAGATGATCTGTCCATTTCAGTGAGGGGGGTGTTAAAGTCCCCCACTATTATTGTATTGTTGTCGATGTGTTTCTTTGCTTTTGTTATTAATTGGCTTATATAATTGGCTGCTCCCATGTTAGGGGCATAGATATTTACAATTGTTAGATCTTCTTGTTGGATAGATCCTTTAAGTATGATATAGTGTCCTTTCTCATCTCTTATTACAGTCTTTGGTTTAAAATCTAATTTGTCTGATATAAGGATTGCCACCCCAGCTTTCTTTTGGTGTCCATTAGCATGGTAAATGGTTTTCCACCCCCTCACTTTCAATCTGGGGCTGTCTTTGGGTCGAAAATGAGTCTCTTGCAGACAGCATATCGATGGGTCTTGTTTTTTAATCCAGTCTGATAGCCTGTGTCTTTTGATTGGGGCATTTAGCCCATTTACATTCAGTGTAACTATTGAAAGATAGGAATTTAGTGCCATTGTATTGCCTGTAAGGTGACTGTTACCGTATATTGTCTGTGTTCCTTTCTGGTCTATGTTGCTTTTGGGCTCTCTCTTTGCTTAGAGGACCCCTTTCAAGATTTCCTGTAGGGCTGGTTTTGTGTTTGCAAATTCCTTTAGTTTTTGTTTGTCCTGGAAGCTTTTTATCTCTCCTTCAATTTTCAATGACAGCCTAGCTGGATAGAGTATTCTTGGCTGCATATTTTTCTCATTTAGTGGTCTGAATATATCCTGCCAGTCCTTTCTGGCCTGCCAGGTCTCTGAGGATAGGTCTGTTGCCAATCTAATGTTTCTACCCTTGTAGGTTACATATCTCTTCTCCCGAGCTGCTTTCAGGATTTTCTCTTTGTCTATGAGACTCGTAAGTTTTACTATTAGATGTCGGGGTGTTGACCTATTTTTATTGATTTTGAGAGGGGTTCTCTGTGCTTCCTGGATTTTCATGCCTGTTTCCTTCCCCAAATTAGGGAAGTTCTCTGCTATAATTTGCTCCATTATACCTTCTGCCCCTCTCTCTCTTTCTTCTTCTTCTGGGATCCCAATTATTCTAATGTTGTTTCGTCTTATGGTATCGCTTATCTCTCGAATTCTGCCCTCGTGATCCAGTAGTTGTTTATCTCTCTTTTTCTCAGCTTCTTTATTTTCCATCATTTCATCTTCTATATTACTGATTCTCTCTTCTGCCTCATTTATTCTAGCAGTTAGCGCCCCCATTTTTGATTGCACCTCATTAATAGCCTTTTTGATTTCTACTTGGTTGGATTTTAGTTCTTTTACTTCTCCAGAAAGGGTTTCTCTAATAACTTCCATATTTTTTTCAAGCCCAGCTAGTATCTTTAAAGTGATGATTCTGAACTCTAGATCTGACATTGTACTAATGTCCGTATTGAGTAGGTCCCTGGCAGTCGGTACTACCTCTTGTTCTTTTTGTTGAGGTGATTTTTTCCGTCTTGTCATTTTGTGCAGAGGAGAATAGATTAATGAGAGAACAAAATGCTAGCAGAGTAACAACGTCCCCAGAAAATATACTTTAAACAAATCAGAAAAAACCTGAAGCAGTGGGAAAAGAAAGGGAAAGAGAGAAAAAAGAAAAAGAAAAAAAAGAAAAAGATAAAGATAAAAACAAAAACAAACAAAACAAAACAACAACAAAAAAAACCAGAATGTGATCAAATATGATCAGGCTGGTATACAGATCAGTGCCACACACTAGATTTGGGGTGTATTTTGGTCTTTTAGAAGAAAGTGCCTCCCAAAATTTTAAAGAAAGAAAAACTTATATATGTACAAAAATAAGGGTTGATATGATGAAGGGATGGAATATGACTGTAAAGATGGAAATTATAAAAAATTTTATAAAAGGAATTGATAAGAAGTTGTTTGAAAAAAGAAAGAAGAGGATTTAAAAAAAGAGAAAAAAAAAAGGGAGAGGATGTGATCAGGCAGGGGAACAGAAAACACCATATACTAGAGATTTAGGGTATATTTTGATCTGTTAGAAGAAACTATCTCAAAATTTTAAAGAGAGAACAACTTATATATATAAGCCAAAAATATGGGTAACTACTATGAAGGGATAGAATATGACTCTAAAAATGAAAAATAAAAATGTTTTTTTTTAAAAAAAAAAAGGGATTGATAAGATGTTGGTTGAAAAAGGGAAAAAGAAAAATTCAAAAAGAATAAAAAAAGAAAAAAAGACAGTTAAAAAAAATTAACTTTGAAAGACTACAGAATCATGGTAAAAAAGCCATGAATTCTATGTGCAGTAGTCCCCTAGAGCTGGAGTTCTGCCGTTCTCATTGATGGGTAAACTTGGTCTTGGCTGGCTGTTCTCGCTGATCTTCTGGGGAGGGGCCTGTTGCCGTGGTTTCCAAATGTCTTTGCCGGAGGCAGAATTGCCCCGCCCTTGCCCCCTCCCAGCTAAGTAATCTGCTGGGGTTTGCTCTCCGGGGCCTTTGTTCCCTGCGAGCCTTCCGTACCGCTTTGGAGGCGGAGAGTGAAAATGGCGGCCTCCCAATCTCCGCCCCAGAGGAGCCGAGAACTCGGGGTCCCGCTTCTCAGTGAGCCCCCAGAGAAAAGCCGTCAGTCACTCCCGTCTCCCCGGTCTCCAGCCGCACTCCGCGCTCACCCGGCCTGTGACCGCGCGTTTCTATCTCTGGCACCCGACCCCGGGTGGAGTCTCCAAACCCAGCAGATCCCTGCGGTGCACTCCCGCGCGGCTCCTCCCGGGGGAGGAAGGTGAGTCTCCCCGGATCTGCCGCTTGTTGGGTCCCTGCTGGAGGAGCAGTGGCCTGACTGTGCCGCGGATCACAGTTTATGGCAACCCCGAGCTGAGAGCCCGCGCCTGGGCTCCGCCTCTGCAGCCGGCTTCCCTGCTCCGATACCTGGGAGCTCTGCCACACTCAGGCACCCCCAGTCTTTCTGTGACCCCGAGGGTCCTGAGACCACACTGTCCCGGAGGGTTCCACCCCCCGTTTAGCCACCAGAGTGACGTCCCTCAGCGGAGCAGACTTTTAAAAGTTCCGATTTTGTGCTCCGCTGCTCTATCACTTGCCAGAAGCGGCCGCCGGAGGCCCCTCCCCCGCCGTCTCTCCTCCCGAATATCGCCTCGGATTCACTTCTCCGCACGTCCTACCTTCCAGAAAGTGGTCGCTTTTCTGATGAGAGAGTTGTTGCTCTTCTTTTCTTCGACCTCCTGTTGAGTTTGTAGGTGTTCAGAATGGTTTGATCCCTATCCAGCTGAATTCCTGAGAGGAGACGAAATCCAGGTCTCCTACTCCTCCGCCATCTTGCTCCGCCCCCTCATTGTTGTTTTAATTTGCATTTCCATGATGTCATATGATGTGGAACATTTTTTCATATACCTATTTACCATCTGTACATCTTCTTTGATGAGGCTCTGTTAAAATCTTTGGCTCATTTTTAAATTGGGTTGCTTTTTTTATTGTTAAGCTTTCCAGAGTTCTTTGCATAATTTGGATAATAGTATTTTATCAGATATGTCTCTTACAAATATTTTCTCTCAATCTGTGGCTCGACTTTTCATTCTCTTGACATTGTGTTTCACAGGGTGGAAGTTTTTAATTTTAATGAAGTCTAACTTATCAATTATTTCTTTCATGGATCTAGTCTTTGGTGTTGCATCTAAAAAAACATTATAATGCCCAAAACCTATGTTTTTCTGCTATATTACCTTCTAGAAATTTTATAGCTTTGTGTTTTACATTTAAGTCATGATTCATTTTGAGTTAGTTTTGGTGAAGATTGTAAAGATCTGTGACTAGCAAGTTTCATTATTTTGCATATGGATGTCCACTTTTTCCAGAAATCATTTGTTGAAGAAACCTGCTTTGCTCCATTGAATTGCCTTTGTTCCTTTGTCAGAGAGCAATTGATTATATTTATGGGGGTTTATTTCTGGATTCTCTACTCTGTTTCATTGATCTGTTTGTTCTGCAAATATGGTATTGTCTTGATTACTGTAATTTGAAAATTATATACCAACATGTAAGGTGTTTTTAATGAATTTTTATTTTTTAATTTTTTTAAAAGATTTTATTTATTTGACAGAGCACAAGCAGGGGAGAAGCAGACCCTCTGCTGAGCAGGGAGCCTGATGTGACTCGAGGACTCTGGGATCATGACCTGAGCTGAAGGCAGACACCTAACTGACTGAGCCATCCTGGCATCCCATAATGAACTTTAAAATGAATTTCTGGTAACGTAGGGAAGGGGTCATGGGAAAGGCCTGGATGGATGGCCTGGGCTGAGGGCCTGAGATGCTGAGAGAGGTCAAGCAGTTGAATCTTATCTTAGGTTACGCAGTGAAAACACCAGATGACTCAGTTCTGTTTGAATATCAGATAAACAACAAATAAGCATTTTTTTACAACATTTTTCTTTTTGCCACTTATCTTGCTTTATATTCTCAGAATTTCCTGGTTCTGTGGTTTAGTGTCTGGCATTAATTTATGGAAATTCTCAATTATTGTTGTTTCAAATATTTCTTCTGTTATTTTCTCTCTTGCTTATCCTTCTGGTAGTTGCATTGGTTATCATATATGATACTTTCTGTAGTTATCCCACAGTCCATGGATATTCTGTTTTTTTTTTTTTTTTTTAGTCTTTTCTCATTCTCTCTATTTTGTTTTGTTTTGTTTTCAGGTATTCTATTGTTATTTCATCTGCAGCTCAGAGTGTCTTTCCTCATCTGTGTCCAGTCTACTAATAAGTACATCAAAGGCATTTTTCATTTATGTTTCAGTGTTTTTTATCTCTAGCATTTCTTTTTGGTTCTTTCTTAGAATTTCTATCTGTG
This sequence comes from Neomonachus schauinslandi, assembly GCF_002201575.2. Classification (NCBI taxonomy): domain Eukaryota; kingdom Metazoa; phylum Chordata; class Mammalia; order Carnivora; family Phocidae; genus Neomonachus; species Neomonachus schauinslandi. The sequence continues at coordinate 94,380,052 of NC_058408.1, forward strand.
TGTATCTCATTTACCTGTTCTTGCATGCTGTCTAGAGCCCTTAGCCGATTAATTATAGTCTTTTTAAATTCCAAGTCTGATAAGTCTAACATCCCTGCCATATTTGGTTCTGATGCTTGTATTTTCTATTCAAGTTGTGTTTTTTTGTTTTCTTGTTTTTTTTGCTTTTTGGTGTGTTGTACAAGGAAGGGGCAGCTGTAAGTAAGTCTTAGTAATGTGATGGTGAGGTGTGAGAGGAGGAAAGTGTTTTATAGTCTTATGATTGGCTCTCAGTGTTTTAGTGAGCCTACACCTCTGGGCTGTGAACTTCACAACTATTTGTCAGTTCTTTTCTTCCTTTTTATGTGAGACAGGATAGCTAGAGTGGGCTGGAGTTGGATATATCATTTCCCCAGGCTCTGATAATATCCCAGTAGGTTAGGCCCTGGGTAACAACTTTCCCCTGAGGGCTGGCCATGTTAAGAACATAGTGCTCTATCATATTGCAAAATGGTTCCTTCCCTCTCCCCTTGCCAGAAGTCCAAGGGTATTTTTCTTTGATAGTTACTATTGGAACCTGGTCAAGCTCCTGGAAGTGTCCTTTGACTTGGTCCCTTGCAACGAGTTTGCAATTTATCAATTACAGTTCCATCTATATCACCCCAGTGCTGATTCCTGTAATTATTTCCATTCATGATTCTCTGCTCCCATAAACTGTGACTCCTTGTAGTGACCTGTCTCTCCAGTCTCAACGGCAGCAATTTTCCCTGTGAACTCCCCTCTCTTCTGAATCCAAGAAGAGTTGTTCATTGTTCAGTCTGTTCAACATTTTACTGGTTAGGACAAAGTGGTAACTTCCAAGCTCCTACATGAAGAACCAGAAGCCCAAGAGTACTTTTAAAGGAGAATTTAATGTAATGTGAAACAATATATTTGTAAAGAAAACCAAAATAGGCTCTATTATGTGGTACTTCATTTCATGAAAAGTGCCTGAAATTCAAATATATTCTTGTATATATGGGGAAATCCATTAACTTGCAGTACAGTCAATAAATGAAACCCTTCATGAGGTCAGACTCTCTTATCCTCAAGAGAAGCATCTGAGTATGACTTTATTTATGCAGTCATTTCAATAATTTAGTTAGTCCAGTTAGATCTTCATTCTTCTGAGTGCTTTTTTAAAAAAAAGTTTTTTAAAGATTTTTAAAATTTATTTATTCATTTGAGAGAGAGAGAGAGAGGGTGTGCACACAAGCAGGGGGAGGGGCAGAGGGAGAGAGAGAAGCAGGCTCCCCACTGGGCAGGGAGCCCAACATGGCCAATCCAGTCCCTGGTATCATGAACCAAGCTGAAGGCAGACGTGTAACTGACTGAGCCACCCAGGCACCCCCTTCTGAGTGCTTTTTAAGAAATTTCTTATTCATATAATAGAATTATATATTTTGATTTTTTAGTTCAATTACAGACCTAAACTGAATGATTAAAAAGAGATGTAAATGCCAACAATTATATGTCTCTCATGTTGTGAGTGTGAACTTAGTTATAATTTCTTTGACTGATTTCTAAGAAAAATGCATTTCTTTGTAAAAATAAATAGAGAGGACTTCTTAAAAGCCCAGCTTGAAAACAACTGCTAATCCTAAAATTATTAATGATATAACTAATTAAGTATAAAATAAGCAAGAACCAATTTTACTACCAACAGTTAGAAAGCATGCCATATGCAAACAAAAATTACAAGACATTTCTCTAAGAAATAATACAGATGAGGACAGATTGATGATAGTGCAAAGGGTTGACTCAATCCCACAGAAAGGACAACATTATGAGCAAATAGATACAGACTACTTTGGCAGATTCCCACTAATATTCCCTACAACTTAGAGCTAGGAGGGAAAACCAAAATTTATATAATTAAAGATCATACTTTGTAGTACTTGCTTTCTTCAATATGGATTTCCTATACTTCCACATTTCATCAATTCTTTAAAAAAAATATTTTATTTTTTTTTGAGAGAGAGTGTGCACGTTCATGAGTTGGGGGGGGAGGGGCAGAGAGAGAGGGAGACACAGACTCCCCACTGAGCAGGGAGGTGCAGGCTCAGTTTCAGGACTCTGAGATCATGACCTGAGCTGAAGGCAGATGTTTAACCCACTGAGCCACCCAGGTGCCCTGATCAGTTCTTTTAAGTTGTCCAGGATCTCCACTGGAACATCCATTTATGTGACCAAAAAAAATGTGTATAAATATATATATATACTTTTGTCTTCCTTTTGTCCCCTCTTATCTGGATTAGGAGAGTTTAGAGAGTGGCATGCAGCAACTCAGACACAAACTTTTACAATCTATAAGCCAATAGTAGTCAACAAGATCACTTACAAAGATCATCTTTATAAGAATAAATACTCTTGAAAACATTTTTAGAATTTTTTTAAATGCTATAATACAAAAGAAGAAAAATGTTCATATAAAGCAAAGGAAGAAACAGTGCAGGGACTCCCAGAACGATTTTTACTTATATTCTTAATAAAAATAAAGCTATTTGAATGTCATGCCTAAGGGTTCAGATGTTATCATAAAAATAGAATCATCTGCCTGATGACCTTGAGCATGGCAATGGCTTTTTAGATACTGCAATGGCTTTTTAGATACTGCACCAAAAGCATGGTCCATGGAATAATTGATAAGCTCAACTTCATTAAAGTTAAAAATGTCTGTAAAAAAGACAATGTCAAGAGAATGAGAAGAAGGGGAGCAGCAAGATGGCAGAGGAGTAGGAGACCTAAATTTCGTCTGGTCCCAGGAATTCAGCTAGATAGGGATCAAACCATTCTGAACACCTACAAACTCAACAGGGGATCAAAGAAAAGAATAGCAGTGATTCTGAACAGAAAAGCGACCACTTTCTGGAAGGTAGGACGTGCAGAGAAGTGAATCCGAGGTGATATTCAGGAAGATAGATGGAGGGGGGAGGGAGACTCCGTCAGCTGCTACTGGCAAGTGATAGAGCAGTGGAGCACAAAATCGGAACTTTTAGAAGTCAGCTCTGCTGAGGGACATCACTCCAGTGGCTAAGCAGGGGGTAGAACCCTCTCTGGGACAGTGTGGTCTCAGGGCCTTCAAGGTCACAGGAAGACTGGGGATGCCTGAGTGTGGCAGAGCTCCCAGGTATTGGAGCAGGGAAGCTGACTGCACAGACGGAGCTGAGGAGTGGGCTCTCAGCTTGGGGTTGCCATAAACTGTGATCTACGGCACAGTCGGGCCACTGCTTTTCCAGCAGGGACCCCACAAGTGGCAGATCTAGGGAGACTCCCCTTCCTCCCCTGGGAGGAGTGGCACAGAAGCGCACCCCAGGAATCTGCGTGGTTTGGAGACTCCACCTGGCATCGAATATAGATGGCACCTGAGATAGAAACCCTCAGTCACAGGTTGGGTGAGCACAGAGTGCGGCTGGAGAAGAGGGAGACAGGAGTGATTGACTGCTTTTCTCTGGGGGATCACTAAGGAGTGGAGCACCGAGTTCTTGGATCCTCTGGGGCGGAGATTGGGAGGCCGCCATTTTCACTCTCGTCCTCCAAAGCTGTATGGAAATCTTGCAGGGAATAAAAGCTCCTGAGAGCAAACCAGAGCAGCTTACTTAGCCCAGCCCCAGCAAGGGCGGGGCAATTCTGACTCTGGCAAAGACATTTAGGAACCATGGGAACAGGCCCCTCCCCCAGAAGATCAGCAAGAACAGCCAGCCAAGACCAAGTTTACCAATCAATGAGAACGGCAGAATGCCAGCATTAGGGGAATACAGCACATAGAATTCAAGGCTTTTCCCCCCTGATTCTTTAGTCTTTCAAAGTTAATTTTTTAAAATTTTCTTTTTTTTCTATTTTTTTTAAATTTTTCTTTTTCCCTTTTTCAACCATCTTACCAATCCCTTTTTTAAAAATCTTTTTTGTTTTTCATTTTTAGAGTCATATTTTATCCCTTCATTTTAGTTAACCTTATTTTTGGTATATATATGAGTTGTTCTCTCTTTAAAATTTGGGGATACAGTTTCTTCTACCAGACCAAAATATACCGTAAATCTCTAGTGTATGGCTTTGTTCTAGTATCCTGCCTGATCGTATTGTCTCCACCCCTTTTTTTATTCCTCTTCTTTTTTTTAACCAACTTCTTGTCTTATTATTTCCTTTTATAAAATCTTTTATAATTTTCATCTTACAGTCATATTCCATCCCTTCATCGTATTTACCCTTATTTTTGTACATATATAAGTTTTTCTTTCTTTAAAATTTTGGGAGCCAGTTTCTTCTAACAGACCAATATACACCCAAAATCTAATGTGTGGCATTGATCTATTCACCAGCCTGATCATATTTGATCATATTCCTTTTTATCTTTTATCTTTTTCTTTTTTCTTTCTTTGCCTTTCTCTTTCCCCAGTTTCAGGTCTTTTCTGATTTGTTTAGTGTATATTTTTCTAGGGTCATTGTTACCCTGTTAGCATTTTGTTCTCTCATTCATAGAGAGAGACAAAATGAGAAGACGGAAAAAATCACCTCAAAAAAAAGAACAAGAGACAGTATGGACAGCAGGTGACCTAAACAATATGGACATTAGTAAGATGTCGAAACCAGAGTTCAGAATGATGATTATAAAGATATTAGCTGGGCTTGAAAAAAGCACAGAAGATATTAGAGAAACCCTTGCTGGAGAAATAAAAGAACTCAAATCTAACCAAGTTGAAATAAAAAAGGCTATTAATGAGGTGCAATGAAAAATGGAGGCTCCGGGGGAGGAGCAAGATGGCGGAGGAGTAGGAGACCTGGATTTCGTCTCCTCTCAGGAATTCAGCTGGATAGGGATCAAACCATTCTGAACACCTACAAACTCAACAGGAGATCGAAGAAAAGAATAGCAACAACTCTCTGAACAGAAAAGTGACCACTTTCTGGAAGGTAGGATGTGCGGAGAAGTGAATCCGAGGCGATATTCGGGAGGATAGATGGTGGGGGAGAGGCCTCCGTCAGCCGCTTCTGGCAAGTGATAGAGCCGTGGAGCACAAAATTGGAACATTTAGAAGTCTGCTCCGCTGAGGGAGGTCACTCCAGTGGCTAAGTGGGGGGTGGAACCCTCGTGGGACAGTGTGGTCTCAGGACCCTCGGGGTCACAGAAAGACCAAGGGTGCTTGAGTGCGGCAGAGCTCCCAGGTATTGGAGGGGGGAAGCCAGCTGCAGAGACGGAGCCAAGGCGCAGGCTCTCAGCTCGGGGTTGCCATAAACCATGATCCACGGCACAGTCGCGCCACTGATCCTCCAGCAGGGACCCACAAGCGGCAGATCCGGGGAGACTCCCCTTCCTCCCCCTGGAGGAGCGGCATGGGAGTGCACCGCAGGGATCTGCTGAGTTTGGAGACTCCACCCAGGGTCGGGTGCCAGAGATAGAAATGCGCGGTCACAGGCTGGGTGAGCATGGAGTGCGGCCAGAGACCGGGGAGACGGGAGTGACTGACAGCTTTTCTCTGGGGGCTCACTGAGGAGTGGGGCCCCGAGTTCTCGGCTCCTCTGGGGTGGAGATTGGGAGGCCGCGATTTTCACTCTCCACCTCCAAAGCTGTACAGAAAGCTTGCAGGGAAAAAAAGCTCCCGAGAGCAAACCCGAGCAGATTACTTAGCCCGGACCAGGCAAGGGCAGGGCAATTCCGCCTCCAGCAAAGACATTTGAAAACCACGGCAACAGGCCCCTCCCCTAGAAGATCAGCGAGAACCACCAGCCAAGACCAAGTTTACCAATCAATGAGAATGGCAGAACTCCAGCGCTAGGGGAATACTGCACATAGAATTCATGGCTTTTTTACCATGATTCTTTAGTCTTTCAAAGTTAATTTTTTTTTAACTGTCTTTATTTCTTTTTTTTTTTTTGAATTTTTCTTTTTCCCTTTTTCAACCAACATCTTATCAATCCCTTTTTTAAAAAACATTTTTATTTTTCAGTTTTAGAGTCATATTCTATCCCTTCATAGTAGCTACCTGTATTTTTGGCATATATATATAAGTTGTTCTCTCTTTAAAATTTTGAGATAGTTTCTTCTAACAGATCAAAATATACCCTAAATCCCTGGTGTATGTTTTTTTTCTACTCCCCTGCCTGATCACATTCTCTCCCTTTTCTTTTCTTTTTTCAAACAACTTCTTTTTTTCTTTTTTTTCTTTTTTTTTTTTTAAAGATTTTATTTATTTATTTGAGAGAGAGAGAATGAGAGACAGCATGAGAGGGAGGAGGGTCAGAGGGAGAAGCAGACTCCCTGCTGAGCAGGAAGCCCGATGTGGGACTTGATCCCGGGACTCCAGGATCATGACCTGAGCCGAAGGCAGTCGCTTAACCAACTGAGCCACCCAGGCGCCCTCAAACAACTTCTTATCAATTCCTTTTATAAAATTTTTTATAATTTCCATCTTTACAGTCATATTCCATCCCTTCATTATATCAACCCTTATTTTTGTACATATATAAGTTTTTCTTTCTTTAAAATTTTGGGAGGCACTTTCTTCTAACAGACCAAAATACACCCAAAATCTAGTGTGTGGCACTGATCTATATACCAGCCTGATCATATTTGATCACATTCTGGTTTTTTTTTGTTGTTGTTGTTTTGTTTTGTTCTGTTTTTGTTTGTTTTTATCCTTATTTTTATCTTTTTCTTTATTCTCTCTTTCCCTTTCTTTTCCCACTGCTTCAGATCTTTTCTGATTTGTTTAGAGTATATTTTCTGAGGCTGTTGTTACCCTGTTAGCATTTTGTTCTCTCATTAATCTCTTCTCCTCTGGGCAAAATGACAAGACGGAAAAGATCAACTCAACAAAAAGAACAAGAGGTGGTACCGACTGCCAGGGACCTACTCAATACGGACATTAGTACGATGTCAGATCTAGAGTTCAGAATCATCACTTTAAAGATACTAGCTTGAAAAAAGCATGGAAGTTCTTAGAGAAACCCTTTCTGGAGAATTAAAAGAACTAAAATCCAACCAAGTAGAAATCAAAAAGGCTATTAATGAGGTGCAATCAAATATGGGGGCGCTAACTGCTAGGATAAATGAAGCAGAAGAGGGAATCAGTGATATAGAAGACCAAATGATGGAAAATAAAGAAGCTGAGAAAAAGAGAGATAAACAACTACTGGATCATGAGGGCAGAATTTGAGAGATAAGCAATACCATAAGACAAAACAACATTAGAATAATTTGGATCCCAGAAGAAGAAGAGAGAGAGAGGGGCAGAAGGTATAACGGAGCAAATTATAGCAGAGAACTTCCCTAATTTGGGGAAGGAAACAGGCATGAAAATCCAGGAAGCACAGAGAACCCCTCTCAAAATCAATAAAAATAGGTCAACACCCCGACATCTAATAGTAAAACTTATGAGTCTCAGAGACAAAGAGAAAATCCTGAAAGCAGTTCGGGAGAAGAGATATGTAACATACAATGGTAGAAACATTAGATTGGCAACAGACCTATCCACAGAGACCTGGCAGGCCAGAAAGGACTGGCAGGATATATTTAGAGCACTAAATGAGAAAAATGTGCAGCCAAGAATACTATATCCAGCTAGGCTGTCATTGAAAATAGAAGGAGAGATAAAAAGCTTCCAGGACAAACAAAAACTAAAGGAATTTGCAAACACGAAACCAGCCCTACAAGAAATCTTGAAAGAGGCCCTCTAAGCAAAGAGACAGCCTAAAAGCAACATAGACCAGAAAAGAACACAGACAATATACGGTAACAGTCACCTTACAGGCAATACAATGGCACTAAATTCCTATCTTTCAGTAGTTACCCTGAATGTAAATGGGCTAAATGCCCCAATCAAAAGACACAGGCTATCAGATTGGATTAAAAAACAAGATCAATATGCTGTCTGCAAGCGACTCATTTTAGATCCAAAGACACCCACAGATTGAAAGTGAAGGGGTAGAAAACTATTTACCATGCTAATGGACACCAAAAAAAGCTGGGGTGGCAATCCTTATATCAGACAAATTAGATTTTAAACCAAAGACTGTAATAAGAGATGAGGAAGGACACTATATCCTACTTAAAGGGTCTATCCAACAAGAAGATAAAACAATTGTAAATATCTATGCCCCTAACATGGGAGCAGCCAATTATATAAGCCAATTAATAACAAAAGCAAAGAAACACATCGACAACAATACAATAATAGTGGGGGACTTTAACACCCCCCTCACTGAAATGAACAGATTGTCTAAGCAAAAGATCAACAAGGAAATAAAGACTTTAAATGACACACTGGACCAAATGGACTTCACAGACATATTCAGAACATTCCATCCCAAAGCAACAGAATACACATTCTTCTCTAGTGCTCATGGAACATTCTCCAGAATAGATCCCATCCTAGGTCATAAATCAGGTCTCAACTGGTACCAAAAATTGGGATCATTCCCTGCCTATTTTCAGACCACAATGCTTAGAAACTAGAACTGAATCACAAGAGGAAAGTCGGAAAGAACTCAAATCCATGGAGGCTAAAGAGCATCCTACTGAAGAATGAATGGGCCAACCAGGAAATTAAAGAAGAATTAAAAAAATTTATGGAAACCAATGAAAATAAAACACAACTATTCAAAATCTTTGGGATGCAGCCACAGCAGTCCTAAGAGGAAAGTATATAGCAATACAAGCCTTTCTCAAGACACAAGAAAGGTCTCAAGTAAACAACCTAACCTTACACCTAAAGGAGCTGGAGAAAGAACAGCAAATAAAGCCTAAACCCAGCAGGAGAAGAGAAATCATAAAGATCAGAGCAGAAATCAATGAAATAGAAACTAAAAGAACAGTAGAACAGATCAATGAAACTAGGAGCTGGTTCTTTGAAAGAATTAAGAAGATTGATAAACCCCTGGCCAGACTTATCAAAAAGAGAAGAGAAATGACCCAAATCAACAAAATCATGAATAAAAGAGGAGAGTTCACAACCAACACCAAAGAAATACAAACAATTATAAGAACATATTATGAGCAACTCTATGCCTGCAAATTAGATAACCTGGAAGAAATGGATGCATTCCTAGAGATGTATCAACTACCAAAACTGAACCAGGAAGAAATAGAAAACCTGAACAGACCTATAACCACTAAGGAAATTGAAACAGTCATCAAAAATCTCCCAACAAACAAAAGCCCAGGGCCAGATGGCTTCCCAGGGGAATTCTACCAAACATTTAAAGAAGAATTAATACCTATTCTTCTGAAACTGTTCAAAAAATACAAATGGAAGGAAAACTTCCAAACTCCTTTTATGAGGCCAGCATTACCTTGATCCCAAAATCAGACAAAGATCCCATCAAAAAGGAGATTTACAGGCCAATATCCCTGATGAACATGGATGCAAAAATTCTCACCAAAATACTAGCCAATGGGATCCAACAGTACATTAAAAGGATTATTCACCACGACCAAGTGGGATTTATCCCTGGGTTGCAAGGTTGGTTCAACATCCGCAAATCAATCAATATGATACAATACATTAACAAAAGAAAGAACAAGAATCATATGATCCTCTCAATAGATGCAGAAAAAGCATTTGACAAAGTACAGCATCCTTTCTTGATCAAAACTCTTCAGAGTATAGGGATAGAGGGTACATTCCTCAATATCATAAAAGCCATCTATGAAAAACCTACAGCAAATATCATTCTCAATGGGGAAAAACTGAGAGCTTTCCCCCTAAGGTCAGGAACGTGGCAGGGATGTCCACTATCACCACTGCTATTCTACATAATACTAGAAGTCCTAGCCACAGCAATCAGACAACATAAAGAAATAAAAGGCATCCAAATCGGCAAAGAAGAAGTCAAACTCTCACTCTGCAGATGATATGATACTTTATGTGGAAAACCGAAAAGACTCCACCCCAAAACTCCTAGAACTCGTACCGGAATTCAATAAAGTGGCAGGACATAAAATCAATTCACAGAAATCAGTGGCATTCCTATACACCAACAACAAGACAGAAGGAAAAGAAATTAAGGAGTCAATCATATTTACAATTGCACCCAAAGCCTTAAGATACCTAGGAATAAATCTAACCAAAGAGGCAAAGTATCTGTACTCAGAAAAGTATAAAATACTCATGAAAGAAATTGAGGAAGACACAAAGAAATGCAAAAACATTCCATGATCATGGATTGGAAGAATAAATATTGTGAAGATGTCAATGCTACCTAGAGCAATCTACACATTTAATGCAATCCCTATCAAAATACCATCGACTTTTTTCAAAGAAATGGAACAAATAATTTTAAAATTTGTATGGAACCAGAAAAGACCCTGAATAGCCAGAGGAATGTTGGAAAAGAAAAGCAAAGCTGGCAGCATCACAATTCTGGACTTCAAGCTCTATTACAAAGCTGTCATCATCAAGACAGTATGGTACTGGCACAAAAACAGACACATAGATCAATGGAACAGAATAGAGAGCCCAGAAATGGACCCTCAACTCTATGGTCAACTAATCTTTGACAAAGCCAGAAAGAATGCTCAATGGAAAAAAGACAGTCTCTTCAACAAATGGTGTTGGGAAAATTAGCCACATGCAGAAGAATGAAACTGGACCATTTCCTTACACCACACACAAAAATAGGCTCAAAATGGTTGAAAGACCTCAATATGAGACAGGAGTCCATGAAAATCACAGGCAGGAACCTCTTCGACCTCAGCTGCAGCAATTTCTTCCTAGAAACATCACCAAAGACAAGGGAAGCAAGGGTAAAAATGAACTACTGGGGCCTCATCAAGATAAAAAGCTTTTTCACAGCAAAAGAAACAGTCAACAATACCAAAAGAGAACCAACAGAATGGGAGAAGTTATTTGGAAATGACATATCAGATAAAGGGCTAGTATCCAAAATCTATAAATTTCTTAAACTCAACACCCAAAGAACAAATGATCCAATCAAGAAATGGGCAGAAGACAGGAACAGACATTTTTCCAAAGAAGACATCCAAATGGCCAACAGACACATGAAAAAGTGCTCAACATCGCTCGGCATCAGGGAAATCCAAATCAAAACCTCAATGAGATACCACCTCTTACCAGTAAGAATGGCTAAGATTAACAAGTCAGGAAATGACAGATTTTGGCAGGGATGCGGAGAAAGGGGAACCTTCTTAAACAGTTGGTGGGAATGCAAGCTGGTGCAGCCTCTCTGGAAAACAGTGTGGAGGTTCCTCTAAAAGTTGAAAATAGAGCTACCATACAACCCAGCAATTGCACTACTGGGTTTTTACCACAAAGATGCAAATGTAGTGATCCGAAGGGGTACATGCACCCCGACGTTTATAGCAGCAATATCCACAATAGCCAAAGTATGGAAAGAGCCAAGATGTCCATCGACAGATGAATGGATAAAGAAGAAGTGGTATATATATACAACGGAATATTATGCAGCCATCAAAAGAATGAAATCTTGCTATTTGCAATGACGTGGATGGAACTGGAGGGTATTATGCTGAGCGAAACATGTCAATCAGAGAAAGACATGTACCTTATGATTTCACTGATATGAGGAATTCTTAATGTCAGGAAACAAATTGAGGGTTGCCGGAGTGGTGGGGGGTGGTAGGGATGGGGTGGCTGGTTGATAGACATTGCGTAGGATATGTGCTATGGTGTGTGCTGTGAATTGTGTAAGACTGTTGAATCACAGACCTGTACCTCTGAAACAAATAATACATTATATGTTAAAAAAAAGAAGAAGATAGTAGGAAACTTACAATGAAGGCAGGGAAATTGGAGGGGGAGATGAACCATGAGAGACTATGGACTCTGAGAAACAAATTGAGGGTTCTAGAGGGGGAGGGGGCTTGGGTAGTCTCATGATGGGTATTAAAGAGGGCAGGTATTGAATGGAACATGCAAACAATGGGTGTTATATGCAAACAATGAATCATGGAATAGTACATCAAAAACTAATGATGTAATGTATGGTGATTAACTGAACATAGTAAAATTTAAAAAAAAAAGAAACAAATCAAGAGAATGAGATAACAAGCTACACACTGGGAGAATATTTGCTAAAGACACATCTGATCAAGGATAGTATACAAAATATATAAAGAACCCTTAAAAGTCAACAATAAGAAACAAACAACCTAATTAAAAAATAGACCAAAGACCTTAACAGACCTTCCCTAGCAAAGATATACACATGGCAAATTAGCATATAAAAATGTTCCAAATTATATGGAATCCATAAAATGCACATTAAAACAATAAAATACCACTATACACCTATTAGAATTGCCAAAATCTGGAACAGTGACAATACCGAATACCAGTGAGGATGTGGAGCAAATGGAACTCTCATACAGTTCTGGTGGGAATGCAAAATGGTACTGCCACTTTGAAAGACTGTTTGGTGACTTCTTACAAATCTAAACTAACTCTAATTGGAGTAATACAGCAATCATACTCCTTGCTATTTACATAAATAATTTGAATACTTAATTCCACACAAAAACCTGCACACAAGTATGTTAATAGCAGTGTTATCCAAAACTGCCAGAACTTGGAAGCAACCAGGATGTCCTTCAGCAGGAGAATGTATAAATAAACTGTGGTACATTCAGACAGTGGATTATTATTCAGCATTAAAATGAAATGAGTTATCAAACCATCTAAAGACATGGGGAAATCCTAAATACATATTACTAAGTGAAATAATGCAATGTGAAAAAGTTGCATACTGTATCATTCCAACTATATGACTTTTTGAAGAAGGCAAAACTATGGAGACAAGTAAAAAGATCAGTGATTGCCAGGGATTTGTGGATTAGGACAGATGAATAGGCACAAGTACAGAGGTTTTTTATCATGTGCATATAATATTCATATCAGCGTAAGAAAGTTTTCTATAAGTGAAATTTTTTAAAATCATGTATGGAAATTTTAAAAAAAGTTAGAAAGAAGTGAGAACAGAAAAAAATAATAAATTGAGAAATATTTGTCCCCACAGTATTGTAAATAATCAAGAAGTATTATTCTAATATTCTAAACATGGTTGTACACAGATTCTTTCTTAGTGATATAGTTCACACCCTCCTTCCCGAAAGAAATTGGCATTCATGATAAAATGCTTAGCAACTTTAATATAAAATATGAAGAAATTAAGACCTCTGGGAAACAAACTTTTGCAATTCTCAGATATTCCAGGGCAAAAATAGATCCCATTAGAGACAGCATAAAGTGCTTGGAATGAAGAGCCAATGATAAAGAAAAAGCACAAAAACATAGCTTCATCCTAGGGTATAAGAAGAGAGAATACTTAATCCTTATGGAAATAGAATCATTCTATAAAAGGGATGCATTACTTATAATGATACATTATATAAAAGATAATACATTACTTATCTAAATGACAGTTAAAAGTCCAATAATCTCCATTCTGCCTTCTTTTTGTTTATATTCAGTTTTAAAATGATTATATAACAATTCTTTCTTGATATAAAAACTCCCTATTACAAAAGAAATTCTTTGAAATAGCATGCTAGAGATTTCTTTTTTACAACACTAAAAATAAAATTTGAAAGTCAAGATATGGTGAAAACTAATTCTAGGAAAACTTTTTAACTCAATGAAATAGTAATTGCAATTTATTAGATGGGTTATCTTCTCCATAGTAAAGACAGAGATTCCAAAATTAGATTTATTAATATAAATGACTTATCCCACAAAATTATCTTGAGGAATAAGTGAAAACATCACAAATTTATTTATACTGTTGTTCATTCATACTTAATATCTTCTAATTACTAGCATCTATGTTACCTTAGACTATTCAGTACACGTATGTGGAATATATATATGTTATATATACATATATACATATTGTATATACAAATATATATTTATACCATATATTATAAATATGATATATAATATATAAATATATTTATAACATATTATAATAAATTATATATTTATATTACATATTAACATGTTATATATTATAGTAAATATATATAATAATCTATTTTATATGTTACATAATATTTATATTATTTGATGCATATATGTGGAATATATACATATACATATAAACACACATAAACATATTTGAATATATATATTTTAATGTATCATATATTATCAACATATATATTTTTTTTTCTTTGCATTTAGTCTTGTAAATTCAGCTCATCATTCCAGCTGAAAAAGACAGGTTGTTTCCTACCTCAGACACTTAACTTATTACTTCTCTTTACAGTTTTGTATAATATGCAAATTTGGTGAACATTACAGCAATGCCATTTGTGATGATATTGAACAAGGTAGGAATAAAAAGAGTATGCCACTAGAGATTACCTCCAGTCAATACCGTAATACATTAACTTAAATCCATTTAACTAAATGTTGCTCTATTCGCTGTGAACTGTGTAAGACCTGTACCTCTGAAACAAATAATATATTATATGTTAAAAAAAAAAAGAAAATAGTAGGAAGGGAAAAATGAAGGGGGGCACTCAGAGGAGGAGACGAACCATGAGAGACTATGGACTCTGAGAAACAAACTGAGGGTTCCAGAGGGGAAGGGGGTGGGGTGATGGGTTAGGCTGGTGATGGGTATTAAAGAGGGCACGTATTGAATGGAGCACTGGGTGTTATATGCAAACAATGAATCATGGAACACCACATCAAAAACTAATGATGTAATGTATGGGGATTAACATAATAAAATAAAATAAAATAAAATAAAACAACAAAAAAACCCCAAATAAATGTTGCTCTATTAATCTGATTGGATGGGTATCTAAGTGTTTCTGCAACGAAAGTTGGAGGACTTGAAAAGGAAAGAATTCAAGCCTTTTTTTCTTTTTTTTAAACCATATTTCCCCGTGATAGACAAAGTGTTTCTTGACTAACTCTTCTTTAGGTCAGTGTTCATACGGTACAGTTCAGGCTGAAAGCTGCTTAGAGGTATGCAGAGGACAGCAATAGAGATGTAATTTTGTAAAAGTTTTTTTTTTTTTTTTGCTTTTTTGTAAGTGCAGAGCATCTAATTCTTCTAGTGTCCTCCCATGCAATTTAAAAGAAGGATCTAACATTTGACTTGCTCATTTTACCTGAGCAATCCTAAGTGAGAAATTGGTTCTCATTTCATATAAATAAGTGATGCCATCACAAATGTCAATACTGGGAAAGTTTCTACCTGTCAAGTGCTGAGAAACTTTGACTACAGCCTAGGGCAACAAGAGAGAAGTTCAGGAGTAACACTGCTGGGAATTTCCATCCAGCAATTTGTTGTCAAATGCATTGATGTGAGGCCCCAAATGACTCAGAAACTGCTTGCTCCAATGACAAGAGCAACAAAGAGCTCATTTCCAGTTACCAAGGGGTTTTAAAGTGTAAACTTTATTCCTCCTCTGTCAGCTGCTCAGAAACCTGGAAAGGGAAATCAGCAACATTTCAACACTAAATTGTCCAACGATGTTGCGTGTGTTTATGTAGCATTCTGGACAGTGTACATTTGGTGAACAAAATGTTAATGTAGCATGTTTGAAATACTGTTGTTCCCTGTGTGATGGATTTTGCTTACAATATTAAAATTGTCTTTTTCTGAAATCAGACATTGCATTTAGAGAAATTATTCAAGTGTTATGTAAGCAAGACTTTCCCAACATATTTTTAAAATTGTGATAAAGGCACTTTTAACATAAATCTTGTATCTAGAGAGGAAGCAAATTATTATACTTATAAATCACATGTAGAAAAATGACACACCTAGAACACACTTTAATTTGGTAGCCCAAGAGTTAATTCTGATCTCAAAGTTTTATTTTTAATGTTTTTACTTATTTATTTATTTACTTTTTGGGATGATATAACACAAGTGTGATTAGAAAGAGTTGACAGTATTAAAAAAGTTTCTATTTTATATGAGGGCACTTGATAACCCACTTTCTCTGGATAATTTCCATACATACTTCCATCTGCTCCCCAGATCCCTATGGCTCACCATTTCCTATTCATTTCATATGAAAAAATTTCTCACTTACTAACTCATTTAAAGTATTTGCCTAATCTCTATAAGATTTAAATCAGTAACACTAATACAGTGCTCTTTAACTCTTCAAACAAAATTTTGAATTTTTATTCATCCTAACAGATGTCAAAGTATAAAGAAGAAATAATATCATGACTCTCATACTAATAGAAAATAAACACATGTCAAAATTTTATTTACCTCATTAATTAATGAAGAGAGTGTCACCAGGAAGTCGCTAACAAGCCACAATAACCCAGTTTTATAGCCCTGGCTTAGAGGTGCTGCTTGCCATCAGAAACTAAGGCCAGATGTCCAAACAAGCCCCCATGACCCAGTCTTCACAGGTTTGGTCCAGTTCAGACACCCTGCTAACCCTCGATCATTATCATCTAATTGTAATAATAAAAAACATACCTACCAGTGCCATAACAAATCCAACTGTGCCCATTTAAGGGAATAAAAGAGGTGGCACTCTAAATTGGAGAAGTCATCTCCCCCTTCCACAAAAAAAACCCAAGGTCAGCTTGCTTACCAGCCCCTTCATTACTCTAACCCTGTAAAACCCATACCATGGGACCTAATCAAGGAGACGGTGCCTTTAGCGCTCCCCTTTTCCATTCTCTTGTCATTGAATAAATTACCTGCTTGCCATCAAATACTGTTTTGTTATTTGGTTATTTGGCAAATGGTATGAGTAAGGAATGAACTTACTACTCTAGTAACAAAAGCAGTAAGTGTGATGACCAGAAGTGTGATGACCAGAAAACATTTATATTTATATATTTATATAAATCATTGCAGGATTTCATATAGAGGTGCTAATGTCCACCTGGGACATAAAGTGATATGTCCACCGAACAGCAATCATTCGCATCTCTAACAGGCAAAATCAAATTTAGCATGCAATTTTACTAAGTATGGGATCTTTAATCAAGAGGTAACATTTTCATTTGTTTTGAGATATTTTCTGATTTCCATTTTAATTCCTTCTTTGACCCATTGGTCATGTTAGGGGCTGAGAGGTGGGAGAATTAAGGAGATGTTGGCGAAAGGGTACAAACTTCCAATTAGAATATGAAAACATTCTGGGGATCTAATGCACAATATTGTGATTATAGTTAATAGTACTGCACTGTATACTTGAAAATTACTAAGAGAGTAAATCTTAAGTGTTCTCACCATAAAAAAGAAATAGTAATTATGCGATGATGGAGGTGTTAACTAGGTCATGGTGGTAATCACATTGCAATAGATAAGAGTATCAAATCAACACACTGTTCACCTTAAAGGTACACAGAGTTATATGTCAGTTATATCTTAGTAAGGCTGGGAAAAATAGAGTTAACAGTGAACTTTACTAAAAACATACATCTAGAATTATACATAAACTTGAGTGGCTGTATCCCTTATAAAACATCAAAAGAACAGAGCAAGGAAATATATGTGCCCATATAAGATTTTCAGTTTTTTTGGACACAAATAAGGAAAGTGATTTTTGGAGAAGTCTTGAATAATAAGAGACAAAGCACTGTAATTAGAATCTGTATTTATTGGCTTGAATTTCTGTGACCTTGCCAGTACACAGAACTGAATGCTAAGCGACTTCTTGGTGGAAAATAAGGGTTTGAGTAATTTTTCCAAGTAGAGGAGAAATGTTTGCAAATTAATTTCTTTTTTTAAAGATTTATTTATTTAATGGAGAGAGAGCGAGAGATGGGGAGGGGCAAAAGGAGAGGGAGAGAGAGAATCTCAAGCAGACTCCACAACCAGGGCGGAGCCCAATGCAGGGCTCAATCTCACAGCCAGGGATCACGACCAGAGCCAAAATCAAGAGTCAGATGCTTAACTGACTGAGCCACCTAGCTGCCTGTGCAAATTAATTTCTTAAAAATTATAGTCCTTTCTGTTATAACTATCATTCCTTTATGAAATGATTTTTATCTTTGATCCAATTCCAGGATGTTTTCTAGGACACCACATTACATTTAGTAGTGGTGTTACCTTAGGCTCTTAGTTTCTCAGGCTTCCCTGATTTCGATGACCTTGACAGTTTTCAGGAGTCCCGGTTAAGTATTTTGTAGAATGTCCTTCTATTAAGATTTATTTCATGGTTTTCTCACGGTTAGCCTGGGGTTTATGGGATTTGGGGAGGAACATCACGGAGTTAAAGGCCATTGTCATCAAACCATATCAAAGGTATATGCAGGCAACATTCCTATCACTGTTGCTGCTAATCTTGATCATCTGGCTGAGGTAGTTCTCAGCAGGTTTCACTTTATTTTTTTTTATTTATTTTTTATTTATTATTATTATTTTTTAAAGATTTTATTTATTTATTTGACAGAGAGAGACACAGCGAGAGAGGGAACACAAGCAGGGGGAGTGCGAGAGGGAGAGGCAGGCTTCCCGCCGAGCAGGGAGCCCGATGCGGGGCTCAATCCCAGGACCCTGGGATCATGACCTGAGCGGAAGGCAGACGCTTAACGACTGAGCCACCCAGGCGCCCCAGCAGGTTTCACTTTAAAGTTACACCTCCCCTCCCCATTTTCCATATGGTATTCTTTGGAAAGAAGTCACTATTCTTAGCCAACACTTAAGGAGTGGGTAGTGATGTTCTACCTCCTTGAGCAGAGTATCTAGATAATATATTTGGAATTATTTTACATGGGAGATCTGCCTATTGTCTCACATTTATTCATCTATTCAGTAATTTTTCAGTAATTTATATTAGCATAGACTTAATGCATATTTATTTTGTACTTTGGTTATATTCTCATACTCATTTATTTTGTTGCATAAATTGTTCCAGTTTTGGCCATTGAGAGCTCTTTCAGTTGGTTTCTCTATCCCTTTTCCACACCCTTACCAATGTTTGTTTGTCTGTTTGAGCAATGTTTGTTTGTCTGTTTGAGCATGTCCTTACAAGGTGCTCCACACTCAACTTACATACTTCTTGCTCAGATGTGGATTTATTGGAGAATGCTATTAGAAACCAAGATCTTGCTTGTTGCTGCTGGGGTTATATTCTTAGTTAACAGAACAAGGAAATGTATGTGTGCTTATGAATCCTTTTATAGACATTTCTACAAATATTTTTATATGTAGCCATCTGTATCTATAGTAAGCTAAACATGAGTTTATATCAGTGTCTTCAACTAATCCATCATTGCAGGGATCATTCTAGCTTCTTCACTTTTTTTATTGGTAAATTCCCAGACAACAATGATAAATTTGACCCTTACCATTTGCCACACATTTACTTATTTGTTCAATTCCAGTATACGTGAAGAACAGTATCAGAATTGTAATCCATACCTCTTTGGGATTCAACTTTCCTCAACTACAGTGCAGTCAGTGCTTAGGGGCAGCTATGCTTTTGTTCCTTTTGTCTTACAGATTCTACTCATTTCCAAAATTACCATTTCTCTTCCATTCCCTCCAGTGAAGATGTTTCATACATTTGTAAAACAGATTCTTTTGTCACAAGCTGTAATCCATCCTGAGATTCTCTAATCCTCTAAATGATATTTTTAATTTGTATATTTTAGAGCTCACTTTTTGTGAAGCAAAGTTCAATGGGTTCTAATGAATAGTGCCATGTTTCACCTTTACATTTTCATATAGAAGAATTTATCATCTTAAAAATTCCATGTGTTTCATTTATTTATCCCCATTCCCAATCCCCTAGCAATCACTTATCTGTTTACTATTTTAATAGGTTTGGCTTTTTTCAGAATGTCATGTAATTGAAATCATGCAGTATGTACCCTCTGCAGATTGGCTTCTTTTGTTTAGTAACATGCATCTAAGAACGATTTATGTCTTTTTGTGGCATGATACCTCTTTTTTCCATCATTGAATAATATTTGATTATATGGATGTACCACAATTTGAGTAATACAAACTGAGTGTGAAAATTAATGGTAATATAAGTAGGAGTTAGGCTATGTTTAATGTTTTCTGTACCTAAAGTTTACAAAGGTTAACAATTTGTCCAGTCTCCTTGTTTTTCTCTCCCATGTTGGCTTTGGGATAACCTAAGAACGCCCTCAGAAAGAGTCCACATCTTGCATCTCTTTCAGCTGTCATCCACTGTTCATTATGACATTGTAGCCCTGTTGGTGTGGTGGTAAGGTGTATGGCATGAAGAAACAATTCTTTAATTTTTCAATTTAATTTCAGATTTTTTGTGGGCTTGTGTTTTAGGCTTATGACCTTCAAAAGTGTTACTCTAGTGCTCTTTTTCCTCCTACCCTTACCCCCATACCTTCCTGCAGTAGTCACCATCTGTTTTCTTTTCCTGCCTCCTGACAACTATGTAGATGGAAAGACTAAATGAACTGGAGTAGAGGAAGGCTCTCTCACCTAGGTTAAGGCTCTGCAACATTGCTTCCTCTGGAGAGTAGGCTTCCATTCTGGGGAAGTCTCTGGGTATATTTCACTGTGATCACTCTTCCCCTCCTATCAGAGCCACAAGGGGATCCTTCTCAGATTTTCACTGAACACGTTCAGGATCCTAAAGATAAATTTCACTAATAAGTGGGGGGCTCTGTAAGACTTCAACCTCACTGGGGTTCTCACTCTCCTCCAAGTCCACATTCAATCTCTAGCAAGTCATCAAAATGACCATTCAAGTGTTCCTACCTGCTTATAGTCCCAGAGGTTTCTGCTTCAGGTAAGCCAATCTTAGCTGTATTTCTGTATTCACCTGTCTCCAGATTTCTGGGTGGTAGTTTGTCCCACAATTTCTCTTCTTTGATGGATCCCAGAAAGGTAATTAGTTTTTAGTTTTCTCAGTGTAAGATTGGGCGTTCTGACTTTTAAACTCTTTATATTTTAATGTTAAAACTGGGTATTAAAGAGGGAACATACTAAATGGAGCACTGGGTGCTATACACAAACAATGAATCATGGAACACTACATCAAAAACTAATGATGTACTGTATGGTGATTAAAATAACATATTAAATAAAAAAAAAAGAAAGAAAAACTGAATATCCTACATGTTCTCTTTTCTAATTTTTAAAAAATGTATTATTGAAGTATAGTTGACATACAATGTTATATCAGTTTCAGGTGGACAACATAGTGATTTGACAATTTTATACATTATTCAATGCTTACAATGATAAGTATAGTTTCCATCTGTCACCATGCAATAACAATAATATTGGGGTACCTGGGTGGCACAGTTGGTTAAGTGTCCAACTCTTGATCTCAGGATCTTGAGACCAAGCCCTGCATCAGGCTCTGTGCTCAGTGTGGAGCCTGCCTAAGATTCTCTCTCTCCTTCTGCCCCTTATCCACCAACCCCCCAAGGCAAACACATTCTCTCTCTTAAAAAAAAAATATTGATTATATTCCCTATTCTGGGCTTTTAATCTTCATGACTTATTTATTTTGTAACTGGAATTTTGTACCTTTTAATCCCCTTCCCCTAGTTCACCCATCCCCTCACTCACCTCCCCTCTGGCAACCACCAATTTGTTCTGTATTTAGGAGTCTCTGTTTCTTGTTTATTTCTTCATTTGTTTTATTTGATAGCATCTTCTCTCTCTCTTTTTTTTTTAATATTACCTGCAAACTAACATATTCTCTTTTCCTTTTTTCTGTTTTTCCATATTCTCATTTCTCCTTTCACCACTTGCTCTTCCCCACTTTAAAGGAAAATGCCATACCTATCATTAGTCCTGACTTACTATAATACATTGCTCCAGATATGAAATAAAACAAAACAAACAAACAAAAACAGGCACTGAAAACAAAGAGCTAAACATGAATATTAATGTCAGCAATGTTGTCTTCCATCCAGGCCTCATAATGCCTTCCTTCCACCTTAATCCATCTGTTGAAGAAGTACAATTACAATGAACTACACTTTATGGTTAAATATAATTTTTGAAAATTTATAAAACATATCTTTTCTGAATTGAAACAACTTAAATCAAAGGGAATTTAACATTTAGAGTTTTATAGGTATAAGAAATTCTTAAAATACAATTTTTAATAGGGGCACCTGGGTGTCTCAGTCGGTTAAGCAGCTGCCTTTGACTCAGGTCATGCTCCCGGGGTTCTGGGATCGAGCCCCACTTTGGGCTCCCTGCTGGATGGGCAGCCTGCTTCTCCCTCTCTACTGCTTGTGCTCTCTCACTCTCTTGCTCTAAATAAATAAATAAAATCCTTAAAAAAAAATTTAAAAAAATACACATTTGTATACAGTGGAGTAGGCTAGATGATCAAGTAAAGACATTGCATAACATATAATACATTGAGATAAAATTCCATAGGAAATGTAGGATTGAAGTTATTTCAATGAGAAACACAGACAAGGAAAATTTTTTCAACTGTTAGAGATTATTAATTTATTTTAATTACTACAGGCCTCAAATTACTATGGCATTTATGTTCTGTTAGATACTCCTAAAAGAGCAATGTAACATTTTATGCAAAATTACCACCATTTAGAATTGCCCAGACACTGTGTCATGTGCAACCATATAATCTTATGACAAATTTTTAAATGTCTATTTAAAAATATTAAGAAGATAGTATTTCAAATATATTTTATGAGTTATAGGTAAAAGAAAGGGCAAAAGATTATGGATGTCATTAGAATTTGTTAAGGTTAGAATTAGTCAAAGTTCTTCATGTATTTTGGATATTAGCCACTTATTGAATATACCATTTGCAAATATCTTCTACCATTCATTTGGTTGCCTTGTCATTTTGTTGATGGTTTCCTCGACTGTGAAAAAGCTTTTTATTTTGGTGTAGTCCTAATAGTTTAATTTTACTTTTGTTTTTCTTGCCTGAGGAGTTTTTCTTGCCTAACAATTTCTATAGTTAGAAAAATGTTTCTACAATCAATGCCAAAGAAATTACTGCTTATGTTTTATTCTAGGAGTTTTATGGTCTCAGGTCTCACTTTAAAGTTTTTAAATTCATTTTGAGTTTATTTTTTATTTGGTGTAAAAAAGTGGTCTGGTTTCTTTCAATGTAGCTGTTCAGATTTTCCAACACCATTTGTTGAATAGACTGTCTTTTCCCCATTTTATATTCTTGCCTCCTTTGTCATAGATTAATTGACCATGTGAGTGTTGGTTTATTTCTGAGCTCTATATTCTGTTCCATTGATCTTTGTGTCTATTTTTGTGCTGATACCATACTGTTTTGATTATTATAGTTTTGTAGTATATCTGGAAATCTGGGATTGTGGTACCTCCAGCTTTGTTCTTTCTTGCTTGTTCTGGCTATTCACAATATATATTAGCAATAATCGCGCCTCGGATAAACCTCATTGGCTACGATACTGCCACTGCACAAAGCTATTCACAATATATAAAGAACTTAAATAACTCAACACCAAAAAGGCAAATAATGCAATGAAAAATGGGCAGAGAACCTAAAGAGACATTTTTCCAAAGAAGACACACGGGTGGCCAACAGACTCATGAAAAGATGCTTAACGTCACTCATCATTAGGGAAATGCAAATCAAAACCACAATGAGATATCACCTTATACCTGTCAGAATGGCTAGGATCAAAGAAAATAGAAAAACAGGTGTTGGTGAGGATGTGGAGAAAAAGGAACCCTCATGAACCATTGGTAGGAATGTAAACTGTTGCAGCCACTGTGAAAAACAGTGTGGAGCTTTCTCAAAAAATTGAAAATAGAAATAACCATATGATCCACTAATTCCACTACTGGGTATTTACTCAAAGGAAATGAAGACACTAATTTGAAAAATATATAAGCACCCCTATGTGTATGGCAGCATTATTTACAATAGCCAAGATATGGAAGCCATCCAAGTGCCCATTGATAGATGAATGGAAAAAGATGTGGTATAATGGAATATTAACTCAGTCATAAAAAAAGAATGAGATCTTGCCATTTGCAAGAACATGGGTGGATGTAGAGGGTATAATGCTAAGTGAAATAAGTCCATCAGAGAAAGACAAATACCATATGATTTCATATATATGTAGAATCTAAAACAAAGTAAACAGACAGAAAACAGACTTAAATACAGAGAACAAATGGGTCATTGCCAGAGAGGAGATGGGTGGAGGGAATGGATGAAACAGATAAAGGGGATGAAGAACATACTATTTTGGTGAGCACTGAGTAATGTATAGAAATGTTGAATCATTATATTGTACACCTAAAACTCATATAACACTGTGTTTTAATTATACTTCAATTAAAAAAATGATAAAAAGAAAAAAAAGAATCAGAGTCCAAATCTTAGATTGCTAATCTCATGCTTTTGGAGATCAACTCCAAGATATTTATAGAAAATTCAGCAAGCAATCTTCTGTTGATGATAACACTAATGGGACAGAAATATTAAGAAATAAATAGTAAGTTGATGCAATGCTGGGCTGGCAACAGATGGTTTGATATATTTGAGTGGTACATATCCTCTAGATGCCAGGCCCTTGCTACTTCCATTCATTCTCTAGTCCTTGCAACTCCATGTGTAGTCTATAGACCACATGAATTAGTATTGCTTAGAAGCATGTGAAAACCTCGGGTCCCAATCCAGGTGATGTGTACACACAATAAAGTTTGAAATAGAGGCATTAATTCCCTCCCTCCCTCTTTCTATCCTTCCTTCCTTCCTCCCTCCCTCCCTTTCTCCATCTCTCTCTCTCTCCTTTCTTTCTCTCTCTCTCTCCAAATATAAAATTCATGTAGGCAAATGTTCTGTCTGCTTTATTCACTGTTCCATCCACTCCAGGGAATAAGACAGTGTCTGCTACATGGTAGGTGTTCTATAATGATTTGTTAGAATAGATAATTTCATAAAAAGAAGTCCAAATGTAGGCACTTATGCTTTGGCAAAGTCAGCAGCCCCACAGTGGATTCAGATATATATTTTCCCCCCATCTTGTTGCTTTGCCATTCCCAACAAACTGCCTTTCTCATAAATCTTATTTCCTTGGGATTATAAATTGACCTCAGGATCACCTAACATCCTCCTACATTATTATTCAAACACTTAAAATGTAACCTGCTACCTATTTTTGTATAGCTTGCAAGTGAAGAATGGTTTTAACAATTTAAATGGTTGAAAAAAGTTTTACTATTTCATAACATATGAAAATTATAGACATTCAGATTTGAATATAGGTTGTGTGTTAAACTGTATCCCTCAAAGCTGTTAAAGCCTCAATCCCTGTAGTATGAACGTGTCCTTATTTGGAAACAGTGTCTTCACAGATGTAATTAGTTAAGATGAGATCATATTGAATTAGGGTGGGTCCCAAATTTGAGGACTCATCTTGTAAGAAGAGGGAGATTTGGAGACACAGACACACACGGAGGGGAGAGAGGAGTGTGAAGATGGAGGCAGAGATTGGAGCGAAGGAGGCACAGTGCAAACACCAAGGATTGCAAGGCAACCACAAGAAGCTAAGAGACAGCCAAGACAGGACTCTTCCATAGAGCTTTCTGAAGGAGCAGGAACTTTGCTGGCACTTTGAATTCAGACTTCTGGCCTCCAGAACTGAGAGAGAATAAATTTATGTTGCTTTAAGGCACCCAATTTATGATAATCTGCTGAGGCAGCCCCAGAAAATGAATGCAGTATCCATAAATAAAGTCTTATTGGAACCCAGCCAGTTCACTCACTCACCTATTGTACATGGTTACTTTCACGTGGCAACGACAGATTTGACTAATAACAGAGAAAGTCTGACCTGTAAAGGCTGAAATATTTACTTCTTGACCCTTTCCAGAAAAAGGATGAAGGTCCCTGGTTTAGAGTTTAGCATCATGATTCATCCCTCAGGTGTGGGGCCACCTTTCCTGAAGCACATGATACCTCAAAGGGGAAGAACAAATTCTGTATTGTTTTGGGTATGAGAGCAGCTTGAGGGTTGGTGTGCATGCAAATAGCAGAGTATTTCCTCACAAATAACAAGCATGATATGCATTTCTACTGCAAAATTACCTCTCCATCAGGAAATTGTGTATTTTCTCAGAATTCTTTCTACTTTTACAGTTATAAATTAATTTTTAATAGCATCACCACACACACACACACACACACACACGATTCCCTTTGACCCATGTTGGATATGGGCAAGCAGGAAATTTAAATAATGTTGATTAAAAGTGATTGCAGAAGCACAAACAACATAAACCTCTTTCGAGTTATACAGAAGGTCCAAGATCCTGCTTCTTGACTCATGTCATTGCTAATCATTTCACAGAGACCTGGAAGCCACAGCACAGACCCTGAAATATCGTATCAATTACCTGAAGAATGAAATACCAAGCGTGAGGTATTTGCCTCCGGCGCTTGTTCTAGAACTGACCAACAATTGAGAATGTAATAGAGATGGGCAGAATGCCAAGCCTGGGAATCACCTCAAGCTTTCCCAAAAAGCTGGATGTTCAGAGTGATTATCCTCTCCCAATTATAGATGTGACATGGAGCAGAGTTTTCAGGTTCTGTTTCTGCCATTAATTGCCTTCAATTAAAACAACTAGCAAATGCGGTAAAATTGTATTTATAAATTTATCCATTAGTTTTAAAAGAAATCATGTTCTTGAAAGGCAGCAATAGTGGAAAATAAAAAAAGGGCCTCCAATTGGACCATTATCACTCAATCGGAACTGAATTGTGAGTCGATTCTCCAAGAATCTGTGGCATTACTACATGTCCAAGTATTAAAAGGCGCTCTTGATATATTTTCAGGAAAATTTGTGGAGACATACAAGCTCTGGAGAGATAAGAATAGGGAATTCTTCTTAAGAAAAAGTGTGTACATTCCTGGATACATTAAGATAAAGGCAGTGACTTCCTCTAGAGAGATTTAGAGACATCCCTTCCTGAAGATATTCCATGATGCTAAAAATTACCTCTCTTTCTGTGGAAAAGAGGATGGGCAGGTATGGACAGGTTTGTCAGTAGCCCATATAGAGGGTCAGAGATTACAAAACTTGGGTTTCCTCTCCTATGACTCATCCTCACTGTGACTCACTGTGGAAACTGGTATTCGGGGAGCCAGCCTTGCTGTGCCAGTCTGGCTGCTCCTTTCACTACAAGTAATAAACTTTGTGTCTGACTCAGAAGTCTCCTCTGTTTTATGTGGAAGTACACAGCTTGTGGTAGGCTGACTTAGCTTGAAGATAGAGTACAAGTTTAGGCTTTTCACAATACCTGACTTTATTTTTAAAATTGCATTTTCTGATTAAGAGCATAATATGTGTTCACATGTTTACTGAAGAAAATTTGGAGAATTAAAAATATACAAATGTACAATATAAAATGATTACAAACCTTTTTTCTTCCATCTTTTCTTTGTTATAGCATTTTTTTATTTGCTATGGTTTATAAAATATACATTTTTTTCCTAAGTTCCACAACAGCTTTTTTTTTTTTTAAGATTTTATTTATTTATTTGACAGAGAGAGAGACAATGAGAGAGGGAACACAAGCAGGGGGAGTGGGAACAGGGGAAGCAGGCTTCCTGCCGAGCAGGGAGCCTGATGCAGGGCTTGATCCCAGGACCCTGGGATCATGACCTGAGCTGAAGGCAGATGCTTAACAACTGAGCAACCCAGGCGTCCCTAAGATTTTATTTATTTATTTATTTGACAGAGAGAGAGAGAGAGAGCACAAGCAGGGAGAGCGGGAGATGGAGAAGCAAGCTTCTCCCCGAGCAGGAGCCCAATGTGGGGCTCCATCCCAGGATCCTGGGATCGTCACCCAAGCTGAAGGCACATGCTTAATGACTGAGGCCCCAGGCGCCCCGTTCCACAACAGCTTAACATGGAGTCCCTTATGTAAATAGATTCGTTGGTCACCAAACATACTCTTACTTATTTTTTAATTATTATTTTCATGTATTATTGTTTCTTGTTTATTCATTTCTCACTTGTCTGGAAATAATTTTTAGAAGAATGTTCATTGATTTGAAAATATCTTCTTTATTTTCTCCAACGTCATACGCAGTCTATTGTATCCTAGACCATATTTTACATTGCAGTCATGGTTTTAATGTCTCTTGAAGTAAAATGTAGGGCAGAAGTATAAAGTCAGCCTGATTTTTTTTCTCTTTTGTCTAGATGACAAAGGATTATTTTTTTTTCCTTTGTCCTCCAGGATTTTAACTAGAATAGATCTCATTGTTGCTAATTCTATCCATTTATTCATAGACACCATGCAACTTTTCAATAATTTTGGTTCTTTTTTTCTAAAGGTTTTTGTATAATTCCCTTTTTCCATTTTTCCATTCTCTTCATCAGAAACACTAATTAAGGGGTTCCTGGTGGCTTGGTCAGTTAACCATTGACTCTTGATTTTGGGTCAGGTCCTGTTCTCAGAGTTCTGCGATTGAGCCCCCGCTCTCAGGCTCCACACCCAGCTTCTCTCTCTCCCTTTCCCTCTGTGCCTCCTGTCCCCCCCCCGCAAAAAAAAGAAAAAAAAAGAAACACTAATTAAGAAATATGGGGCTCAAACATCACATTTCATAGCTATTATTTTCTCTATAAGCCTAACAATGTAATCATTCCTAAAATATTTGCTCACTTTATAAAATCCAATTTTTCTACCTTTGTTATTGTTTTCAGCATTGTTTCCTTTCTTTAAGCTGCTTTGCATGTGGAGCACTTGTGTGATGATTTATCTTTGTCCTTCACTCTTTCCTTGAATGCTGTCAGTTCTTGTTTCACTTCTTTATGTTGTCTTGTGCTCTTTTCCACCATTGTGAAATATGTGTCTCTTTATTGAGTTGCTTAATGCATAGTAATGTGTTTAGTCACACTTTTTATTTGCTTACCTAGTTGCAGGTTTTGGGGGGGGAGGCGGGAGGGAAGTTGTTGAGTATTCTTTATCTGACTTATTTTTTCCTGATTCTTTCACCTTTGTTTCTTTAGCATATTATTCCACGATACCAAGTGTTGTTCAGGTAAGTCCCATCACCAGCTGGAGCTGCTGTCCTTTTGGTTTCCAAAAGAAATGGTTGGACTTACTTTTTAGGTTACATCACCTAATTTTAAATTTATTTTTTTATTTTACATTTTTATATTTTTATTTAAATTCCAGTTAGTTGGGGCGCCTGGGTGGCTCAGTCGTTACGCGTCTGCCTTCGGCTCAGGTCATGATCCCAGGGTCCTGGGATCGAGCCCCACATCGGGCTCCCTGCTCCGCGGAAAGCCTGCTTCTCCCTCTCCCACTCCCCCTGCTTGTGTTCCCTCTTTCGCTGTGTCTCTCTCTGTCAAATAAATAAAATCTGTAAAAAAAAAAAAAAAAATTCCAGTTAGTTAAAATACAGTGTAATATTAGTTTCATGTGTACAATATAGTAATTCAAAAGTTCCATACATCACCTGGTGCTCATCCCAACACATGCACTCCTTAATCTCCATCACCTGTTTCACCCATCCTCCCACTCACCTCCCCTCTGGTTACTATCTGTTTGTTCTTGCTAGTGAAGAGTCTGTTTTTTTTGGTTTGCCTCTTTTGAAAAACCAACCTACAAATTATCTTTGAATTCCATAGTAAACAGTATTCATTCTTCATGTCTTCCCACTTCAACACTTCATATAAATTGCATTTGACAATATTTATAATTTAGGATTATTGATGATATTTGTATTCTTATTTATTATTATTGTTTAGAGGTAATTGTCAGGAAGGAAGAAAATTAAATCTCTTTCTGTTACCTTAGAACCATTTATTTTATAAATGGCTATCCAGAAGTGCTCTTCTTCCTAGTCTAATGATTTTCCATTGATTACCTTTAGTTTTCCCAGTAGATAATCATCCCCAAATAAAACATTTGGTATCCCTTTTACAAAGTTATACTACATAGTATGTCTAAAATGCATGCAAACAATATTTTATCTTCAATTCATGATGCAGTTTCCAGGAATTCTTAGTAACTAAAATCATGGTCTGTCTATAAGTATACTTATACATCAAAGTTTCTGTGTTATTAATCCAATGGAACTTTCAATTTGTATTTATGTTTATTCTTGTCTAGAAAATATATCTTCCCCACAAAGAGTCCACTTTATATTTATATATGTTCAATCATTGGAATTAGAGGTGAACCATTAATAATTCATGCTTTGTGTAGAATTAGTATAATAGGATTCTGACATTTACTGTCTAAACCTACTATGCTTGAAAATGTCTTGCATACATTGTGCACCATGACCCAATGATTTCACCATAAGAAAAAAAAAAAAAAGATAAAAGCTTTTAGTTTTTAAGCTCTGGCTACATAAATAGATAGAGAGCTTGAATATATGACACAGCAATGTTAGAATATTCTAGGGATTCTGAGATCCTTCATAAATTAAAAATGCTGTATGTGACTTATGGTACTTTCATTTGATTGCAGAAGGATACACTAACCCACTTAACATGATATAGTAGAGTTATATATTGTATAAAAGTCACTCCATTATCAAGGCTGTTAAAACATTCATTGGCAGTGGTGATTTAGTTGTTTGAATAAAGTGAATTTGGTTCAATCAATCATTTTTTTTTCTTAATGAGGTCTGAGTTTTTATGTATTTGCTTTTTATTTATATATCTCTCACTGTGTTTATATTATCTATTAAATATAGTATTCCCAGCTAATGTGAGTTGTAAATACACCTTATGTTTCCAATAAATTATTTTATCATGAGGAAATTTAAATTAGCCAATCTAAAATTTTCTTTCTATTTCTTGGAATAATTCCACCGAAGACACTCTGAATCTCCAACTTTCCAGCAAGATAAATCTAGTATCTATCCTCTTAAAATATCCCTCTTGAAAAGTGTTTGTATTTAGGTGCCCGCATTTTATGATGGTACATAATTTTATATTTTGTGAATTTAAATATTGGGGTAAATATCCACCAGATTTCCTACTCCTCCCACATAATGTATTTTCTGCCACAGATGCAGCTAAAGTCTAATAAAAGGTATCACAGTGTAAGGTCTTGATATCTTCAAGTGATTATTTAGGGGGGATAATCCTTAGAAAAAAATTAATTCAAGTTATTTTACAGATTAGAAGATCCTTTGGTTTTGGAGTGATAAGAAATGTAAAATTATCAGAAAATAATTATTAGAACATATATTATATATATATAAAAAAATTAAGCCCTCATATCCATCCATCCAAAATTTTAAAAAATCCACAAAATGGAAAGAATTTTATACTAAAAACCCATATACCTACAGGTTTACTTTAAGAGCATATAAAGATGCACTGATAAATGAATAAAGGGATAGATAGATGATAAAACAAGTATAATAAATACTAATTACAGAATCTAGTTGTGATTATGTACAGCATAGGAAATATAGTCAATTATGTACAGCATAGGAAATATAGTCAATGATATTGTAATAATATGTGGCAAAGGGTAGTGATTACATTTACTGTGGTGAGAATTGGTAATATATAGAATTCTCAAATCAATATGTAGTATATACCTGAAACTAATATAAAATTGTATGGAAACTATACTTCAATAATAAATAAAAAATAAAGCTACAGGAAATAGTAAATTTCCACTAAAATATGTCTGCATGCATATATCATTAACTAGTGTTGTACATTTGTTTAAGATTCCTTTTCTTGAGGTAAAGTTTATATACAATGAAATATTTAAATCTTAAGTGTATAATTTGAAAAGTTCTGGAAAAATGCATATACCTGCACAACATCAGTATCTATGAAGATACAGAAACTTACCCCCAGGGATCCCTCACACCCCTTTTCATTAAATTCCTGCCTTTAGCTCCCACAGACAATCTGTTTAGATTTTTTTCAACCATTTTAATTTTGTCTATTCTAGAAATACATATAAATGGAATCATATGAAATATAAAATATTCTGTAAGCTGGTATTTAGCACAATATTTTTGAGAGTTGTCTATGTTTTCTTCACACCTTGTACTTGATTAGTAGTATTGCATTGTATACCAAAGTCCTTTACTTACTATTTGGTAGGCATTTGGGTTCTTTCCAGTTTGGGTTATTAAATATAAAGTTGTTATAGAAGTTGCTCAAGTTTTTTTTTTTTTAAGATTTATTTATTTTTATTTTAGAGAGAGCGTGGGGAGGGGTAGAGGGAGAAGGAGAGAGAATTTCGAGCAGAATCCCTGCTGAGCTTGGAGCCCAATGCAGGGCTCAGTCTCATGACCCAGAGATCATGACCTGAGCTGAAATTAAGAGTAAAATGCTCAACTGATTGGGCCACCCAGGCACCCCTTGTTCAAGTATTTTTGGTCATCTTGTAAAATTACATTTGTATTGAAGTTTTATAAATATCTAGGAGTGTTTTATAAAAACCTATCAGAAATTTACCAAAGTTATTGTATAATTTCTCATCTTACATATGATGTATAAGGATTTTAGTTGCTGCAATATTGATATATGGTTATCTAAATTTAAATTGATTGAAATTACATAACGTTTAGTTCTGCAATAATACTAAACATTTTTCAAGTGCTGAGTGGCCACATGTGGCTAGTGACTACTCTGTTAGGAAGTATGTACATACATATTTTCATCATTATAGAAAGCACTCTTGAGCAACACCATTCCATATACTTGTCAACATTTGGTATTGTAATGTTTTACAAGTTGTTGTAGTGTATATGTAATAGCATTTCATTGTAGTTGTTATCTTCTGTTCCCTGATGAAATAATATTGAATACATTTTCATGTGATTTTGACAATTATGTAACTTCCTCTGTGAGGTTTTTTTCAGTTCCTTCAATTCCTCTCTTTCTATTGGATGGTTTAATTTTTCATTATCAAATTGAGTTCTTTTTATATCCCAGACACAATTCTTTTGGTAGATATATGTACTGTCAATATTTCCTCTTGTTCTATGTGGTATCTTTATTAATTTTATTAATGTTATATCTTAATAAACAATTTAAAATTTTGATTAAATGTAATGAAATGTTATAAAATTTTATTGTTATTGCTTTCTAAAACTTACTAAAGAAAATGATGCCTGTCACAAAGACATTTATCAAATTTTTTCTAGAAGCTTTATAGTTTCAACTTTCATGATTTAGGCTAATGTATCTCAAATTGTTGTGTGTGTGTGTATGGTATGAAACATACAGCAAGTTTATTTTTGTACATATACATACTCAGTTTTTCCAGTATCATTAGTTGGAATATTTTCTTTGCTCATAGATTTGCCATTGGATCCATTAAAATATATATACAAAAAACCCCACAAAAAACTGTTGTGAATGACCCTATATTTGGGCTCTATATTCTCTCTCATCTTTCCAACTTTATTTTGTGAAATACTTTGTAGGTATCTATTTTGATGAGCATATTTCCTCTTCATTCATTAATATAGTGAATTTTATTAATTGATTTTTGAATGATAAACCAATCTCACATTACTGGTTTCTACATTGCTTGGCTATAATATATTACCATGTATATATTGATGCATTTGATTTGCTTATATTTGATCAAGAAATCTATTTTAAATAAGGGTATTAGTCTTTAATATTCCATTCCTTTCTTTTTTTCATTTTATTATGTTATGTTAATCACCATACATTACATCATTAGTTTTTGATGTAGTATTCCCTGATTCATTGTTTGCATATAACACCCAGTGCTCCATTCAATAGGTGACCTCTTTAATACCCATCACCAGGCTACCCATTCCCCCATACCCTTCCCCTCTAGAACTGTCAGTTTGTTTTTCAGAGTCCATAGTCTCTCATGGTTTGTCTCCCCCTCCGATTTCCCCCACTTCATTTTTCCTTTCCTACTAGCTTCTTTTTTTTTTAACATATAATATATTGTTTGTTTCAGAGGTACAGGTCTATGAGTCAAGAGTCTTAAATAATTCACAGCACTCACCATAGCACATACCCTCTCCAATATCTATCACCCAGCCACCCCATCCCTCCTACCCCCAACACTCCAGCAAACATCAGTTTGTTTCTGAGATTAAGAATTCCTCATATCAGTGAGATCATATGATACTTGTCTTTCTCTGATTGACTTATTTCGCTCAGCATAATACCCTCCAGTTCCATCCATGTCGTTGCAAATGGCAAGATTTCACTCTTTTTGATGGCTGCATAATATTCCATTGTATATCTATATCACATCTTCTTTATCCATTCATCTGTCGATGGACATCTTGGCTCTTTCCACAGCTTGGCTATTGTGGACATTGCTGCTATAAACATCGGGGTGCACATACCCCTTCACATCCCTACATTTGTATCTTTGGGGTAAATACCCAGTAGTGCAATTGCTGGATCATATGGTAGCTCTATTTTCAAATTTTTGAGGAACGTCCATACTGTTTGCCAGAGTGGCTGCACCAGCTTGCATTCCCACCAACAGTGTAGGAGGGTTCCCCTTTCTCTGCATCCCCCCCAACATCTGTCATTTCCTGACTTGTTAATTTGAGCCATTCTGACTGGTGTGAGGTGGTATCTCATTGAGGTTTTGATTTGGATTTCCCTGATGCCAAGCGATGTTGAGCACTTTTTCATGTGTCTGTTGGCCATTTGGATGTCTTCTTTGCAGAAATGTCTATTCGTGTCTTGTGCCCATTTCTTGATTAGATCATTTGTTCTTTGGGTGTTGAGTTTGATAAGTTCTTTATAGATTTTGGATACCAGCCCTTTATCTGATATGTCATTTGCAGATATCTTCTCCCATTCTATCGGTTGTCTTTTGGCTTTGTTGACTGTTTCTTTTGCTGTGCAAAAGCTTCTTATCTTGATGAAGTCCCAATAGATCATTTTTGCCCTTGCTTCCCTTGTTGTGCTGAGGTTGAAGAGGTTGCCACCTGTGTTCTCCTTTAGGATGTTCATGGACTCCTGTCTCACATTTAGGTCTTTCAACCATTTTGAGTCTATTTTTGTGTGTGGTGTAAGGAAGTGGTCCGGTTTCATTCTTCTGCATGTGGCTGTCCTATTTTCCCAACACCATTTGTTGAAGAGACTGTCTTTGTTCCATTGGACATTCTTTCCTGCTTTGTCAAAGATGAGTTGACCATAGAGTTGAGGGTCCATTTCTGGGCTCTCTATTCTGTTCCATTGATCTATGTGTCTGTTTTTGTGCCAGTACCATACTGTCTTGATGATGACAGCTTTGTAATAGAGCTGGAAGTCCGGAATTGTGATGCCACCAGCTTTGCTTTTCTTTTCCAACATTCCTCTGGCTATTCAGAGGGGTCTTTTCTGGTTCCATACAAATTTTAGGATTATTTGTTCCATTTCTTTGAAAAAAGTGGATGGTATTTTGATAGGGATTGCATTAAATGCGTAGATTGCTCTAGGTAGCATTGATATCTTCACAATATTTGTTCTTCCAATCCATGAGCAGAGAACGTTTTTCCATTTCTTTGTGTCTTCCTCAATTTCTTTCATGAGTATT
Organism: Neomonachus schauinslandi; assembly: GCF_002201575.2. NCBI lineage: Eukaryota > Metazoa > Chordata > Mammalia > Carnivora > Phocidae > Neomonachus > Neomonachus schauinslandi. The sequence continues at coordinate 94,415,492 of NC_058408.1, forward strand.
TTATAGTTTTCTGAGTACAGATCCTTTGCTTCTTTAGTTAGATTTATTCCTAGATATCTTAAGGTTTTGGGTGCAACTGTAAATGGGATGGACTCCTTAATTTCTCTTTCTTCTGTCTTGGTGTTGGTGTATAGGAATGCCACTGATTTCTGTGCATTGATTTTATATCCTGCCACTTTACTGAATTCCTGTATGAGTTCTAGCAGTTTTGTGGTGGAGTCTTTTGGGTTTTCCACATGAAGGATCATATCATATGCAAACAGTGAGAGTTTGACTTCTTCTTTGCTGATTTGGATGCCTTTTATTTCTTTTTGTTGTCTGATTGCTGTGGCTAGGACTTCTAGTACTATGTTGAATCTCAGTGGTGATAGTGGACATCCCTGCCATATTCCTGACCTTAGGGGGAAGCTCTCAGTTTTTCCCCATTGAGAATGATTTTCGTTGTGGGTTTTTCATAGATGGTTTTTATGATATTGAGGTATGTTCCCTCTATCCCTATACTCTGAAGAGTTTTGATCAAGAAAGAATGCTGTACTTTGTCAAGTGCTTTTTCTACATCTATTGAGAGGATCATATAGTTCTTGTTCTTTTTTTACTTATGTATTGTATCACATTGATTGATTTGTGGATGTTGAACCAAACTGCCGCCCAGGGATAAATCCTACTTGGTCGTGGTGAATAATCCTTTTAAAGTACTGTTGGATCCTATTGGCTAGTATTTTGGTGAGAATTTTTGCATCCATGTTCATCAAGGTTATTGGTCTATAATTCTCCTTTTTGATGGGGTCTTTGTCTGGTTTGGGGATCAAGGTAATGGTGGCCTCATAAAATGAGTTTGGAAGTTTTCCTTCCATTTCTATTTTTTGGAACAGTTTCAGAAGAATAGGTACTAATTCTTCTTGAAATGTTTGGTAGAATTCCCCTGGAAAACCATCTGGCCCTGGGCTTTTGTTTGTTGGGAGATTTTTGATGACTGCTTCAATTTCCTTAGTGGTTATAGGTCTGTTCAGGTGTTCTATTTTTTTCTGCTTCAGTTTTGGTAGTTTATACATCTCTAGGAATGCATCCATTTCTTCCAGGTTATCTAATTTGCTGGCATAGAATTGCTCATAATATGTTCTTATAATTGTTTGTATTTCTTTGGTGTTGTTTGTGATCTCTCCTCTTTCATTCATGATTTTAGTTATTTGTGTTGTTTCTCTTTTCTTTTTGATAAGTCTGGCCAGGCGTTTATCAATCTATTAATTCTTACAAAGAAACAGCTCCTAGTTTCATTGATCTGTTCTACTGTTCTTTTGGTTTCTAGTTCATTGATTTCTGTTCCGATCTTTATTATTTCTCTTCTCCTCCTGGGTTTAGGCTTTATTTGCTGTTCTTTCTCCAGCTCCTTTAGGTGTAGGGTTAAGTTGTGTATTTGAGACCTTTCTTGTTTCTTGAGAAAGGCTTGTATTGCTATATCCTTTCCTCTTAGCACTGCCTTTGCTGCATCCCAAATATTTTGAACAGTTGTGTTTTCATTTTCATTGGTTTCCATGAATTTTTTAAATTCTTCTTTAATTTCCTGGTTGACCCATTCATTCTTTAGTATGATGCTCTTTAACTTCCATGTATTTGAGTTCTTTCTGTCTTTCCTCTTGTGATTGAGTTTTAGTTTCAAAGCATTGTGGTCTGAAAATAGGCAGGGAACGATTCCAAACTTTTGGTACTTGTGGAGACCTGATTTGTGACCTAGGATGTGATCTATTCTGGAGAATGTTCCATGGGCACTAGAGAAGAATGTGTATTCTGTTGCTTTGGGATGGAATGTTTTGAATATATCTGTGAAGTCCATTTGGTCCAGTGTGTCATTTAAAGTCTTTATTTCCTTGTTGATGTTTTGCTTAGATGATCTATCCATTTCAGTGAGGGGGGTGTTAAAGTCCCCCACTATTATTGTATTGTTGTTGATGTGTTTCTTTGCTTTTGTTATTAATTGGCTTATATAATTGGCTGCTCCCATGTTAGGGGCATAGATATTTACAATTGTTTTATCTTCTTGTTGGATAGACCCTTTAAGTAGGATATAGTGTCCTTCCTCATCTCTTATTACAGTCTTGGGTTTAAAATCTAATTTGTCTGATATAAGGATTGCCACCCCAGCTTTCTTTTGGTGTCCATTAGCATGGTAAATAGTTTTCCACCCCTTCACTTTCGATCTGTGGGTGTCTTTGGATCTAAAATGAGTCTATTGCAGACAGCATATCGATGGGTCTTGTTTTTTAATCCAATCTGATAGCCTGTGTCTTTTGTTTGTGGCTTTTAGCCCATTTACATTCAGCGTAACTATTGAAAGATATGAATTTAGTGTCATTGTATTGCCTGTAAGATGACTGTTACTGTATATTGTCTGTGTTCCTTTCTGGTCTATGTTGCTTTTAGGCTCTCTCTTTGCTCAGAGGACCCCTTTCAAGATTTCTTGTAGGGCTGGTTTTGTGTTTGCAAATTCCTTTAGTTTTTGTTTGTCCTGGAAGCTTTTTATCTCTCCTTCTATTTTCAATGACAGCCTAGGTGGATATAATATTCTTGGCTGCATATTTATCTCATCTAGTGCTCTGAATACATCATGCCCTCCTTTCTGGCCTGCCAGGTCTCTGTGGGTAGGTCTGTTGCCAATCTAATGTTTCTACCAAATAAGTTACAGATCTCTTGTCCCGAGCTGCTTTCAGGGTTTTCTCTTTGTCTCTGAGCCTCATAAGTTTTACTATTAGATGTCGGGGTGTTGACCTATATTTATTGATTTTGAAGGGGGTTCTCTATGCCTCCTGGATTTTGATGCCTGTTTCCTTCCCCAAATTAGGGAAGTTCTCTGTTATAATTTGCTCCATATACCTTCTGCCCCCCTCTCTCTTTCTTCTTCTTCTGGGATCCCAATTATTCTAATATTGTTTTGTCGTATGGTATCACTTATCTCTCAAATCTGCCCTCATGATCCAGTAGTTTTTTATCTCTCTTTTTCTCAGTTTCTTGATTTTCCATCATTTGGTCTTCTATAACACTAATTCCCTCTTCTGCCTCATTTATCCTAGCAGTGAGCGCCCCCATTTTTGATTATACCTCATTAATAGCCTTTTGATTTCGACTTGGTTAGATTTTATTGCTTTTATTTCTCCAGCAAAGGTTTCCCTAGTATCTTCCATGCTTTTTTGAAACCCAGCTAGTATCTTTAAATTCGTCTTTCTGAACTCTATTTCTGACATCTTACTAATGTCCGTATTGATTAGGTCCCTGGCAGTCGGTACTGATTCTTGTTCTTTTTTTTGAGGTGATTTTTTCCACCTTGTCATTTTGTCCAGAGGATAAGATATGAATGAGAGAACAAAACGCTAACAGTGTAACAACGACCCCAGAAAAATATACACTAAACAAATCAGAAGAGACCTGAAACCAGGGGAAAAGAAAGGGAAAGAAAGATAAAAGACTAAATGGAAAAGAAAAAGATAAAAGAAAAAAACAGTATGATCAAATATGATCAGCCTGGTGAATAGATCAGTTCCACACATTAGATTTTGGGTGTATTTTGGTCTGTTAGAAGAAAGTGCCTCCCGACATTTTAAAGAAAGAAAAGCTTATATATGTACAAAAATAAGCATAAATATGATGAATAAATGGAATATAACTGTCAAGATGAAAATTATGAAAGATTTTATAAAAGGAATTAATAAGAAGTTGTTGAAAAAAGAAAGAAGAGAAATTAAAAAAAAAAAAAGGGAGAGAATGTGATCAGGCAGGGGACTAGAACAAAGCTGTATACTAGAGAGTTATGGTATATTTTGTCTGTTAGAAGAAACTGTATCCAAAATTTTAAAGTAAGAACAACTTATATATATATACCAAAAATAAGGTTAACTACTATGAAGGGATAGAATAAGACTCTTCCAGAAAGTGGTCGCTTTTTTGTTCACAGAGTTGCTGCTATTCTTTTCTTCGATCTCCTGTTGAGTTCGTAGGTGTTCAGAATGGTTTGATCCATATCTAGCTGAATTCCTGGGACCAGATGAAATTTAGGTCACCTACTCCTCTGCCATCTTGCTCCTCCTTATTCTTTTCTTTAATTTTAGCATTTTGTATGTTTTTGGTGTTATGGTTATGTTGGCCTCATAAAACAAATTAGGACATATTTTCTATCTCTGTTTTCTTGAAGAGTTTACTTCAGATTGGTGCTATTTCTTTTTTAATTCATGACAGATTTTACAAATAAAACTATCTGCACCTGAAATTTTCATTTTTGGGAGTTTTTAAAAAAATAATAAATTCATTTTTCTCAATACATATAAGGGTGTTGCATCTTGAGTTCTCTCGAAGCAAACTCTTAGATTTACTGGGTAGGACATTTATTTGTAATGGCCCTTAGTAGCAATCCCTCTGGAAGGGAACAGAAATAAACAAAAAACAAACAAACAAAAAAAACAAAAAAAAGTTTGTGTAGAGAAAAAGCCGAGACCAGACCTCAACCTCATTTTACATATAGAAATTTCTGTTGTTCAAATAGATTATTAGAGTTATTCCACTTTAGGCTAAGATGGTGGAGCCATTTCACACTGCCTTCTACCCCAATAATTAATCACTGGATGGCAGCCTCTGGGGAAGGGTTCATCCTTGTGGAGGATGACTCTCTGAAGCTGAAACAACTGTAGAAGGTTGACAGATGAAGGCTGTCTGATGATAGCACTTTTAGCAGCTGCAACTGGAAAAAAAATCAATTATTTACTGTTTATATCACAAAGGCTATTTAGATTTTCTATTTCATCTTGTTTCAGTTTAGGTAATATTTTTAAGGAACTTATCCATCTTATTTAAGATATTGGACTTAATACTTCTAACAAATATTCAGTGACTATAGGAAATTAATTTAATTTAATGACTAACAAAATCCATATCTGACACTGATAATTTATGTTCTTTCACTTTCTTGTTATTTAACACAGTGCAATATCTAAGAAAATACTAGAATAGGTGTAAAATTTGAAACGTATATGACCAATATCAAATTTGCTGATGATATGAATATACAGAACCCAGAAGAAAAATACAATTGGCCAATAAATGTTTGATATGTCTCTATACCTCAAAATGATAAAGGCAACATGAATTAAAATAGTTAACAATATCATATTTTATTTACTATATTGGCACAAATTTAGTTATACCAAGTGTTGGTGAGTGCAGGAAGAAAATGAACACTTTTATAGTCTCGGTGGTATTAAAAATATGTGAACCTTTCTTGGGGAATTTGACTACATCTACAAAACTTTAAAGTTTTGATCTATGCCTTTTTTGGAAGAAGAGAAAAATGAGGGGTGCCATAAGGTTTAGTTAATTGTCTCCAACAATTACTGTGTTTTTTTTCCCTTTCATATATTATAGTGAATCTAGACCTTCTGAGACCTTTAATATATTAGCATGTTCTGAACTAAATTAGTAAACTATTCAATCAGTGCTTTAACTTGCTCTTAACTCTTTCACTTTGTGATTTCCCTTATAGAGTAAATAAAATATAAACTGTCTCCATTAAATATTGATTAAAAAGCAAGCCTTCTGATACTTTATAACCCTTTTTTAAAAAAAATGACTAATACCATCTTTAACTATCAATAGCAAATTGTTATCTCTCACCATTTATTCTGTGGAGTAAAACTACCAAAAGTTCATATCCATTCATAACTGTTGATGCAGATTTTTTCCCTCACTAACATCTCCCCTTCCCAAGATTTTTTTTTAAAGATTTTTTATTTATTCATTTTGACAGAGAGAGAGACAGTGAGAGAGAGGGAACACAAGTGGGTGGAGTGGGAGAGGGAGAAGCAGGCTTCCCCCTGAGCAAGGAGCCCTGCACAGGGCTGGATTCCAGGACCCTGGGATCATGACCTGAGCCAAAGGCAGACGCTCAACGACTGAACCACCCAGGCGCCCCTCCCCTTCCCAAGATTATTGCCAAGTTTCTATTATTTAGGATCACTAATCACATAACATATATGTGTGTGTTAATTTCAAAATTAAATTTTGGCTGCCAGAGGTATTATCTAATAGCTAACATAATTCCACAGTAGCAGAAGAACCATCAGTGACATTTTAAAAATATCGAGACTGAATTAGTTTCTAAACTTAAAATATTTGTTCAAATCTCTCCCTTTGGGCTCAAGTACCCAAGCCTGTTGAAGCAACTCATCCATGTATGACAAGTACAAATTTCTAAGTTAGAATAAAATGTATAATTAATGTATTGTATGTTGGGCTTCAATTGATAATATCTGAAATTGTTAATAGAATGATTGTCAGTAGTTCATCCAATTTATTTTAGACTTCTTCATGGGGTTTCAGGTGAATCATTAAATGTTGTCTTATAATTCTGTATCTTATATTTTGACATTCTACAAAAAGACTTTTTGGTTTTCCTTCCTCCAGGATTGTTCATTATCAAAGTTGTGGGAAGTGAGTCAATTTATCTTTTCTGTTTTTATATCAAAGGTAAATTTTAGGATCTAACTGACCAAATTGTTAGCTTCTTGTGTTCTTTCTGGAAAATCCAACTTAAACAATATTCTTAACAATATTAGCTCTTAACATGAAATAAACTATTCTATATATTTCCTGCTTTTAGGACAACAGCACCTTAAAAAAGACTTGGAAAGCATTGTAAATGGGCAATCTAATGAAAAATGGAAAATTTCAGAAATATTAACTGCTGAATATCTAAAAGATCTCTTCTTTTCTAAGGTCTTTTCTTGACTAATTGAATTGGGAAGAGAAAAATCATTGAAAAATATCTCCCATATCTGGGGCTGGGGGTGGGAATTGGAAACTGACAACACTGGAAAGTTTGTAATATCTGTAAGAATAGATGGGGTGCCTGGGTGGCTCAGTCATTGGGCATCTGCCTTTGGCTCAGGTCATGATCCCAGGGTCCTGGGATCAAGCCCAGCATTGGGCTCCCTGCTCAGCAGGAAGCCTGCTTCTCCCTCTCCCACGCCCCCTGCTTGTGTTCCTGTTCTCGCTATCTCTCTCTCTGTCAAATAAATAAATAGAATGTTTTTAAAAAGTATGCACTATTTATATTAAAAAAAAAAAAGAAGCGGGAACAAGTAGCCTGTTTTTCTCCATATGGATTTCTAAGGTGAAATTCAATAATTTTTTTTTATTTTATTCATAAAAATGCACCTGGATTTAACAACCATTCACAAGGGGCAGTGTTGCATAGTGGTTCACATTTTGGTGTGAAATAGACCTTGATATAAGTCTACAGTGCCACTCATCTGGCTATTAAATTTAATTCTTGTAAGCTACTTTGTCTAAACCTTAGTTTTCTCATCTGTAAAATTGCAATCATAATATATACTTCATGGGTTGATAAGAGGATCATGTGCCTGGAACATAATAACACTGTAGAAATTTAAGTCAAAAGACGAGAGTCAGTGCACAAATTCTATAGCTGGACATTTGTTCAGTAAAACAGACTGTCCTATGCAAGTGGGTTCTAAACAGACTCAAGAGAATAAACAGAGACAGTCACCATCTGGGACAAAAATGTAGCCTCCAGAATTACAACACTAAATTTTGATGAAGCATTTTACAATGTAAACTATTTAATTAAGATTTCTTTCTGGACTTCCTCCACATTATCTCTTAGCTGAAAAGATCTGTACTTCCTATGCTGTGTGTCTGTTATTACAGAGATGAAAATAGAAAATCTAGATATGGATTAGAAAAAAAAATCTTAAAATCAGACTGAATTCCGCTTACATTTTTTAATTCATGTCTATTGATTACATCATTATTTATAATAGCATAAGAAAAAAATAAGATATGCTTTGGTAAGGTCAAGACAAACTAAATTTATATCAGACAACTCTACATTATTATATTATCACATATCTTATTCAGGTAAGTAAATGATAGCCGAACGGTAAAACAAACAACAACAATAAAAGCACATTTCATTCACCAGATAATTTTATAGTCCAATTAAGTTCATTGTTACTGACTAGGATGATGTAATCAACTACCCCATCTGAGATTCTCTCTCTGCCAATTAAACTTTCTCTGTATTCCAGCAATTAAAGCATAGTATTAGCTAATCACATGTGCTAGAGAAGTGAAACTGTATCTTCATTTTTGTGTACAGTGCTTAGCTCAATTTTTTTTCAGAAATTTTAACATCTAATATGTGTTACTCAGTTAGATCTACTAGTCAGTTCCTAAAAATGTACACTGCAATTGTTTTATTCAAATATATTCAGAGATTGCCTGACAAAGAAAATGGAACACAAAATCAGGATAAATATTTTCAGCAAACTGGGAATAAAGCACATGACTAGTATACATTTTGTCAAGTGCATTTTTGACCAGTAATGAGGAAATTAAATATTGCTGTGGTTGTTTACTCCTTCAGTCTAACACAATTGTGAGGTTTCCTGTGTTGAGTCAAAATAAGTTGCAAGCTCCAATCCTGTTGGTGCCCTTTTATCAATTCCTTTAAGTTTCAGCTTTGCAACAATACTCCCCTGAATCCAAAGACTTTGGCTTTCCTGAACCTGCCCAGAGGGTCATGGAAATAATGCCACTGTATCACTAGTCACCATCATTTTATGGTCAAAATTACCATGGTATCTGATTGTCCTCAAAACTCTTTCATTCTTGATTAATTAAACCAATCTTGGCAAATGTTTTTGCTCTGGTTCATCTTGCACTGGTCCCAAGAATTTCATTCCCAGTGATGGAATCCAAATGCCCCTGTCCCTCTTAGTCATGGCCTCAGTTCAATAGACCAACAAATAGAGCCATGGTCCTATTCCATTCCTTTTAGCTGTATTATCCAGCTGGCTCTGGACTGCTTACATGAATTGACTTCCAAATATTGAGCCAACCAGAGATCCCTGAGGTAAGCCAGACATTTATTTTTAACTATGTCTTGTACTTAGTAATGTAATGTATTGGTCACCTTCCAGAGCCTTAAAAATGTTGCATTTTACTTCTTTTTTTTTTACAATTTTTCCTGGTTTCCAGGAAATTAGTCCAATCAAGCTACTCTGTGACTAAATGCCAAACCATCAGTAGACTTAATTTTACTTAAAGTTCAGTGAAAAACTATTGAAAGACATTTAGTAATGACATGATGTGTTATCATACTGCTATTTAAAAGTAATAGAGATGTGAGAAAAAAGCCCCTAATATTCCAAATTTATGCTTTAATAAATTTTAAATAATATTCAAAAGGTACAATAGCAAATCTTTTTTTTAGTTTTATTTTTTAACAATAGCAAATCTTTAAAATCTTCAAAGTATGAATAAACTGTAAAAAAATACATGTCTTTGATTTTATGTAATTGTTCAAGTTATAAGTATGTATAAATTAACTGTATTATCTTAATAACTTCAACAAAGTGAAAATCTTAACTCTTGCTATTTTCAATTCTTGTGTTCCCTTTTGAGTTTTAAGATATTTATTGTATTCCACTTATAAAAAATTGTGTTCAGTACTAATAGTGTTCTCACTGATTGGAATTTTCATATAAAATATAAATTTTCATATAAAATCAACAGAAAGTACTTATTTTAGTTTAGTTTATAAAGAAAGAGAAAAAAAAAAATCCCCTAACCATAGGGCCCTAAAATTTTATGCACCAAACACACCAAAACAGTTTTTATTGCTTCCAAAGTACATTCTTATATATTTCTATGAGCTTAGATGTTATTTTATTGTTCTCAGATTTAGGAGTTAAGGTAATCTATATTTTGAATAGTACACTATAAAGTAGGCTAAAGAATAGGATTCAATATAAAAAAATAAATGCATTTTGTTATGAAATAACAAAATTCTTTTGAACATAAATTCTCATTATCTGCAATCATATAATCTTCCTTATTCAAAATATACCACATATTATGGAGCACCTGGGTAGCTCAGTCAGTTAAGCATCTGCTGTTGGCTCAGGTCATGATCTCAGGGTCCTGGGATCAAGTCCTACATCTGGCTCCCTGCTCAGTGGAGAGTCTGCTTCTCCCTCTGCCATTCCCCCTGCTCATGCTCTCTTTCTCTCAAATGAATAAAATCTTTAAAAAACAAAACAAAATGTGCCACATATTAGAAATCATTTCAAGTGATAGCAACATAGTACTATCATTTCTTATAAAATTCATTTTAAATTCATTATAAATATATGTAGAAAAAAGGACAGTCTTTTTAACAAATAATGTTGGGAAAACTGGATATCCATACACACACACACACACACAAAAATGAAGTTGGACCCTTATGCCATGTACAAGAATATATTTAACCAAAATATAGGTTAACTCAAAATAGATCAAACTTAAATGTGAGAACTAAACCTGTGAAGTTCTTGGAAGTAAACCTAGGAGGAAAGCTTCATGAATTGGCAATGATTTCTTAGGACACCAAAAGCACAGACATCAGAAGAAAAATTAGTCAATTGGACTAATAAAAATTTGAAACTTTTGTGCATCAAAAGATACTATCACTAAATGAAAAGGCAACCCACAAAATGGGAGAAAACATTTGCAAATCATATATTTGATAAGGGAGTTAATATACCAAATATATAAGGAACACCTATAAAGCAACAAAATGAAAGCAAGAAACTTAATTAAAAAAATAGGCAAAGAATTTGCATAAATATTTCTCCAAAGATACACAAATGAGCCATGAGTGCATGTAAAGTACTCAACATCACTAATCATTAGGGAAATGGAAATCAAATTCCTAGTGAGATACCACTTCACATCCATTAGAATTGCCATTAAACCTAAGAATAAATCCCACATGGTGAATAATCCTTTTAATGTACTCTTGTATCCTATTAGCTAGTATCTTGGTAAGAATTTTAGCATCCATGTTCATTAAAGATATTGGTCTGTAATTCTCCTATTTGGTGGGGACTTTATCTGGTTTTAGGATCAAGGTAATGTGGGCCTCATAGAAAGAGTTTGGAAGCCTTCCTTCCATTTCTGTTTTTTGAAACAGCTTCAGAAGAATAGGTATTAATTCTTTAAATGTTTGGTAGACTTCCCCTGGGAAGCCATCCAGCCCTGGACTCTTGTTTGTTGGGAGATTTTTTATTACTGTTTCAATTTCCTTGCTTATTATGGGTCTGTTCAGGTTTTCTATTTCTTCCTGTTTCAGTTTTGGTAGTTTTTTTTTTTTTAATATTTGATTTATTTGAGAGAGAGAGATCATGAGTGGGGGGGGAGGGTAGAGGAAGAAGCAGACTCCCCACTGAGCAGGGAGCTTGATCCAGGACTCGATCTCAGGACCCTGGGATCATGACCTGAGATGAAGGCAGACATTTAACTGACTGAGCCACCCAGGCACCCTCAGTTTTGGTAGTTTATAAGTTTCTAGGAGTGAATCCATTTCTTCCATTTTGTCTAATTTGTTGGCATATAGTTTCTCATAACATGTTCTAATTTTTTTTGTATTTCCTTGGTGTTGGTCATGATCTCTCCTCTTTCATTCATTATTTTATTAATTTGGGTCCTTTCTTTCTTCTTTTTGGTAAGTCTGATTAGGGGTTTATTGATCTTACTAATTCTTTCAAAGAACTACCTTCTAGTTTCATTGATCTGTTCTATTGTTGGCTTCAGTACATTAAAAGGATTATTCACTATGACCAAATAGGATTTATTCCTGGGCTGCAAGTGTGGTTCAACATCTGCAAATCAAATAACATGATACATCACATTAATAAAAGAAAAGCCAAGAAACATATGATCCTCTCAATTGATGTAGAAAAAGCATTCAGCAAAATACAGCATCCTTTCTTGATTAAAAGTCTCCATAGTGTAGGGATAGAGGGAACATACATCAATATCATAAAAGCCATCTATGAAAAGCCCACAGCGAATATCATTCTCAATGGGGAAAAACTGAGAGCTTTTCCCCTAAGGTCAGGAACATGACAGGGATGCCCAATCTCACCATGCTTGTTCAACATAGTACTAGAAGTCCTAGCCTCAACAATTAGACAACAAAAAGAAATAAAAGGCATTCAAATTGGCAAAGAAGTCAAATTCTCAGCTCTTTTCAAATGACATGATACCACATGGAAAACCCAAAAGACTCCACCCCAAAATTGCTAGACTGCATACAGGAATTCAGCTACATGACAGGATATAAAATCAATGCACAGAAATCAGTTGCATTTCTGTACTCTAACAATGAGACAGAAAAAAATAGAATTAAGGAATCTAACCCATTTACAATTGCACACACACAAAAAAAAAACAGTAAGATACCTAGGAATAAACCTAACCAAAGAGGTAAAGGATCTGTACTTTAAAAACTACAGAACACTTATGAAAGAAATTGAGGAAGACACAAAGAAATGGAAAAATGTTCCATGCTCATGGATTGGAAGGACAAATATTGCTAAAATATCTATGCTACCCAGAACAATCTACACATTCAGTGCAATCCCTATCAAAATAACAGCAGTATTTTTCACAGAACTGGAACAAATAATCCTAAAATTTGTATTGAACTGGAAAAGACCCTGAATAGCCAGAGGAATGTTGAAAAACAAAACCAATACTGGTGGCATCACATTGCCAGACTTGAAGCTATATTATAAAGCTTAATCATCAAGGCAGTATGGTGTACTGGCATAAAAACAGACACATAGATCAATGGAACAGAATAGAAAATCCAGATTTGGGGCCTCAATTCTATTGTCAACAAATCTTCAACAAAGCAGGAAAGAATATCCAATGGAAGAAGGACAGTCTCTTCAACAAATGGTGCTGGAAAAATTGGACAACCACATGTAGAAGAATGAAACTGGACTATTTTCTTACACCATACACAAAGATAAACTCAAAATATATGAAAGACCTAAATGTGAGATAGGAATTCATCAAAATCCCAGAGGAGAACACAGACAGCAACCTCTTTGACCTCGACCACAGCAACTTCTTGCTAGACACATTACCAAAGGCAAGGGAAGCAAGGGCAAAAATGAACTATTGGGACTTCATCAAGATAAAGGCATTTGCACAGCAAAGGAAACAGTCAACAAACTAAAAGGCAGCCTGTAGAATGGGAGAAGATATTTGCAAATGTCTTATCAGATAAAGGGCTAGTATCCAAGATCTATAAAGAACTTATCAAACTCAACACCCAAAGAACAAATAATCCAATCATGAAATGGGCAGAAGACATGAACAGACATTTCTCCAAAGAAGACATATAAATGACCAACAGACACATGAAAAAATATTCCACATCCCTTGGCATCAGTGAAATACCATTCAAAACCAATGAGATACCACCTCACATCAGTCAGAATGACTAAAATTAACAAGTGAGGAAAAACAAATGCTGGCAAGGATGCAGAGAAAGGAGCCTCTTACATTTTTGGTGAGAATGCAAGCTGGTACAGCCACTCTGGAAAACAATATGGAGGTTCTTCAAGAAGTTAAAAATAGAGCTACCCTACAACTTAGCAATTGTACTACTAGGTATTTACCCCAAAGATACAAATGTAATGATCTGAAGGGGCACATGCACCCCAAGGTCTGTAACAGCAATGTCCATAATAGCCAAACTGTGGAAGGAGCTGAGATTTCCTTCAACAGATGAACGGATAAAGAAGTTATGGTACATATATATAATGGAATATTACTCAGCCATCAGAAACGATGAATACTTACCATTTACATCGACGTGGATAGAACTGGAGGGTATTATGCTGAGCAAAATAAGTCAATCAGAGAAAAACAATTATCATATGGTTTCACTCATAAGTGGAATATAAGAAACAAAACAGAGGATCATAGGGGAAGGGAGGGAAAATTGAATGGGAAGTAATCAGTGAGGGAGACAAACCATGACAAACCATAAGAGACTATTTTTTTTTAAAATTTTATTTTATTGTTATGTTAATCACCATACATCATTAGTTTTTGATGTAGTGTCCCATGATTCATTGTTTGTGTATAACACCCAGTGCTCCATTCAATACATGCCCTCTTTAATACCCATCACCAGATTAACCCATTCCCCCACCCCTCTCCCCTCTAGAACCCTCAGTTTGTTTCTCAGAGTCCATAGTCTGTCATGGTTCATCTCCCCCTCCAAGTCACCCCTCATTTTAAACTATAGGAAACAAACTGAGGGTTGCTGGAGGGGAGGGGGGTGGGGGATGGGGTAATTGGGTGATGGCCATTAAGGAGGGTACATGATGTGATAAGCACTGGGTGTGGTATGCAACTGATGAATTATTGAACTCTACATCTGAAACTAATGATGTAATATATGTTGGCTAATTGAATTTAGATATAAAAAAAGGATTGCCATTGTAAAACAAGCAAACAAACAAAAAAACAAATCAAAATAACAAGTGTGAGTAAGGTGTGGAGAAATTGGAATCCTTGTACATTGCTGATGGGAATAATGGCACAACCACTATGGAAAACTGGCAGTTTCTGAAAAAGTTAAAAATAGAATTACTGGGGCGCCTGGGTGGCTCAGTCGGTTAAGTGTCTTACTCTTGATTTCAGCTCAGGTCATGATCTGGGGATCATGGGATTGAGCTCTGTGTTGGGCTCCACACTGGGTGTGAAGCCTACTTGAGATTCTCTAGTTTTCCCTCTCTGCTCCTCCCCCACCCCCACTTGTTCTCTCTAAAAATACAAAAATACAAAATATATTGTATATATGTTATATACATTATATATATATACATATATATATATATATATAATGTATATATATATATAGAATTGCCATATGATCCAATAATTCCACTTTGTGGTATATACCCAAAATTATTAAAAGGAGAAAGTCAAAGAGATATTTGTAAATCCATGTTTATAGCAGCATTATTCACAATAGCCAAAAGGTGGAAATAACCAGTGTCCATTGACAGGTAAATGGATAAACAAGGTGTGGTATATACAATATAATATTATTCAGCCTTAAAAAGAAAGGAAATTCTGGCATACACTAAAAAATGGATGGACATTGTGGACATTATGCCGAGTGACATAAGCCAGTCACAAAAGGCCAAATCCTGTATGATTCCACTTATATGAAGTGCAGAGTAATCAGATCCATAGAGACAGAGTAGAATGGTGGTTGCCAGGGGCTGGGAGGAGGAAGTAATAGGGAGTTATTGTTTAATGGGTATGAAGTTTCAATTTGGGAAGATAAAAATATCTAAAGATGGATGTGGTTATAGCTGCACAATAATATGAATTTATTTTATATTGATGAACTGTACACTTAAAAACAGTTACAATGTTATTTTTGTTATATGTACTTTACCACAATTAAAAAATACATGTAGAAATATTAAATGAGCAAAATCCCAGATACCATTCAGCCCCAACAACATTCTTAAACACTTCTCACACACACACACACAATTTTAAAAGGATAAAATCAGTCTAAATCTATATTTCAATACGAAAATCAAGGATGGTAATTGTGAGAGGATAAATACCCAGTAATCTGAGTAAGATTAAATTTTTACAAGCCTTCATCAGCCATTAAGCTTGCTAAAAAGAAGTGAGCTGTCAAACCATGAAAAGACATGGAGAAACCTTAAATTCATGTTACCACGTGAAAGAAGCCAATCTGAAAAGACTGCATACTGTATGATTCCAACTGTATGACATTCTGGAAAAGATAACTATGGAAACAATAAAAAGATCAGTTGGTTGTTAGCCAGAGTTGGGGGTTGGGGTTGGGGAAGAAGGATTTTTAGGGCGCTGACAATATGATACCATAATAATGAATATATATCATTATACATTTGTCCAAATCCATAGAATATACAATATCAAGAGTGAACTGTAATGTAAATTTGGACTTTTGCTGATTATAAGGTGTCATATACATTAGTTAAATGTAACAAATGTATCACTCCGGTAAAGAATGTTCATAATGGGGTAAGCTTACCTGAATGGGGGGCTATATAGGAAATCTCTTTAACTTCCTCTCAATTTTGCTATAAACCTGAAACTTCTCCAAAAATAAAAAATCTTAAAAAAATATTTTTTAAAAGCCTCTACTTCAGAGATAAGGCCTTCTGTTTTTTTCTGTAAAATCTACCTGAATACAGATGGGAGAGACATTGAACATAAACAATACAATTCTTTGAGCATGGATAATCAAATAAAATAATAAATAAAAATTGATGGGACACATATATAAATCCCAGCCTTAGAAATCCAAAGGAAATTTTTAAAGTAAATTGGAATATTTTCTAGACTTGATTCTCACTACTGAAAAAGCTCTCTATAATTTTAATTGACTACTTTGCCATTATTTTTTATTAAATTAAAATGTGTGCCACAAAGTATGTTTTTTGTTGAAGAATGTGGCAAGGAAGAGTGCGATGGTGAGAAATCAACTAACATGTTTCTGGAATAAGAGTCATTTAATTAGCTTTGAGGAACCCACCCGAAGCCCCAAGATCAGCAGGACAATGGGAACAGCAATAATAATATTATGTTGATGGTCACTTAGTACTTGCATTTTTTTTTTTTTAAGGATTTTATTTATTTATTTGAGAGAGAGAGAACACATGAGAGGGGATAGGGTCAGAGGACGAAGCAGACTCCCTGCCGAGCAGGGAGCCCGATGCGGGACTCGATCCCAGGACTCCAGGATCATGACCTGAGCTGAAGGCAGTCGCTTAACCAACTGAGCCACCCAGGCGCCAAGTACTTGCATTTTTGATGATGATGAATAAAATAAAATCCAGAGTACTCTATTAAGCAATTTGGCCAGATTTTCTTCATTGTAATTGCCTATAAACTATTTCATATTTGAACAAACACCACTGGATATTCTGCAGCTTCTTTTTAGACATAAATACCACATGTTCTGAAAAATATAAAATTGTCAGTATATTTCACTGCCAGCTGTATTTTCTCTCTGCCAATTATGTAATAAAATCAATTGAAGTTACTGGTTTGCTAACTTGGCTTTTATAATATGCTTGCTGGTTCAATATAGTGAATGTCAATTTGTCTATTCAGGTATTTATACATCTTATGTTTGGTTTTTATTAATTTTTTAGTGAAAGAAACCCTCCCAAATCCTAGGTTAATAAAACCCACTATTCATCAGCCAGCAAATAAAATAAAATGTATAACAAAATATTATCCTGAGTAACAGGAAAAGTCAAGATTTTAGAAAAAAAAAATTGTTGAGTACAACTAGAAATATTTACATTTAAACATTTCAAACTGTTTTTCTTTATAAAAGATGAAAGCTTAAATTTTTTTTTTTTTTTTTTTTTTAAAGATTTTATTTATTTATTTCACAGAGAGAGACACAGCGAGAGAGGGAACACAAGCAGGGGGAGTGGGAGAGGGAGAAGCAGGCTTCCCACGGAGCAGGGAGCCCGATGCGGGGCTCGATCCCAGGACCCTGGGATCATGACCTGAGCCAAAGGCAGACGCTTAACGACTGAGCCACCCAGGCGCCCCTGAAAGCTTAAATTTACTTTTTAGGAAAGTATTACTTGATTCTTGGAATAATGTTATTCGTATATATATTTCTTTCAGTCATGCTAATGTAGAACAAGTGCCTAAACATTCTTGGGGTAGATTCATGTGCAATAAAATATCTTGAATAATGTTTGACATAATACGGGATCCTTGCAAATGTAAATTGGATGATATTTATTTAAACTGAAATTTCCACATATTTTGTGGATTTTTTTGAGAAGAAATGCTACATTTCTCATTGGATCTAGATTACCAGATATATTACTGTACTGGATAAATTGTGTCTTGTTCTTATTTGAGGAGAGATTTTAAATTTGTTCCCTTTCTTCATTTTCCTCTCCTTGATTTGTGTCTGTGGGTGTTTCTTTTATCTTTGTATTGTGTTTATTATTCAGAATACATTAATTAGAAATGGTGAAAAGTGCCAGATAAAAATATGAGCTTCTTTGTATGAGGCCATGGACAGGAATCAGACCTCACCATTCAGGGTGGCATGACTCATTCTCAGAGAGGCCCCATTTGTCCACTCTATTTTAATTAGGTCTCTTCTACTATTGTTTATGTCTCAAAACCTTTTTTGTTTTGTTTTTCCCTAAAAATTAATCCTTATATATTTTTACATTAATTACCTGAGAGCATTAGAATATAATGATTAAATTTACATGTGCAAATCACCAAGGAGTTTTATTTTATTCCTGTAACTGTCCTCCTTGTACTCTTGAGATTCCATCTTTAAAAAAAAAAAAAGATTTATTTATTTGAGAGAGAGAGCAGAGAGAGAGTTCGATCCCAGGACCCTGAGATCATGACCTGAGCCCAAAGCAGACACTTAACCAACTGAACCACCCAGGCGCCCTGAGATTCCATCTTTTTGAAAGGAACTTAAAAATGTCAATTAATAATAGCCTGGTTTCAAACTTTCTGTCTCACATACACTCAGTGTCATATACATAAGAAATAAGTCATTAAGGCTTTGCTTCCTTTCCCTTGACAGATGGTACAATCACTAGAGCTAGGCTACTAGTTTTCTAAACGTGGTGATACATGAAACTAATTGCTCTCCGTACTGTTTTCTATAGTGGCTGAACCAATTTAATTCCCACCAACAGTGCATGAGCGATCCTCTTTCTCTGCAACCTTGTCAACACTTAGTATTTCTTGTCTTTTCTTTTTTCCCTTTTTGAATCTAGCCATGCTGACGGGTGTGAGGTGATATCTCATAATGGTTTTTATTTGCATTTCCCTGATGATTAGTGATGTTGAGCGTTTTTTCATGGCTATCTCTATGTCTTTTTTGGGAAAATATCTATTCATGTCCTCTGTCCATTTTCTTTTTAAAGATTTATTTATTTATTTTATTTTTTATTTTTTAAAAATTTCTTATTAACATAATGTATTATTTGTTTCAGGGGTACAGGTCTGTGATTCATCAGTCTTACACAATTTATTTATTTTAGAAGGAGAGAGAGAGAGCACAAGCAGGGTTGGGGAGGGGGGAGATGAAGGAGAGGGAGAGAAAGAAGCAGATTCCATGCCCAGCACAGAGCCTGATGCAGGGCTTGATCTCATCACCCTGAGATCATGACCTGAGCTGAAATCAAGAGTCAGAGGCTTAAATGACTAAGCCACACAAGCACCCCTGTCATTTTTAATCAGATATTGTTTGGTATTGAGTTGTATAAGTTTTTTTTTTAATTTCACATATTTTGCATATTGACCCCTTATTTATCATTTGCATATATCTTCTCCCATTTAGTAAGTTGCCTTTTCATTTTATGGTTTCCTTTACTGTGCAAAAGCTTTTTATTTTTTTTGGAGTCCCAATAATTTATTTTTGTTTGTGTTTCCCTTGTCTTAGGAGACCTACTATAATGAATATATTTTAAATCAATAAGCTAAATTAGCTAGAATATGCATTCCTGAAGAAATTCTTATCACTAAAACTTTATCAGACCTGGATTAATCAATATGTTCAATCATTTCTTAGTTTTTTTTTTTTTTGAGAATTGTACATGTGCTGACAATTCTAAATCCTGAGTTAGAGTGAATCAGAGTAGCATTTTTTATTTTTATTTTTATTTCAAAAACCTTACAGTCTAGTGGCACAGACATACAAATAAAATCATGAAGTATCTATGATATAGGATATTTAACACTGTGTAATACAGAGTAGGACATTCTACACATAGTAGAAGGGAATGACAATATCCGCCATGTAATGATACACCATTGTTCAATTTTTTAAAAAATATTTTATTTATTTATTTATTTGAGAGAGAGAGAATGAGTGGAGGGAGGGGCAGAGGAAGAAGCAGATTCCCTGAGGATCAGGGAGCTTGACACAGGACAGGATCTTAGGACTCTGGGATCATGACCTGAGCCAAAGGCAGACGCTTAACTGACTGAGCTACCAAGGCAACTTCCCAATCCTCAATTTTTTTAATAAAAATAAGAATAAGCCAGGAAAGAATGCAGAGCATCCAAAGTATATTCTGGTTACAAGGAAAGGAAGAAGATGAGTTTATAGTTGTTTGGTTTCTCAAAATTATATTGTGGCTGACATAGAATATATAAAACAAAATGCTGGCTGGAGAGGTAGGCAAGGACCATGCCACAGAAGAACATATACACCAGGCTTAAGAGCTAGGAGTTCATTCTAGTGGCTAATGTAAAGAGTTTTAGGGAAGTTCATTGCACCAAGTTTTTACCAAGATACATGTTTTCACCAAGAAATTTCTGAAAATTTAAACAGTATTTATTGCATGCTCCTACTAGCCCAGCACAGATTTCAACATGGCAGTTGGGTTGCCTTCTCTACCTTTAATTTATCAATATCCTGATTAAATTTATCTTTAAAAATAGTGAAATGGAAAATAAATGGTATTAAATACTAGGCCAGAGAGGCTTCCTACCCTCGGGTAGTTCCAAGGAATAGAACTGTGGTTTTTAATACAAGAACCACTCAATGTAATTCACCATATCAAGAGATTTTGAAGAAAAACCGTATAGCCATCTTTTGTGATGAACTAAATCTTTTCTCCTAATTTCAGGAATATAGAGGCCAAGAGTAGGCAAGCCTAATGTTTCACTTTGGCATATAGATTATTTTAAATAAAAATTACTTAAGAAACAGCCAGTGCAAAAAGAATACTCTGACAGAAAGCAAGAAATAAATCTTCCATGTGAAAGGTATCCATCTTGTACCAGGAGGTAAAGAGATCCTTATCATCAGAATAAGGAAGTTCCTTAGAGTTCTTTTGTTTAGAGATCCTTATTAATCGAAACTCCCAAACATAAGTTTTCTTTGTTCCTGTCAATTCTTCACAAATTCATTGTTTCTTTGCTTAAAATTCATAAAAACTGCCTGCCTTGGTGATTTCTTTAGGGTCTCAATTTCATTATTTGGCCTCTGTGTGTATGTAATTAAACTTGTTTTTTTCTCTTATAAATCTGTTTCATGTCAATTTAATTCTTAGACCAGCTAGAAGCATCTCAAAGGGTAGAAAAATTCTTCCTTCTTAACAGAAACAAGGTATGTAAGCTACTTTTATGGACCCTATGAAACATGGCAATGGAGGTCTTAGTTTGTGAATTAATTCAAGTAAAAAAAAATAAATTGTGTGTATAAAATCCATGGTTGTAAGCATTAAAAAATAAAAAAAATAATCCACAAAAATTGCTATTGGAACTAATGGGCATATGTAGGATGCTTCAGGGTACTAGGGCAACATACAAAAATACATTTTCAAATCAGTTGGAAACTAAAGCTAAAACCAAACCAAACCAAACAGCAACAACAACAAAATAAGAACAGAACAAGTTTATTTTCCATAAGCAATAAAAAGCCTGAAATACCAATATAAATAAATCAAACAGGTATGTAGGTAACTTTTACTCTTAAAATTATAAAATAGTAATGAAAGACATCAAAGAAAGTCTAAATAAATGGAAGGATATTCCATGTTCATGTATTGGAAGGCTAATGTTGTTAAGATACTAATTGTCTCTCAAAATTGATCTATACATTAAACAGAGTCTCAATAAAAATAATTTACAGATTTTGGGTTTTTAAGAAATGATGAAATTACTCTAAATTGTAAATAGAAAAGCAAAAGGACTAGAAACTACAAAACTAATTAAAAAATAAAGTTGAAGGACTTAAACTAACTGCTTTTTAAGACAAAACTTGCAGATATCAGGAAAGTGTAGGAATCATGAAAAGATAGACATGTAAGCTATGCAACAGAATAGAAAATCCAACAATAGACCTATGTATATTTGGTCAATTGATTTTCAATGAAAATACAAAAGCAATTCAAAAGAAAAATAATACATTTTTTAACAAATGATGCTGAAACAGTTGGATATTTATATTCAAAAAGAGAAAAAAAATAGATAACTGTGGAACTATAATAAAAGATCTAACTTTAAGTCATCAGAATTCTGGAGAGGAAAAAGAGGTCAGAACTGAAGAAGTAGTAGAAGTAATAATAGCTAAAACTTCCCAAATTTGGCAAGAGACATAAACCTGCAGTTTCAAGAAGATAAGAAAATCTCAAAAAGGATAAACCCAATGAAATTCACACCAAAATACATCATAAATAATTAAACATCTGAAAGGTAAAAACACGTGAAAAAGGACTCTTGAAAACATCCAGAGAAAAATGACACTTTATCTATAAGGGAAAATCAATTCAAATAACAGTGGATTTCTTATCAGAAATCATGTAGGTCAGAAAGAAATAGGAGACTATCTTTCAAGTGATGAAAGAAAAAGGATTAATTCCTTAAATTGGAAAGTCACAGAGTTTGAGGCAAAGGAAGGAAGGGAGGAAAGAAGAGAAAAAGGAAGAAAGAAGGAAGGAAGGGAAGAAAGAAGAAATAGGAATGTTTAGTATCAGTTATGGACTTTTTTTCTATTAGAGTCCAGTAATTATTTATTTTCTTAACCCATTTTTAATTTTTACGGGATCTCAACAGTCTTAGAATCAGTTTATCTAAGACTTAGGGCTTCCAGATTGCCATGCTTCTAAATGCCTGGGACACTTTAGATGTGTATTTAATTTAGATTTTATTTTATCATAGTATATTCATATACAAAATTAACATTTATATCCATATAATTCTAAAATATATTACAAAAACACCAATTTCATCCTCATCTCATCTACCTGCAACCAAACTCTGTTTAGTTCTTCAGACCTATTTTCAACTTTCTTTCCAGGTTCTATTGATATTAGTTTTAATATGTAAATAAACTGCTTATATTACCACCTTATTATTTTTTTTCTAAGCTTCAGATTGTTGAGAATTTAACTTTTTTTTTTTTTTCAAGCTCCTTCGTTTTATACACACATACACCTCCAATTCCCCTTGGTTAGGTCAATATTAACTGCTTCCATTATCATTATGACATAATCCCACTATTTACACTAAGTCAGGCTGTATACTATTATGACTTGAATTGTGTTCTCCCAAAGGATACGTTGAAGTCCCAACCCCCAGTACCTTGGAACATAAACTTATTCGGAAATACAGTTTTTGCAGATGTGGTTAAGTTAAGATGAAGTCATTAGAGTGAGCCTTAAATCAATATGACGTCCATATAAAAAGCAAATATTTGAACACAGGTAGAAATGCACATAGAGAAGACAAATATGAAGAGACACAGGGAGACAATGGTCATCTATAAGCCAAAATTAAGGAAGAGGCATTGAACAGATTCTTCTCTATTTTCTTCATTTGGAGCTAGACTTGCATGTACCTTGATTTCTGATTTCTATCTCCCAGAACTATGAATAAATTTCTGTTGTTCTAAATTATCCAGTTTGTGGTACTTTGTTACTGAAGCCCTAGGATACATAATGCATACCTTACAATTATATTTCCTTTCTACAAAATATTTATTTTTCTGGAGTCTCTAATTATCCTGTCTCATTTACATTTTTTTCTCTTCCTTCATTTTTCTAAATACAAATCACTAAAACAACCCTAAACATAGGTAATGCATTTTTTTCATAAAGTTCAGACTCAGAATTTAAAATTAGAACTCGTATTTAATAAAAACTGCATTTAGATTGGAAAAGGCAGAGTAGCCACCAGCCAGTAGCAGTGCAACCATCTCAATTTATTTCCATTCACATGGATACAAACCTAGACCACCAAAATTTGATTTAGATATAGTAACTAAGGAGCTTCTTACTGACAATCAGGTTGGAGGAAGGAGACCTTCTGATATCTTACAGAAAAGAGGGCCGGGGGGGGATAGTGCTTACAGTCATTTCAGAAAACTATACGAATGAGGTATAGATGATATCCTTGAAATCCCCTGGTTAGCATAGGCTAAAAAAGATATTTTAGTAATTTCCCAGAAATGCCTATAATTCCACAGATACATATTTCTTTGAGATACCAAATAGTGTTATGGAAAGTCACCAGACTGGAAAACTGACCTGGGGACAATGTGTTGTTCTTATGAGACCCACATTTATGTTTACAACACATTTATGAATTTTGTTGAGAGTTTAAATTTGTCTACTACATTATAACTTTATCTGAATTTGAAGAAGCTAATTTTTTCATAATATCTGACCTGAAGGTTTACAGACAAAATTTATGTAATGTAACTAATCAAATGTGTGAAAATGTGTGGGGATGATCTTTAAAATTGGTTTATAGAGGAGACGACAAAAGGACAAACCTTATGTATTAATTAAGACATGCAAAAACTTAAATTTAAGTATGCAATCTAGAGTGGACTATACTATATATATATATATCCATTTTTGCAATATAGCACCAAAACATATCTGATTAAAAAATGGACAGAAGACTTGAATAGACATTTTCCCAAAAAAGACATAGAGATGGCCAACAAACATATGAAAAGTTGTTCAAAATCACTAATCAGGGAAATGTATATCAAAACTATAATGAGATATCACTTTACACTTGTCAGCGTGGCTAGATTCAAAAAGACAAGAAATAACATGTGTTGGCAAGGATGTGGAGAAAAAGGAACCCTTATGCACTATTGGTGGGAATTAGGCTCGGCCACTATGAAAAACATTAAGGAGATTCCTCAGAAAATTAAAAATGGAAATGCCATATGATCCAGTGATTCCACTACTGAGTATTTACCTAAAGAAAATGTAACCAATAATTTGAAAAGATATATGTACTCCTGTGTTTTTTGTGGCATTTTTTACAATAGCCAAATATGGAAGCAACTTGGGTGTCCATGGATAGATGAATGGATAAAGAAGATGTGGTATGTGTGTGTGTGTGTGTGTGTATAATATATATTCACAGAATATCAAAGAAGTCTCTGCTCTCCCATATTCATTACAGCATTATTCACAATAGCCAACATATGAAAACAACCCAAATGTCCATCAATAGATCGATGGGTGAAGAAATGTAATAAATCTTATTTAGCCGTGAAAAAGAACAGAATCCTGCCATTTACAACAATAATAGAAGTTGAGGGCTTTATGTTAAGTGAAGTAAGCTATACAGAAAATGATGAATACTGTATGATGTTACTTATTTGTGGAACCTAAAAGAGCTGAACATGTAGTAATAGAGAGTGGAATGGTAGTTATCAAGGAGTTAGGAAAGGGGGAAAATAGGGAGAGGTTGGTAAGAAAAAGTAGAAACTTTCAGCTATAAGATAAATGAGGTCTGAGGATTTAATGTATAAGGCACTGCAGGACACAGAGGTGGATAAAGAAGTCACTGTACTTACACAGTTTGAATTCTAGTTGGTAATATTGCAGCAATGATGTTCAAATTATTTTTGCAGCATAAAAACTAAATACATAAGAAACATAAAAATAATCTAATTTAAGTTTACTTCTTTTAAGGATTATAATCCTTATTAGAATATTAGATGGTGGATGGGTTAAATAGACATCTTGTGTTTATTTTTTTAATCAATAGAATCAGACTTCTTTTTTTCTAAATTTATAGAACCAAGATAGAAAAAGCAGATGCTTTAGATACAATCTTAATATTTTGTTGAGGAAAGGGTTTTTCTTACTTTTGATAACCTTTTACAATTAAATAGCTTTAAAATTAATAAAGCATAGGGTAATATGACCACTAAAGTAAATGACATGCTTCATATCCTGTACGAACTAAGCGTTAAGGAAGAGGGCACAATTTTTCCCTTTATTTAAAATTATCTGCTTCATTGGGTAAGTGAACAAAATTATTGATCGGATTTCTCAGATGAGCATTTTTACACATGCAAAAATAAATGTAATAAAATATATTCACTTCTATTTTACCATATGCAATTATTTTAAATATTATGGGTTTTAGAACTGCATGTTAAAACCATACATATATTAGCTTATGTAATAGCCATGAAAAGAAATTCAAGACCAGAGGCCTCACAGGTATATGAAATAAATGGAGCAGGAAGCTCTAATATACAGTAAAGGTTTAGGCAATTGGTAATGTTGATAAAGAGGTTGAAAGGAGACATGAAAGGATTTCTCTGGTTTATCAACCTGTGCGGCAATAGCACTGTGTCTACTTATATTGTTCAAATAATAGTTGTAGGGGGCTAGCAAATAGAGATGAGAGAAGGTGTAAATCTTGCCTGCATCCACCAATCTCTCAGACCAGGCAACACCTTTCTATATATAAAATCCTGGGCTTGTGTCTAACTGTAGAGCATTTCTAAACTCTGCTGGTTGTTTTCATCATGGTCCCCAAGCAAGACTGAAAAATACAGTCTTTCTTTGTACCTGGTCCATGTTCATTATGTCTTTCAAGTGTAGACAAGAGTTCAGGTTTCTTTTTACTTTTTTTCTATTAAAAAATAATAGGATAAGCCAACCACAAATGGGCCAATAAAAGCATGCTTATTTTCTAGAGGAGATATTTACAGAACCATGTTCACTGCAGCATTATTCAAAATAGCCAAGAAATGGAAGCAACCCAAATGTCAACCAACAGATGAATGGATAAAGAAAATGTGGAATATACATACATTGGAATATTATGCAGCATTTAGAATGAAGGAATTTCTGTCACATGCTACAATATGGATTAACCTCAGGGACATTGTGCTAAGCAAATTAAGCCAGTCACAAAAGGACAAATACTGTATGAATCCATTCATAAGGTATATAGGAAGCAGTCAAAATGTAGAAACAGAAAGTAGAAAAAGGACTGGGGGGGGAGGGGAAATGGTGATATACTATTCAATAAGTAGAGAGTGTAGTTTTGCAAGATGAAGTTCTAGAGATCTGTTGCACAATGATGTAAATATTCTTAACACTACTGAACTGTGTAATTAAAAATAGTTAAGATTGTAAATTTAACGTTATTTTTACCACATTAAAAGATGCTTACTTTCTGTAAGAGTAATTATTCTATGATTAATTTAATTACTTCAAAAATTATGTTTTCCAGTTTTATTATATTTTTCAGTGATAACCAAAATTGGCAGCCAGAATTCTGTGTATGTTTAGTTTATCTTGTTGTCTGTCGCAAGTTTGCTTTAACAGCTACTATAACAATGAGAATAGAGGGGTTTTACATTTCTGAAACTTCACGCCTGATTCTTAGCCCAACTTATTAAACTTCTTTTCTTTTTTTTAGGGGGGAAGGGTAGAGGTAGAGGGGAGAGAGAATCTTAGGCAGGCTCCACACCCACTGTGGAGCCCAATAGGGAACTCCATCTGATGACCCTGAGATCATGACCTGAGCCAAACTCAAGAGTCAGAGGTTTAATCAACGGAACCACTCAGGCACCCCTCAACTTATTCGACTTCTAATATTATTACCTTGTGCCTGCATTCATGCAACTCCAAGATTGCATTTCACTAAAAATAAATGCTCTCAAAATGATAGGTGCTGCTTTAGCACACAAGTAAAACAATTTTAATTGAAAATTTTTAAATTAGATGATAAGTGCACTTATCATGCACTTAAAAAAAGAAAAAAAAATCTTGAAATTTGTATCTCTGAACTCTGCATCTGTAAGTGACAAAAACTCAAAATAAATCTGTTAGGCCAAAATAAAACCGAAAGAGATTTTTCCAGCTTCAGTGGAAGATATGCATCTGGCTTCAGGCATAAATGATATAAGGAGGGGCGCCTGGGTGGCTCAGTCATTAAGCATCTGCCTTCGGCTCAGGTCATGATCCCAGGGTCCTGGGATCGAGCACCGCATCGGGCTCCCTGCTGGGCGGGAAGCCTGCTTCTCCCTCTCCCTCTGCCCCTGCTTGTGTTCCCTCTTTCGCTGTGTCTCTCTCTGTCGAAAAAATAAATAAAATCTTAAAAAAAAAAAATAAATGATATAAGGAGCTCAAATGGTGTTTACCTATCATCTAACCATCTATCTCTGGTTGAAAAAATATTTGCATTCCCATGTTCAATGCAGCATTATTCACAATAATCAAGATATGAAAACAACCTAAGTGTCCTTCAACACATGAATGAATAAAGAAAATTTGTTGTACAATATACAATGGAATATTATTCACCCAAAAAGAAAAAGAGAGAGAAGGAAAACATCCTTCAGTGACAATATAGGCAGAACTTAAGGGTATTATTGCTAACTGAAATAAGTAGGACAGAGGAAGATAAATAATGAAGATTTCACTTATACGTGGAAACTTAAAAAATACTCAAAGGCATAGAAGCAGAGAGGGGAGCCTGGGTGGCTCAGTCGTTAAGCGTCTGCCTTCGGCTCAGGTCATGACCTGGGATCCAGCACCGCGACGGGCTCCCTCCTCAACAGGAAGCCTGCTTCTCCCCCCCCCCCGCCCCCCCGCTTGTGTTCCCTCTCTCACTGTGTCTCTCTCTAACAAATAAATAAATAAATTCGTTAAAAAAAAAAAAAAGTGGTTGCCAGGGGCTAGGGGATAGGGTAATTGGGGAGATGTTGGTCAAAGGGTACAAACTTCCAGGTCGAAGATAAATAAGTTCTGGGCATCTAAAATATAGCATGATGATTCAGTTAGTTAACAATACTGTATTGTAATCATGAAATTGCTAAGAGCATAGATCATAAATGCTCTCACTACAAAAAATCTAGTACTTATGTGAGGTGATGAATGTGTTCGTTAACCTTATTGTGGTAATCACTTTACAATATATGCATGTCAAATCATCACCGTGTCTATCTTAAACTTACACATGTAATGTGTCACTTATATCTCATAAAACTGAAGGAAGAAATGAATAAATAAAAAAGAAATAAGGAAGACCTAAATACATGGAGAAATATACCCACTTAATGCTTTGAAATACTTAACATATTTTTTTATTATGTTCAGTTAGCCACGGTATAGTACATAATTAAAATAGCAATTTTCTCCAATTTGATACGTAGCTTCAAAATGTTCCCATTTGAAATTCCAGTGGTTTTCTTTTTATATAAATTAATAAAACTATATAGAATGTACAGTGAAATGTAAATGACCTAAATTATCTAAAACAATTTTGGAAAAAAAACACACAATTGGAGGATTTATACAACCTGATTTCAAGGCTTACTTTAATGCTACACTATCAAACCATTGCGGTAGAAGTAAAATTTATGTGATTAAAAAGTGACCAATATCAGGAATGAAGAAAGGTATATCATTGCAGATTCTAAAACTAATAAAAGAATAATAAATAAAAATTATGAACAACTTTATGGCTAATACAATTGATAACATATAATATTGAAAAATTGTTTGAAAGGTAAATTATCAAAACTTATACTGGAAGGAATAGAGAACTGAATAGTCTATATCTTTGTAAAATATTCAATGTGTAGTAAATACATTTCCACAAAGTACACTCCAAGCCAAGGTAGTTTCTGTGGGAAATTCAATTAAACATTTAAGGAAGAAAAAAATAACACTTTTACACACTTTCAGAAAATACAGAAAGGGTTGATACTTTCCAAGTCATTTTATAGTGTCACATAATCTCAATACCCAAACAACAAAAAAGAAAAGAAAATTAATAATAATAAAAAAAATTAAGACAAACAAACCAAAAAACTCCACTAGAGGTAGACAGTTTAAAAAAAAAAAAAGTCTGCATTCCCCAAAAGTCACAAGCCATAAATGTAAACATGATATTGTAAATTATTAAATAAAACTTAGTGGAGAAAGATTAAAAAAAATTATGGAATAATATCTCTCAGGAACATATATGCAAATTCCTTAAAATAATTTAGATACTTGAATCCAGTGATATGCAAAAAAAAAAAAAAAATGTATCATGACCAAGTAGTATTTATCACAGGATTTCATGTTTATTTTAAAATGGGAAAATACGACAATATTATTCATTGAATTAAGATAATTAAAGGAGAAAAATCATATGATCATCTCAATAGAAGCAGAAAAAGGCGTTTAAAAATTGTGATAAAAGTCATCATAAATCTTAGAAGAAAATATTTTCAATCTCACAAATAGAACAAAAATAAAATACAGATAACATTTTATTCTAGTGGTGCAATTTTAGACACTTTCTCTTGAGAATGGGAACAAGGCAAAAATATCTGCCCTCATCACTTCTGTTCAACATTTCATTGGAGGCCTTAGCAAGTGCAATAAAGCAAAAAATATAAGTAAAAGTATAATGATTAAAAAGAAAGATATAAAACTGGATTTACAGACTCAATGATTTCATATATAGGAAATCTGAAGAAATCTAGATATCTACTCAGATTATGAGTTAAAATTTTAGGGGGCGCCTAGGTGGCTCAGTTGTTAAGCGTCTGCCTTCGGCTCAGGTCATGATCCCAGGGTCCTGGGATCGAGTCCCACATCGGGCTGCCTGCTCAGCGGGAAGCCTGCTTCTCCCTCTCCCACTCCCCCTGCTTGTGTTCCCTCTCTCGCTGTGTCTCTCTCGGTCAAATAAATAAAATCTTAAAAAAAAAAAAAAATTAGGGTTGCAGAATATAAAGTCAATGTATAAAACTATTTTGTTTTTTTATAATCTAGCAAGGAATAATTGGAAATTAAAAATTTTATATGTCATTTATATTTCACCAAAGAAAAAAATATGTGAAGTATATTTGAGGAAAGGTATGCTAGACAGAGACATTACAAATTACAGAACATGGCTGATAGGGATTAATAATAATCTAAAAAAATGGAGAAAAATACCATGATTTTGCATTAAGAAAGGTTTATTTATATTTTTTTAGCTGAGCTTTACACCGAATGTGGGGCTTGAACTCACAACCCTGAGATCAAGAGTCGCATGCTATACTAAGTGAGCTAACTAGGTGCCCCCTATTAAGGTAGATTTAATATAAATCAAATCTCTGCTTCCTTTTTTTTTTTTTGGTAGAAACTGACAAGTTGTTTATAGCATTGATATAGAAATATAAAATACTTAAAAAGGCAAAATAACTTCAAAAAGAGAACAAATGGTAGTATTTATTTTGTCTAATTTCAAAAGTTAATGTGAGTGTTGGCATAAGAATAGATAAATTGATCTCTGAAACAGAATAGAGTACATAAATAGATCAAAGGCATCTAAGGAATTTAATGAGGAAAGCAAGTCTTTTCAACAAACGATACCAGAAAGTTGGATATCTCTATAAGAACAGCTAACAAAAATCTTTGATTCCTACCTCACACTACAATTTAAGGTGAATCATAGCCTTATATAAACATTAAAAATATGAAATTTCTTTTTTTTTTAAGATTTTTTAAATTTATATGACAGAGAGAGACACAGCGGGAGAGGGAACACAAGCAGGGGGAGTGGGAGAGGAAGAAGCAGGCTTCCCGCTGAGCAGGGAGTCCTGACCCAGGACCCTGGGATGATGACCTGAGCTGAAGGCAGACGCTTAATGACTGAGCCACCCAGGTGCCCCAAAAATATGAAATTTCTAAAATTAAACTAAGGGAAATATTTTTGTACTGTTAGTGTAGGCAAATACATTCCAGGACACAAAATTAATGAAAAACAGAATGGGCACATCACAGTTTAGGAAATATGTATGTATAGGATACAGAACTCATCTGTACTATATAAAAACCTCCTACAACATAATAATGGGAAGGCAGTCCACTAAAGATGGGTGAAATACTTGCACAGATATTTCACTATGGAAAATATATGAAGAGCCAGTAAGGACATGAAACATGTTCAACATACTTAATCATCAGCATATACACAGTGAAAACAAAATCATGTACCACTGTGTACCCAATAGAATAGCTAAAATTTAAGTCTGACAACATCAAATAATAGTTATGTTGTGGATCAACCAATACTCTCATGTATAACTGGTGGGAGTATAAGACAGTAGAACCACTTTCGAATACTGTTTATCAGTTTCTTATAAAAGTAAACATACTAGAAGAAACTCCACTTCTAGTACTTAACCAAAAGAAATAAAAATGTATACACACACACACCCTTTAAATTTTTTTAAATTTAAATTCAATTAATTAACATACAGTGTATTATTAGTTTCAGAGGTAGAGTTCAGTGATTCATCAGTCTTAAATAACACCCAGTGTTCATTACATCACATGCCCTCCTTAACGTCCATCACCCAGTTACCCCGTCCCCCCACCACCCTCTGCTCCATCAACACTCTTTCCTATGATTAAGAGTCTCTTATGGTTTGTCTCCCTCTCTGATTTTGTCTTATTTTTTTCCCCTCCCTTTCCCTATGATCCTATGTTTGTTTCTTAAATTCCACATACAAGTGAGATCATATGATAATTGTCTTTCTCTGATTGACTTATTTCGCTTAGCATAATACATTCTAGTTCCATCCATGTCATTGTAAATGGCAAGATTTCATTTTTTGTTGGCTGAGTAGTATTCCATTGTGT
Source organism: Neomonachus schauinslandi (assembly GCF_002201575.2). Classification (NCBI taxonomy): domain Eukaryota; kingdom Metazoa; phylum Chordata; class Mammalia; order Carnivora; family Phocidae; genus Neomonachus; species Neomonachus schauinslandi. The sequence goes on from NC_058408.1 coordinate 94,447,825, forward strand.
GTGTATGTGTGTGTGTGTGTGTGTGTGTGTACATATTACATCTTCTTTATTCATTCCTCTGTCGATGGACATTTCAGCTCCTTCCATAGTTTGGCTATTACGTACATTGCTGCTATAAAAATTGTGGTGCAGGTGCCCCTTTGGATCACGATGTTCGTATCTTTGGGGTAAATACCTAGTAGTGCAATTGCTGGGTCATAGGGTAGCTCTATTTTCAACTTGTTGAGGAAACTTCATACTGTTTTCCAGAGTGGCTGTACCAGCTTGCATTCCCACCAACAGTCTAAGAGGCCTCCCCTTTCTCTGAATCCTCGCCAACATCTGTTGTTTACTGAGTTACTAATTTTAGTAATTCTGACTGGGGTGAGATTGTATCTCATTGTGGTTTTGATTTGTATTTCCCTGATGCCAGATGATGTTGAGCATTTTTTCTTGTGTCTATTGGCCATTTGTATGTCTTCTTTGGAAAAATGTCTGTTCATGTCTTCTGCCCATTTCTTGATTGGATTATTTGTTCTGTGGGTGTTGAGTTTGATAAGTTCTTTATAGATTTTAGATACTAGCCCTTCATCTGATAAGACATTTGCAAATATCTTTTCCCATTCTGTCGGTTGTCTTTTCGTTTTGTTGACTGTTTTCTTTGTTGTGCAAAAGCTTTTTATCTTGATGAAGTCCCAATAGTTCATTTTTGCCTCCTTTCCCTTGCCTTTGGAGACATGTCTAGCAAGAAGTTGCTGCAGCTGAGGTCAAAGAGGTTGCTGCCTGTGTTCTCCTGTAGGATTTTTTTCATTTTTTAAAATTTTATTTTATTATGTTATGTTAATCACCATACATTAAATCATTAGTTTTTGATGTAGTGTTCCATGATTCATTGTTTGCATATAACATGCAGTGCTCCATTCAATACGTGCCCTCTTTAATACCCATCACCAGGCTAACCCATCCCCCACCCCCCTCCCCTCAGTTTGTTTCTCAGAGTCCATAGTCTCTCATGGTTCCTCTCCCCCTGGATTCCTATCTCACATTTAGGTTTTTCATCCATTTTGAGTCTATTTTTTAACACACACAGACTTTTACAAGAAAGATCATATCAGTATTATTCATACTAGATCCAATGGAAAAACCATCCAGATATTCTTCGACAGGTGAAGAGGTAAAGAAATCATGGCCTTTTTGTAGGATGAAAAAGTGCTCAACATTAAAGAAAAACAAACTATTGAGTCTCTCTCTCTCTTTTTTTAAAGATTTTATTTATTTGAGAGAGAGAAGGAGAGAAAGAGAGAGAGCATGAGCAGGGGAGGGGCAGAGGGATTAGCAGACTCCCCACTGAGTGGGGAGCTCTATGGGGGGGGGGGCTTGATCCCAGGATCCTGAGCTCATGACATGAGCCGAAGTCAGATGCTTAACCAGCTGACCCACCGAGGTGCCCCTACTTAGTCTTGAAACATGGATCAATCTCCAAAACATTATGCTGGGTGAAAAAACTAGACACATAAAAACACTAAATGATTCAATTTATGTGAAGTTCCAGTGGATGATACTGAACTAATTTGATAGAATTCAGAAGAGTGGTCACCTGGGACCAGGGTTGTGATTGGTGGTGATGGGTAGTGAGTAAGGGTAGCTGGAATACAAAAAAAAAGCAAGAGAACTTTGTGGGGTAATGGAAATAGCCCATATGTTGATTGTGATAGTGGTTACACAAGTGTGTATATTTGTCAAAACTCATTGAATATTCCACTTATAATCTGTGCATTTCACTGTATGTAAATAATATCTCAAAAATATGAATAGAAATTTAACATTTTTGAATATAACATATATTCTGTATACCTGTAATGTCTGCCCTTAAATGTTTCCATGGATGAAAGTCATCTAGTAAGTTGTAGTCAATTAAAATAGTATATGACAGTCATATCCTTAAAAAAATTTTACTTTACTTTCTTTTCCCTGTTGATGAATTTAAATAGTCACTATATAAGATAGTGGTTATTTATAATCTGTGACATTCTTTTCATCTCTAAACCTATGAGATTTACACTGATTAATGTTCAAAGATATTTGAATGACTTTGGGCCGACTCTAGCCTATCAGTGGTGATATCCAGTGATCAGCATGATTTCTCAGCCTGTAATCCATCACCTTGAAAAACATAGTACATGATGCAAAGCTGATTTACTGTCACAGCCACTTCAGCACTTCTCTACCATCCGCTAAGTGAAACTTCTGGAAGATTGATAGAATAATATATGTTGAAGCATATGCAAAGCTGAATCTCACAAAACAATTATTTTTAAAAAGAGAAAGTAACTAAATTTTCCATTTTTAAATAAAAATGCCTAATTGAAATTTTTTTCGAAATCATCTTAATTTGTTGATACATTGAACTTATTGACATTTTCTCATTGAATATTGACAGTATTCATTTCTCATTGACATTATTCATTTTCTTCTTCTCTGCCTCTATGCATTCATGAAAAAAGTAAAAATGGATAGCTCTACTGTCCTGAGGATAAACCAATAAAAATGTATAAACATTTTCTTACACAAAACTTACGTGTGAAGGCAGCATAACATAGTGATTAAAGCACAGCATGTAGAATAGGATTGCCCAGCCATGCCACTTTATGATACGTATGATATTAGTGAACTTACTTAACTTTCTAAACCTAATTTCCATCACACTGAAGAGGTGATAAATGTCTACTTCATAGGGTTGTTGTAAAGAATAAATGAGAAAATGCATACATACTACATCCAGTGTCTAAAAGATTTCTTTTAGCAATTCTTTTTTTATTATGTTAATCACCATACATTACATCATTAATTTTTGATGTAGTGTTCCATGATTCATTGTTTGCATATAACACCCAGTGCTCCATTCAGTACATGCCCTCTTTAAAAGATTTTAAGCACATAACAAACGTTAATGTTTATTATTTTCTGTATCTTTTGTTTGTTTGTTTTTAGGTTTTCAAGAGGTTCCTCTGGTATGTAGCAACACCAGGCAGAATCACAGGCTTCCTGAAAATGTTGATGTTAGATTAGATTCTTCACGCATAAAGTAGATTAAAAGTTATTTTTCCTAAGACAGGCAAAGGCTTAAAAGATACTCCATAGAATGAGTAATTGTCATAAATTGCCTGGCCTACAACAGTCACTTTTGTTTTGCTCACTGGTGATTCTCAAGTGTCATTATAGAGCAATTACTGTAATATAGAAATTTCAATGTCTATACATTGCAATAAGTATTTTTGAATAAGTAGATTATGATTTGGGGGCTCTGGAATTTGTCTACGCTAGTCACAGTTAACATATTTTACTACAAAAGCTTTCAAGTATTTTTTTTTTAAAGATTTTATTTATTTATTCATGAGAGACAGAGAGAGAGAGAGGCAGAGGGAGAAGCAGGCTCCCAAGGAGCAGGGAGCCCGATGCGGGACTCGATCCCAGGACCCTGGGATCATGACCTGAGCCGAAGGCAGACGCTTAACCATCTGAGACACCCAGGCGCCCCACTTTCAAGTATTTTTAACAGTGAAATGAATTTATTGTAAAAGTATACTAAAATTATTTTATTTCTGAGCTTTCAAAACCTGGATCTTTGATTAAAAATTGTATAATTTTTAACCTGATTGCTATGAATATAATGTTAGACTAAAATCATTTCCCTTTTTAGAAGAAACAGTCAATTTGATCAGAATACTATCAGTATAGGGTAACAAGAATTCATTAAGGCATTTTACAGAGACCCTCACAAAAGCATCATGTAGTGCAAAAGGAAAAGGATTTGCTGAATTCCAAACTCATATCACTGTTCCGTACTTTTATTTTGTTTCCCACAATGCCTCTCCACTTGCATATATATGCCAAAAGTACATAAAATCCAATATGACAAAACCTGAATTCTTTTCTGTTGAGATGGTCATCAAGAGGACATAACCCCCAGTTGACCAGCAAGCTGAACCTAGGTAGTTGGAGGCTCATTATTCCTACCCCTATCCTTGGAATGTATACCCCACCTATTATTACCATACTAGCAGCCATTTTTTAAGGACATAACCTTGAGAAAATAATGTTATTGATACCATCTGGATGATATACGTTACTGAACCCAGTTAAGGCTTTTATATAAACTTTTGAGATAAAGTGGGCAGGTGTGGAGATCTACTGCCCAAGTCAAGACAAGACAAACTTCATATGTAAATTCCCTTGCTTATTAAGGCTGCCACCTACTAATCTGGAGTGATCTACCTCTTTCTTGGGTCTTTCCTTGCCCTCTGCATAGCCAGTTTGTGAACCAACCCTTTCCTTAACAAAACTTATCGTCCACTTTTCTCTTACTTAGCTAACTATCTATCCAGTTACCCAGATGGGAAACTTGATATTTATCTTAGATAACCTTCTCTTCTTCATCCCAAGCATAGTGTAACTCCAGGCAATTTTGCTTTTGTAGAGCCTCTAGAGTTTCCTATCCTTCTTCCCCTTCCATCACCCTAGTTTCAGCCCTCACGTTTCTTGCCCAGATCATCGTAAAATAGTTGGATAGTATTTAGTGCAGACGTATACTCAACTACAAATGAAAAGATTTAACAATGTAATTAAAATGTGTAAAAATTAAAAAATAAGGCATACGATTTATGCTACTGTTTGTATAAAAAATAATAGTAAAATATTAAATCATGTATAAAATTATTAAAATGTATAAAAATATGCATGCACAAATGTGTGTGTGTGCACATTGGAAATGTCTAAAATGATTTATATCAAACTGATGACAATGGTTACTTGTGAGAACAGAAATCCTGATATGAGGAAAGTTGAAGAAATATTTTGAGCAGGACTTTTTGTTGTATGATAATTTTTACTGTAAGAATCTAGAGTCCAGTCTCTTAACCAACCTCCAATTAAACAGTTCACTGAATTAACTGATGTCTTTTTCCGACAATCATACTGAGCTATGGTCATTACTCACTGAGTCCTCTCTTCTAGCAGGTCATTCTCTATTGTGTTTAGGTAATTCTAGTCCCATGTGTTGAGTCATTTCCTTATTTGCAGTTACCTGTTTTGCCAGTAATGTTTATTGTAATTGTATAACTCAGTTACATATTATGTTAAAAGATAAAAATGGCTGCAAAAAGAGTTCTTTCCATGAAAAATAAGTTGAATATTTTGAAAAAACTCAATGCAAATAGTTAAAATATTTCTTTCAAATTTGATATAGGTGGTTCAACTATTAGGAAATTTTATGAACATCTAGGAAGAAGTTTCAATCTTAGCTGTAGATGGCTCAGATAAAAGAAAATGAAACAGAAATCACAGACTATCATGGACATGGCTTATGCAGATAGTCAAAAGCAGCTCCACACATAGAAAAGGCCTTGGAGGCACTCCTAAGTTTGAGGAATTCATGTGCATTTATTTTTTAACTTTAGACAAAATGTTTATTGCACATGCTTTTTTGATTTATGATGTCCTTCTAGTGATTGCTTCAGCTAATTAGCAGACCTCCAATCCAAACTATGTTAGATAAACCAGTTATAGGATATATATTATCTCAACATTTGAAATCAATTTAAAAAATATATTGATTGATAGCATATGTTCAGTTTATGATTTAAAGTGCTGTACAACCCTTATTTTTAATAAATTCATACAAATATATTTATTTGCAATCATTGGAAGTTTCAATGGTAGAATGTCAAAGTATTGAGGAAAAAGTATGAGGTTGAAAAATATATTTGGCACATATTAAACTATATCATTTTTCATCCCTGATTTTATTGATTGAAGCATATGGAATACACTTATATAATTTACCTCTATAATCAATATAAACATAGGTGATTTGGGGGGGAAAGAATAAGAGCAGAAGATTTAGAATCTATACTTTTGCTGATTTTATTTTTTATTTTTCTTCTATTTTGAAATAATTTTAGATTTATAGAAGAGTTGCAAAGATAGTCCAGAGATTTTCCATATCCCTTTCACCTAGCTTCACCCAATGTTAGAAACTTACATAATCATGACACATATATATATGACACTAAGAATTCACATTACTAAAATCCTATTAATTAAACTACATGCTTTATTTATATTTCATCAGTTTTTCCACTAACACCCTCTTTCTTTGGTCCAAGGATCCAATCCAGGATATATTGCATTTAGTCTTCAAGTCTTTTTAGTGCCCTGCTATCTGTGACAGTTTCTTCCCTTTTCCATGTGTAGACTGGGATTATAGTTTTTGGGAAAAATTCCCTAAAGGTAAAGTGTCCTCTTCATCACATCATCTCAGGAGGTGCAGGATATCAACATGATGTTCACTTTGATCACTTGGTTAATGACACCTCCAGGTTTCTGAACTGTAACATTACTATTCTGACTTTTCATACCCTTTGTGTGAAAATGAGTCACCAAGTACAGACACGTTCCAGGAAAGGGGAATTATGCTCCCTCCACATAATTATTGGAAGAAGTACTGCAGTATCTGTGGACAGGTGTTAAAACCACCACAAAAATTAAGAAGCTTTAAAAAAAAATACTTAGATGGTAGGTAGCCATGTTTTTATTAAAGTGCTTTGTCCATTAATTTTAACATTCATCAATGGAACTTGCCTGCAACATTTATTTCTGTGGTATTCAAATGGTGATTTTCTTTTTAAAGATTTTATTTATTTATTTGACAGAGAGAGACACAGTGAGAGAGGGAACACAAGCAGGGGGTGTGGGAGAGGGAGAAGCAGGCTCTCGCTGAGCAGGGAGCACGATGAGGGGCTCGATCCCAGGACCCTGGGATCATGACCTGAGCTGAAGGCAGACGCTTAACGACTGAGCCACCCAGGAGCCCCTAATAGTGATTTTTTATGTTCCTCACCCTTCTCTGTTTATATTTTAGAATTTTTTTGTAAGGAAAAGTTATCTCTTCTACTCCACTTATTTACTCAGTCACTCATTTATATCAGTGTAGCCTCATGGATATTTTATTTTAACATCAGGTCATAATCCAATCTACGTTATTTATTTTGTTGTTAAAACTTATCTAGTTTGTTCCATTAGGATCTTTTTCAGATTGTCTCATGCATCTTTCAACATATTCCTGTCTTTTTTTTTTTTTTTTAATTTTCTTTCTTTTCTTCTTCTTCTTTTTAAAGCACTTTCTGGCACTATAAGATGCCCCAGACTCATCCTATGGTTCCCCTTGGTCCGTTCTACCTAAAACTCCTCTAGAACCCTCAGTTTGTTTCTCAGAGTCCATAGTCTCTCATGGTTTGTCTCCGTCTCAGATTTCCCCCCCCTTCATTTTTTCCCTTCCTACTAGCTTCTTTTTTTTTTTTTAACATATAATGTATTATTTGTTTCAGAGACAGGTCTGTGATTCAACAGTCCTACACAATTCACAGCGCTCACCATAGCACATACCCTCCCCAATGTCTATCACCCAGCCACCCCATCCCTCCCACCCCCCACCACTCCAGCAACCCTCAGTTTGTTTCCTGAGATTAAGAATTCTTCATATCAGTGAGGTCATATGGTACATGTCTTTCTCTGATTGGCTTATTTCGCTTAGCATAATACCCTCTAACATGCAGAAGAATGAAACTGGACCATTTCCTTACACCACACACAAAAATAGACTCAAAATGGTTGAAAGACCTAAATGTGAGACAGGAGTCCATCAAAATCCTGGAGGATTACACAGGAAGAAACCTCTTTGACCTCAGCACAGCAACTTCTTCCTAGAAACATCACCAAAGGGAAGGGAAGCAAGGGCAAAAATGGACTATTGGGACTTCATCACGACAAAAAACTTTGCACAGCAAAAGAAAAAGTCAACAAAACCAAAAGACAACTGACAGAATGGGAGAAGATATTTGCAAATGACATATCAGATAAAGGGCTAGCATCCAAAATCTATAAAGAACTTCTTAAACTTAACACCCAAAGAACAAATGATCCAATCAAGAAATGGGCAGAAGACATGAACAGACATTTTTCCAAAGAAGACATCCAAATGGCCAACAGACACATGAAAAAGTGCTCAGCCTAAAATTTTCTTATGTATCATCTTTATACAAACATCTCTCTCCTCCTTAAATGCCTGACAACTAGTGATCTTTTTTACTGTCTCTAGAGTTGTGCCTTTTATAGAATGCCATATAAATAGGATTTTTAAATATATGGCTTTGGGGGTCTGGCTTTTTTTTTTTAAGATTTTATTTATTTATTTGAGAGAGAGAGAATGAGAGACAGAGAGCATGAGAGGGAAGAGGGCAGAGGGGGAAGCAGACCCCCCGCTGAGCAGGGAGCCCAATGTGGGACTCGATCCCGGGACTCCAGGATCATGACCTGAGCAGAAGGCAGTCGCTTAACCAACTGAGCCACCCAGGTGCCCCAAGGGGGTCTGGCTTTTTTACCTACCAAAAAGTATTTCAAGAGTGATCCATTTCATTGTCTGAATCAATATTGCTGACTATATTCCATTCCGTTTTATGGATGCACTCTTTTGCCTATCTACACACTTGTTCAAGGACATCTGGGCTGCTTCCAGATATGAATGCATAAACAAAGCTGTATAAACATTCACATAGGTCTTTTTAAACAGATATATTAAGATGTAATTCACACATTAAAAATTTGCTCACTTACAGTTTACAATTTAATAGTTTTTAGTATATCCAGAGTTGTTCAACAGTCACCACAACCAATTTAAGAACATTTTGGTCATGACAAAAAGAAAATCTGTACCTATTAGCAGTCACTCCCATTTACTCTCAATGCCCCTGCCCTCAGCAACCACTAATCTACTTCTATCTCTCTATATTTGTCAATTCTGGACATTTCATGTTGTATATGGTCTTTTATCTGGCTTCTTTCACTTGGTATACTATTTTCAAGATCATCCATATTGTAGCATATATCTGTACTTCATTCTTCTTTATTGCTGAATACTGTCCATTTTATGGTTATAACACATTTTATTTATCCATTCAATTGATGAGCATTGTGTTGTTTCCACTTTTTGCCTATTTTGAAAAATGCTGTTATAACATGTACAAGTTTTTTTGTACAGACCAGAAGTCCTTATTTGAATATAAAACTAGGAGTTGAGTTGCTGGGTCATATGTGAACTTCATGTTTAATATTTTAAAAAAGAAACTGATGAACTGTTTCCAGTGTAGCTGCACCATTTTACATTCTCATCAGCAATATATGAATTATATTGTTCAATATTGTTAATATATCAATTATTCTTAATTTAATATAACAGTTCCATACAATACCAATAAAAATTCCGGCAAGTTTTTTGTAGTCTGAGTATAAAACCCATATAGAAATGCAAATAAACTAGAATAGTCAAAACAATATTGAAAAAGAAGAGCAAAGTTGAAGAACTTACCCTACATGATTTTAAGGCTAACTGCAAAGCTATAATAATCAAGAAATTGTGGTATTGTTAAAAGGAGAGGCACATAAGTCAGTGGAATAGAATAGAGAGCCAAGAAATAGACTCACATGAATATAGCCAACTGATTTTTAAGAAATGTGTACTGAAAATTCAGTGGAGACTTGTCATTTCAACAAATGATGATGAAAAAATTGTGTGTTTGTATGCAAAAAAATAAAAAGGGAAAATCAACCCATACCTTGCATCTTTTTTCTTTTCCCCCACATTCACATGTGATTTCTTCTTTTTTATTTTTAATTTAGATTTTAGTTAGTGAACATACAGTGCAATATTGATTTCTGGAGTAGGATTCGGTGATTCATCACTTACATACACCCAATGCTCATTACAAGTGCCCTCCTTAATTCCCATCACCTATCTAACCCATCCCCCATCCACCTGCCTCCATCAACCCTCAGTTTGTTCTCTATCCTTAAGAGTCTCTTATGGTTTGTTTCCTTCTGTCCTGTTTTTCTTTTCCCCTTCCCATATGTTCATCTATTTTCTGTCTTAAATTCCACATAACTGTGAGATCATATGGTATTTTTCTTTCTATGACTAATTTCATTTAGCATAATACACTCTACCTCCATCTACATTGCTGCAAATGGCAAGATTTCACCTTTTGATGGCTGACTAATATTTCATTTATATATGTTTATATAAATATGTATTATTTATATATTATATATTTCATTATATATATATATTACATCTTCTTTATCCATTCATCAGCTGATGGATATTTTGGCTATGTATCTATATAAGTATTTCAATTCTTTTTATTTCTGAGTAGTGTTACATTGTATGGATATAGGATATTATGTCTAACTATTCATTACTACTATGAGCTTTCAGTATATAAACCTAGGATTTTGTTTGCTAAATTTATTCTTAGTATTTGATACTTTTGTAAATAAAGTGTTTTCTTAATTTTATTTCTAGATTATTATTGGTAATATATAGAGACACAATTTATTTTTTCTGTTCTGTAATTAAATTTTTAAATATATACCTTATATCTTATTACCTAATATATTAATTATAATAATTTTATCTTGGATTCTTTAGAATTTCTACATAGAAAATCATGTCACTGGTAAATAAAATCAATTTTACTTCTTTTTAACTTTGGATGCCAGTTTTGTTTTTTCTTAACCTATTGCATTTTCTAGAACTTTTGGTGCATTATTGAACAGAAATGGTAAATGCAGACATCCTTAGCTTGTTCCACATATTAGGGATAAAGCATTTAGTGTTTTGTAATTAATTATGAATCTAGTGGTAGGTTTCTATACATGTCCTTTCTCAGGCTGTGAAAGTTCCCTTCTATTCCTAGCATACTGAGAACTTTAAGCATGAATTGAATTAATTCTCAACTATTGAATTGCTTCTATAAGCATCATTTTGAAACTATTTAAAATGTATGTATGACTTATTGTTTGCTTATGAACTGGATTACTCCAATATGCTACATTTTTCAAGTTCTTAAATATGCCTATATAATTTTATGCTTGTTCTTTTTTAAATTTTAAAATAATCACAAACTTACAAAATAGCTGAGGTATAGTACAAAGAAAAAGGGATTTTTTTTGTTGTTGTTGTTTTAATAAACCAAATTAAAACAAATTGCCACCTTGATGCCCCATCATCCCAAAATGTTTTAGCATGTATTTCCTATAAACCAGGACGTTTCTTTTTTCTTTTTTTTTTTTTTAAGATTTTATTTATTTATTTGAGACAGAGAGAATGAGAGAGACAGAGAGCACATGAGAGGGGGGAGGGTCAGAGGGAGGAGCAGACTCCCTGCAGAGCAGGGAGCCTGATGCGGGACTCGATCCAGGGACTTCAGGATCATGACCTGAGCCGAAGGCAGTCGCTTAACCAACTGAGCCACCCAGGCGCCCCAAGGATGTTTCTTAATATAATCTTTGGCATCAGAAAATTAGAAAATTAACACAATATTATTGCCTAATCCTCAGGCACAATTCAAGTTGTGGTAGTTTCCTCAATAATGTGTTTTATAGCAAAACATCCAGTTCAGTCATGCTTTGCATAAAGCTCTCATGTCTCATTCCCATGTTTTGTTTGGGAAATCTTCTTTCTTTGACTTTCATGGTAGTGACACTTTTGAAAATTATAAGCCAATTATTTTATAAATCGTCCTTCGATTCATGTGTGTTTGATGTTTCTTCAGCAGGAGTATCACAGAATGAAAGATTTTCTTCATGAAACTTTTTATGGATTACAGCATATTTTGGAAATCACTTATATTTGGACAAAAAGATTCCCCATAGTGCTGGAAATTATCATGATGCCTTAATTATAATCGTTGTTTATTTCTCTTTTGCTATCATCAATTAGGTTTCCATTTTTTCATCAATAGATATAAAAACCTCTGAATCAACTATTAATTAGATATTTCTTAAATTTTTTTTGTTTCATGTCACAGATATACTCATATATTAACCAATATCAGACTATTGCAGAATCAGGTAAAAATTACATTTTGAATAGTAATTGAATAAAATCAATCATATAACATACATAGTTATTTTTGTTGTTATGGAAGTTGTTTGAATGTTTTGTTGTTGTTACATGCTCTCACAGAAAACCTTTATTTCTGGAAATGAATCATAGTCTTGATGTTATCTTTGCTGGAGCCATTTTAATGAAGTGTCAAACATACATTTTAGCTTTCCAATAGATTCATCTTAGAAAGTGTGGGAATGCTGAACAACAGTCCCAAAAAGAATTTCTGAATAGTTGCTGTTCTCTAACCAACAGCAGGGATATTCCTAGACAGAAATTATGCAAAAAAGAAACCCATTGTTATTGTTTAGACTTACAAAAAGCATTTTGTTCATTTGACATATTTTCGGCATGATTTTATGTAGTAAATATGTTAGTAAAAAATAACACCATGTAAACGAAGTTTTGCAGAGTTTATTTTATCCATGTAAAAGGGAAATTAAAAAAAAATTTCAAACTACAAATTTACAAGTCAGAATTTATTAAAAAATTAGAAATGGTCTCTGATTTAAAAGTTAGATATTCCTAAGTAATTCAGGAAACAAAATTTCCTAAGAGTTCAAAGTTACCTTGTTTTTATAAATAATATACATATCTACACATACTTATATGCATATTTACATATATTATATATGGAACAGAGGCACATACATACACTTACTCAGTAAAGATACATTCAGGCAATAATTTATACATTCCAAGTGGCTTAGTGTGAGTGTGCATATGTGTTCACTCACATGTGCTAGCCCACATGTATGTGTGATTGAATGTAGGGCTTGGAAAATATAATTATTTAGATAAACGTTTTACATTTATGCAATTAAGGCAATAAATTATAAGCTAATATATAATTTTTTTTCCTAAAAACATGGAGTTGTGCCTGAAATCATGTTAAATGTCCACATGGAAACAAAATTCAGGCAATTTCAATGAACTGTTCTTTCCACAAAATTTCAAACATTTAGATTTGTTTTACCAAGATATAGCCAGATAGTAATACTATTAAAGATACCAAAAAAAATGTTAATCTAAGCTCACCCTCATGTAAAAATTTAAATTTTTTTTTTTTAAGATTTTATTTATTGGAGACAGAGAGAATGAGAGACAGAGAGCATGAGAGGGAGGAGGGTCAGGGGGAGAAGCAGACTCCCTGCTGAGCAGGGAGCCTGATGTGGGACTCAATCCCGCGACTCCAGGATCATGACCTGAGCTGAAGGCAGTCGCTTAACCAACTGAGCCACCCAGGCACCCCCTAATGTAAAAATTTAGCCTTTTTTTCCCATTTGTTAAGTGGAGAGATATAGTGCCTATAAAAATAATCTATTCACATTTAGCATATTTATTTTTATGAGAAAATCTGTGCTGCATTGTTGGGTGTTTTGGTTTTCTCCGTCTGGTAGGCTTCAGCTCTTTCAGATTTCTGGAAAAGTATCTTCCTTATAGATAACCTAATGGCATGTTAGTTGCTTCACATTGCTGAAAATAGTTTGCTTGCCTAAAGGATTTAGCTAATACATTCGAATTCATCTCCTATCACATCTATAATCCTTTGGCACTTATCCTTTCTATTACCATTTTAGTAGTCAGCAATCTTTGGCCAGTTATTGCTTTAAAAAAAACATTTTAGCTCTCTTCAACTCTACAGAAATATTCTTTAAGGCAGACTATATCTGTCAACCCTTTATGTTCAGAAGGCTCAACAAGGTTAAAGATGGGTGACATTGCCAGTGTCCCTTTCTCAGGGGCAGCCACTAACCTCCATACTGTTAGAAACAATGCATGTGCAAACACAACAAAAACACACGATGAGAGATGCAACTTCAAAATCTTTACTTCTTATATGATTATATAAAATGAGCTTCCTCAGATTTTCTCAGCTCTATCTCTGTCCCAGACATGAGATAGACATGCTTGGTCCATCTCAACCACTGCTCTGGACCCCTTGTTCTCAGCACTCTTTCTCCAGAGGCCAACATCAGGGAGTCCAGGGTCTCTCCTGCTACCATCATTTTGGTGGTAGTTGGGGGGTGTTTGCCCAGTAACCACCAAACAGGCCAGGTAAGTCATTCTGAAAATTCCATAAATATCCATGCGGCAAATTTTGACTAAGGGGAAATAAGAAATAGGGAGTGGAGTTACTGGAGTATAAATTATCTATCTATCTTCCCACAGTGACCTTGCAGCTTGTCTTGAAATTGTAGCTACTCTGACAATGAGTCACCTTCTTGGCTTCAGTATTTTCCTCACTCACGCAAACCGTGAAAAGTTGTACTGCCTGGTAAAGCATTAGTGCTCATACCTTTTTTTTAAGACTCTGTTTCTTAGGAAAGGTAAAATAAGTTTTAAGGGCTGCTTATGTGCTTTTTGAAATTGTATTATAAGCTCAGGCTCTGTCTGCAGATATGAATGATCTACCATTTTGACTAGATGTTTAATTATTAATGTACATGAATATTTTAGTATACTAATATTCATCCAACATATTCACTCAAATAAGCAAATAGTAATCGAATCATTATTCAATTATCATTTTTCCTGATTGAAGATATAACTCAATTACAAAGAAACAAATGTGAATGTCTGATTCATCAGGCACACATAGATGTGTCTTGTGCTAGCAACAGGATACCTTGGCTCTTGATTCAGAAAGTAATAATGGTTGCCTTTGGAAAAAAATTATAATCATAATTTGAGACCAGTGGCTTTTGAAAGAAGGTTTGTGTTTTGTGACTACAAGTTTCTTCCTTCTATATTTGAGATGTGAAAGATGGTAACATTATTTATATTGCAGAAGTTAGTTTTTCTTATAATCTTAGGAGGTAATTTCAGTAAAGAAAAGAGGCAGAATAGCAAATACTCTATAATTCAGTTGTCATTTTAAGACCTTTGTAGGTCCTACAATTTTTAAAGCTTTCATTTTACATCATAGAAAATATATTAAAAATTAGCTTCCTAAATATATTTTTGCTAGAGAAGATGAAATTATTTTTACAACTTGTTCTTTAAAAGTATTTTAGTGTGTTTGACTGAGTTTTTTAATTCTTTATAAGCAAAGGAATTCTTCATAAGCAAACCCCCCCCCCAATTTTTGACAACTATGGTAACATATTTATGAATTCCAGTAATTAATGAAGTTGACATAATATTAAAATTATTGAAATTAATTTATTTATTAAGTGGGTTTTTTTAGTAATCTGGAGTAAATATATGTTTTATGTCAATTATTTAATTAAGCCCCTGAAAATGTCACTGGCTTTACCCAGCATTCTTATATAGTGCCAAATAGATGTTAATCATTGCCTGATGAATAAAAGTTACTGAATAGAGGGTAGATTTTAGTATTTAGATTGTAATTTGAACAGATTTTACTCCTGTATAATATGAAGGATTGTGTCCCTTTATATCTTTGAGGATTTGCATAAAGGATGAGAAAGACCAGGTTCATACATTCCAGGGTACAATTAAGGGGAGAAACTTACCTCAAAATACTATCATCTTTGTAAAGTAAAAATGAAATATTGTTCACATCAAATAAAGCTAAAAAATGTATAGAATTTCATTGCTTAATTATTTTCCCGTGAAAACCATGGATTTATTCATAGTTAATCTTGAATTATAGCAGCTAGCAAGAAAGTAAATAATCGAACATGTTTTTATTTACTTTCATAGACTATTGTAACTTGGCATGTTCTGTCAAAGTGCTCATAAAAATAAGACTTTGACGATACAGCATAGCTGTTCCAGATGATTCCTACAACATCTGAAAGTATTAAAGGTTGGTAACACATGAAAATCTGAAATGCTATACTGTAAATTTTATGTTTTTTGGTGGAAAATATTTACGATGTTGTAAGCCTTTGAAAGAAAAACAGCCAAATCCATGGCTAATTGTTCTCACTTTGTCACTTTGCACTAGCATGTCCTTCACTCAGGCGCTCCGACGTGAGTCCCATATGTTATATACAGGCATAGCCTGACTCCATGTGCTGAGGCCATTCTGATCAGTCAGCTCCACTACCAGCAGGTAGTGTTCAAAATATGACCCATTTCTGGGGGAAAAAATATGTGAAGTAAATGGAAACAGTTTAAGGTTTCTCAGTTTTTGCACTAAGTGACATTTTAGGTTAGATAATTCTCTGTGTGGGGGACTGCCCTGTGCATTGTAGGATAGTTCAGCAGTCTCTACCCAGTAGATGCCAGTAACACCATCCTTTCAAGTTGTGACAACCAAATATGTCTTCAAACACTGTCAGATGTTCCCAGGGGTGGGGGGTAATCTGAACTGAATGACAACCACAGAATTAGCCACATCATGTGGTGCAGGGCTATGGGCCAACCTGTCATTCAAGGGAGTTTGTGGTCCCCTCCCCCTTGATTTTATGTACTTAACACTTCAGCTTCCCACTGGGACTATAGCTGCCTAAGAACTCCTTGACTCTGGTTCTAGAATAGTATCTGCTGGAGCAGTAAAAGCTATGAGTTTTGAACTCCAAGAGATTTAAACTTGTTCTGGAAACTCCACTAACTATTTTATGATGTTATGGACTGAATTATGTCCCCACCCCAACAATTCATGTGTTGAAGCCCTAGCTGTTAGTATTACTGTATTTGGAGAAAGGATCTTTTAAAAGTAATTAAGGTTAAATAAGATTATAAGGGTGAGCCTTAATCCAGTATAATTAGTATATTTTTTAAAGATTTATTTATTTATTCGACAGAGAGAGTATGCACTGAGGGAGGGAGGGGGAAAGAGAGAGGAAGAAAGAATCTTAAGCAGACTCTATGCTGAGCATGGAGCCCCACTCTGGGCTCGATCTCATGACCCTGAGATCACTACCTGAACCAAAACCAAGAGTCAGACACTTTATCGACTGCACCACTCAGGCGCCTCTAGTATCCTATACAAGAGGACTACAGACCAGAGCTCGAGCTCTGTCCCTCCTCTCTCTCCCTCTCTCTCCCACTGCCATGTGAGGACACAAAGAGAAGGTATCCATTCAGAAGCCCAAACGGGAGCTTTCACCAGAAATTGATCATGTTGGCACCTTGATCTCAGACTTCTAGCCTCAGAACTGTGAGAATAACTTTTTTGTTTAAACCACCCAGGCTATGGTATTTTGTTATGACAGCCCAAGCTGACTAAGTCAATGTCTTTGGACAAATTACTTATCTCTCTAGTTTCAGTGTCTTCCCCAGTTAAATGGAGGAAAATAATAAAATATTCCTCATGTGATTATTATAGTGATTAAATGAGACAAACACAGATAAGAGCATAGCATAGTCTCTGTGCAGAGTTTGCACTCAATAAGTACCTTGGTCTCTTCCTCAGAATCAAGATTATATTTTAAAATTATTATCAATAGGATTTATTGAGTTTAGTTAATGCAAATCTATGTTTCATATGTTTTCCTTTCAGTGTCAGGGTGACTTGATCTTGACCAACTATGCCAACAATGATGCTGGCTGGAGTTAATTTCTTTGAATGAGATGATTATCCAGAACTAAGATGATGACAAAGACATTTCATTTCAAGGATTTCCTTCCTTCCATACCTATTCCTGTTTGTTTTTTTAAAGATTTTATTTATTTATTTATTTGACAGAGAGAGAGATAGCGAGAGCAGGAACACAAGCAGGGGGAGTGGGAGAGGGAGAAGCAGGCTTCCTGCCGAGCAGGGAGCCCAATGTGGGACTCAATCCCAGGACCCTGGGATCACGACCTGAGCCGAAGGCAGACGCTTAACGACTGAGCCACCCAGGCGCCCACCTATTCCTGTTCTTTAACTCACCCCTTGGGTTAGACATTTTTCCTTAATAACTCCCTGAACCATATTCGAGTTTGCTAACTAAATGTGTACCCTGTGTTGTACACACAGAGCTGCCCTCATGGGTAAATCAACAACAACACCTGCTTCTGTAAATCAGTGTGTCAATGGACTCACCCACATTCCTGAGGCCCCAGAATGTTTCATGCACGTGCTTAATTTGTATAACTAGTTTTGAAATGTAATGCACCAGAATGTGTGTTTTGACCATTAGAACAGTGTTCCGCGAATCTGCTTCTCAGATTCATAATATTGTTTTAAAATGCATAAAGCCTAATACAGATTGGAAGGAAACCAAATTTTAGTTATTATTATATTTTAATAAATTTAATATGTTCATATCCTTGCTCCTTTATTAACTCATTAAATAACAGGATCTCATTGAGAGTCTAATTTACTGCTGCAATTACCCCAGAATAATTCAAGATATTTGCAACATGTTTTGGAAATATCTGTGATTGTGGCTGGTGGAAATTAACAGACATTGTTAACACTGCGTTGGGTTGTTGCCAACATTCATAATTGAAGCAAATGTGAACTTTACCTAGATGCTAGTGAAAAAAATAAACTATTTTTAAAATACAAACCCACCTAGAACTCTACATTTGTTGTGAATTCAGCCCATGGATTCTTTGGGCCCCAGGGTATGATCTGTTGCACTAACACAATTTGACATTGCTTCACAGAGCACTTAGGTAGAAGGCGTATATTCCGAATGGAAAGTCATCTCTTTACTCCCAGATCACTTAGAAGTAGAGCTGTTCTCAAACATTTCAGTCAGGTTTATTCAATCCTTACAGTTTAGATGCAAGTTTCATTTATTCCCATTTCAACTCTCAGATAGTTAAATAAAACTAATGCAGATTGGGGTTTTCAGTTGCAGACCCATTTGTTCTCTCTTTAGCTGAGCACTCCTGATAGGAACGATTTCCTCTCTCTGTGGAGTGTAGTCTATTTGCTTGGGTTGATTGATATCTCTACAGACAGACTTCCTTTGAAGTATCGCCTGCCCTATAGCCAGTACTAAAAAGCTGGAAATGAAGTCCAGCAGGAGTTATCCCAGCTTGTTTCTAGCAAAACCATACTAAGAGATAGAACATCAAAAGTGAAAATGGGAACAAAGGAGAAGGAGGAAAAAGGTAGTCCACAGCCTTTTATCTATTGATGGGAATGGCCATTGTGTACTGGAGGTTTGACTCCAAATGTTTGAAACAGTAACATTGAATACTTTCCAAATTCAGTCCTTAAGGTCTTAACTTTTACCTCTGGAACTATGTTCTTATTAGTCTTCCCTCCACTTGGCAGTAAATTAGTAGTTCTCAGAAGTCTGAGCTGAGATTTAAAGTACTTAATCTTTGTTTTGCCTTCAAACCCGTGCGACTTCGGAAAAGTTTGGAAAACTTAAGGTTTTGGAGCCTCTGATGCTGCATGCAGAACATGAGGGATGGAGGAAGGTGAGCCTTGGATTTCTTGGAGCTCTGAGACTCAAGTTAAATTACCAGTAGACCTGATTGCCTCCTAAGAATGGAAGCAAAACTTAAGTCTCTCAAACAATGGAAGAAAAGCACTGAGGATGTTAGGGACACATAAGGAGAAAGGTCTAAAGTAATAGATGGCAAACATGCACATGAGGTAGCGAAGTATGTTTTAAAAGGTGTAAGTGTTAGGCTTGAGTAAAAAAATGTGCTCTCCAGACACAGAGAAAATACTTGATTACAGGTCAGTTTAGGATTCTTGGCTAGTTTTCCTTCTTACAAGGAATTCTATGCTTTCTTTTTATTATTATTATTATTATGTAATGTTAATCACCATACATTACATCATTAGTTTTTGAGGTAGTGTTCCATGATCCAGTGTTTGCGTATAACACCAGTGCTCCATGCAGAGCGTGCCCTCCTTAACATCCATCACCACGCTAACCCATCACCCCACTCCCCTCCCCTCTAGAACCCTCAGTTTGTTTTTCAGAGTTCATAGTCTCTCATGGTTTGTCTCCCCTCCGATTTTCCCCCCTTCATTCTTCCCCTCCTGCTATCTTCTTCTTCTTCTTCTTTTTTTTTAATCATACAATGTATTATTTGTTTCAGAGGTACAGGTCTGTGATTCAACAGTCTTAAACAATTCACAGTGTTCACCATAGCACATACCCTCCCGAATGTCTATCACCCAACCACCCCATCCCTCCAGCAATCCTAAGTTTCTTTCCTGAGATTAAGAATTCCTCATATCAGTGAGATCATATGATACATGTCTTTCTCTGATTGACTTATTTGGCTCAGCATAATACCGTCCAGTTCCAGCCACATCGTTGCAAATGGCAAGATTTCATTCCTTTTGATGGATGCATAATATTCCATTGTATATATATATATCACATCTTCTTTATCCATTCATCTGTCAATGGACATCTTGGCCCTTTCACAGTTTGGCTATTGTGGACATTGCTGCTATAAACATCGGGGTGCATGTACCCCTTCAGAGCCCTACATTTGTATATTTGGGGTAAATATCCAGTAGTGCAATTGCTGGGTCATACAGTAGCTCTATTTTCAACTTTTTGAGGAACCTCCATACTGTTTTCCAGAATGGCTGCACCAGCTTGCATTCCCACCAACAGGTTCCCCTTTCTCCACATCCCTGCCAACATCTGTCATTTCCTGACTTACTAATTTTAGCCATTCTGACTGGTGTGAGGTGATATCTCATTGCAGTTCTGATTTGGATTTCCCTGGTGCCAAGCGATGTTGAGCACTTTTTCATGTGTCTGTTGGCCATTTGGATGTCTTCTTTGGAAAAATGTCTGTTCATGTCTTCTGCCCATTTCTTGATTGGATCATTTATTCTTTGGGTGTTGAGTTTGATAAGTTCTTTATAGATTTTGGATACTAGCCCTTTATCTGATATGTCACGTGCAAATATCTTCTCCCATTCTGTCGGTTGTCTTTTGGCTTTGTTGACTGTTTCTTTTGCTGTGCAAAAGCTTTTTATCTTGATGAAGTCCCAATAGTTCATTTTTGCCCTTGCTTCCCTTGCCCTTGGTGATGTTTCTAGGAAGAAGTTGCTGCAGCTGAGGTCAAAGAGATTGTTGCCTGTGTTCTCCTTTAGGATTTTGATGGACTCCTGTCTCACAAGGGCGGAATTGCCCCGCCCTTGCCAGTTTGGGCTAATTAATCTGCTCAGGTGTGCTCTCGGGAGGTTTTGTTCCCTGCAAGCTTTCGGTACAGATTTGGAGGAGGAGAGTGAAAATGGCGGCCTCTCGATCTCTGCCTGGAGGAGCTGAGAACTCGGGGCTCCGCTCCTCAGTGAGCCCCCAGATAAAAGCCGTCAGTCACTCCCGTCTCCCCGGTCTCCGCCCGCACTGCGTGCTCACCTGGCCAGTGATGGAGCATTTCTATCCCTGGCCCACGAGCCCGTGTGGAGTCTCCAAACCCAGCAGATCCTTGTGGTGGGCTCCTGCACTGCTCCTTCCAGGGGAGGAAGGGGAGTCTCCCCAGATCTGCTGCTTGTTGGGTCCCTGCTGGAGGAGCAGTGGCCTGACCGTGCTGCGGATTATGGTTTATGGCAACCCCGAGCTGAGAGCCCGCGCCGTGGCTCAGTCTCTGCAGCCAGCTTCCCTGCTCCAATACCTGGGAGCTCTGCCACACTCAGACACCCCCGGTCTTCCTGTGACCCCGAGGGTCCTGAGACCACCCTGTCCCACGAGGGTTCTACCTCCCGCTTAGCCACTGGAGCAACGTCCCTCAGCGGAGCTGACTTCTAAAAGTCCCAATTTTGTGCTCCATGGCTCTATCGCTTGCCAGAAGCGCCCACAGAGGCCCCCTCCCCCGCCATCTATCCTCCCTAATATCACCTCAGATTCACTTCTTTGCACATCCTACCTTCCAGAAAGTGGTCACTTTTCTGTGCAGAGAGTTGTTGCTATTCTTTTCTTTGATCTCCTGTTGAGATTGTAGGTGTTCAGAATGGTTTGATCCCTATCCAGCTGAATTCCTCGGACCAGAAGAAATCCAGGTCTCCTATCCTCCACCATATTGCTCCTCCCCCCCATGCTTTCTTTATTATTGTATCCATGCTTGGGTTTTCCTGTCCTAGCTCCTTGAAGAAAGTAAGTCTTATTCATTTTTGCCTCCTTAACCTTACACATCATCTGGCATATTGTGGGAGTTTAGATATGTATTTGTTGAATTAAACTGAAAAACTATATTTTGATCTCCTATTAATGTAAATGCACTATACTAAATGCTGCAAATTACTAATTCCAATTCTCAAAAATGTTTACTATTCCTCTGTATCATTTTGACATTCCTTTCAAAAACTTGCATGACTTAATAAGTATAAAACACCACTATGTGATAAGAATGCACTCAAAAACTAATGGAAACTCATGGATTGGAAGAACAAATATTGTGAAAATGTCAATGCTACCTAGAGCAATCTACACATTCAATGCAATCCCTATCAAAATACCATCCACTTTTTTCAAAGAAATGGAACAAATAATCCTAAAATTTTTATGGAACCAGAAAAGACCCTTAAAAGCCAGAGGAATGTTGAAAAAGAAAACAAAGCTGGCAGCATCACAATTCCAGACTTCCAGCTCTATTACAAAGCTGTCATCATCAAGACAGTATGGTACTGGCACAAAAACAGACACAGAGATCAATGGAACAGAATAGAGATTCCAGAAATGGACCCTCAACTCTATGGTCAACTCATCTTCGACAAAGTAGGAAAGACTGTCCAATGGCAAAAAGACAGTCTCTTCAACAGATGGTGTTGGGAAAATTGGACAGCCACATGAAGAAGAATGAAACTGGACCATTTCCTTACACCACACACAAAAATAGACTCAAAATGGTTGAAAGACCTAAATGTGAGACAGGAGTCCATCAAAATCCTAGAGGAGAACACTGGCAGCAACCTCTTCGACCTCAGCTGCAGCAACTTCTTCCTAGAAACATCACCAAAGGCAAAGGAAGCAAGGGCAAAAATGAACTATTGGGACTTCATCAAGATAAAAAGCTTTTGCACAGCAAAAGAAACAGTCAACAAAGCCAAAAGACAACCGACAGAATGGGAGAAGATATTTGCACGTGACATATCAGATAAAGGGCTAGTATCCAAAATCTATAAAGAACTTATCAAACTCAACACCCAAAGAACAAAGAATCCAATCAAGAAATGGGCAGAAGACATGACAGACATTTTTCCAAAGAAGACATCCAAATGGCCAACAGACACATGAAAAAGTGCTCAACATTGCTTGGCATCAGGGAAATCCAAATCAAAACCTCAGTGAGATACCACCTCACACCAGTCAGAATGGCTAAAATTAACAAGTCAGGAAATGACAGATGTTGGCATGGATTCAGAGAAAGGGGAACCCTCCTACACTGTTGGTGGGAATGCAAGCTGGTGCAGCCACTCTGGAAAACAGTATGGAGGTTCCTCAAAAAGTTGAAAATAGAGCTACCATATGACCCAGCCATTGCACTACTGGGTATTTACCCCAAAGATACAAATGTAGTGCTCTGAAGGGGTACGTGCACCCCAATGTTTATAGCAGCAATGTCCACAATAGCCAAATTATGGAAAGAGCCAAGATGTCCATTGACAGATGAATGGATAAAGAAGATGTGGCATATATATACAATGGAATATTATTCAGTCATCAAAAAGAATGAAATCTTGCCATTTGCAACAACGTGGATGGAACTGGAGGATATTATGCTGAGCCAAATGAGTCAATCAGAGAAAGACATGTATCATATGATCTCACTGATATGAGGAATTCTTAATCTCAGGAAAGAAGCTGAGGGTTGCTGGAATGGTGGGGGGTGGGAGGGATGAGGTGGCTGGGTGATAGACATTGGGGACGGTGTGTGCTATGGTGAGTGCTGTCAATTGTGTAAGACTGTTGAATCACAGACCTGTACCTCTGAAACAAATAATACATTATATTTAAAAAAAAAGAAGAAGATAGTAGGAAGGGAAAAATGAAGGGGGGGATATTGGAGGAGGAGACGAACCATGAGAGATTATGGACTCTGAGAAACAAACTGAGGGTTCTAGAGGGGAAAGGTATGGGGGGATGGGTTAGCCTGGTGATAGGTATTAAAGAGGGCATTTATTAATTACACTCTTGGGTATTTACCCCAAAGATACAAATGTAGGGATCCAAAGGGGTACATGCACCCCGATGTTTATAGCAGCAATGTCCACAATAGCCAAACTGTGGAAAGAGCCAAGATGTCCATCGACAGATGAATGGATAAAGAAGAAGTGGTATATATATATACAATGGAATATTATGCAGCCATCAAAAGGAATGAAATCTTGCCATTTGCAATGACGTAGATGGAACTGGAGGGTGTTATGCTGAGCAAAATAAGTCAATCAGAGAAAGACATGTATCATATTACCTCACTGATATGAGGAATTCTTAATCTCAGGAAACAAACTGAGGGTTGCTGGAGTGGGGGGGTGGGGTGGGAGGGATGGGGTGGCTGGGTGATAGACACTGGGGAGGGTATGTGCTATGGTGAGCACTGTGAATTGTGCAAGACTGTTGAATCACAGATCTGTACCTCTGAAACAAATAATGCAATATATGTAAGAAAAAAAATAAAAAGAAGATAGCAGAAGGGGAAGAATGAAGGGGGGGAAATCGAAGGGGCAGATGAACTTGAGAGATGATGGTCTCTGAAACAAACTGTGGGTTCTAGGGGGGTGGGTAGGAGGACGGGTTAGCCTGGTGATGGGTATTAAAGAGGGCACATTCTGCATGGAGCACTGGGTGTTATGCACAAACAATGAATCATGGAACACTACATCAAAAACTAATGATGTAATATATGGTGACTAACATAACATAATAAAAAAATTAAAAAAAAACTAATGGAAAAAAAATAGAACATATATTGTCCCTATATTCCTGTATAATGTTTACATCATATTCATGCTTAGCATATAATTTGTGGGTTTTGAAATGTTCATAATACAAGCAATAACAGACTAGTTTCTTCAAAACAAAAGTCAACTTATTTTATTAGTTGTTTCAAGAGTCATAATTCAAAATTCATGTCTGTTTTCAAGGGCATCAATTTTACTTAGAAATAGCAGAGAGAGTGCCCAGGTTCTGAGTCCAAGATAGAAAGCTGATTTATTGCTGTAGCTTCATTGTAGACTTTCTTCTCTCCTGTATGACAGTGTGAGCATTTAATTTGAAATGAATTCCTTAATCAATAGGGATCATCTTTAAGAACGTCAATCAAGGTAGATAGAACAGGGTTGCCCAGTGTAATCTTAGAAGGAATATACTGGAGGACTACCTGCTTATTTTCACTCTGAACTTTGGCCCCAAATTTCTTTGAGCTGGAAGCATTCATGCACTGTCTTCTATATGTCTCCACTTTTTACCCATTGTGTGCAGAAGGTGCTATGTTTTAAATGATCTTTACTGGAATACATTTTTAAGGAGGCAAAAACTTAATTCAATGAGCCTTTCAAGTTCCTATATGCCAAACTTATCAGTCTGTACATTCCGTATTAAAGCAATAAATTATATTTTTTCTTCTGGCTTATAGTCAACATTACAATTTATCAATTGTTAAAGTATACAATATTTTTTTAAAAGATGTTATTTATTTATTTGAGAAAGAGAGAGCACATGAGAGGGGGGAGGGTCAGAGGGAGAAGCAGGCTCCCTGCCGAGCAGGGAGCCCGATGCCGGACTCGATCCCGGGACTCCAGGATCATGACCTGAGCTGAAGGCAGTCGCTTAACCAACTGAGCCACCCAGGCGCCCCTAAAGTATACAATATTTTTTATTGGTCTCAGGCACTTTTCTTTGCTAAGCATTCTTGGATTCTTTATTTCCCTACATATGGCCCTGTTGACACCTTACTTGACACCAGTTCTTTAAATTACCTGGATTGTCATGTAGCATTTTCTGCTAATAAGGAGTTCCAGTTGTGAATTCTGACTCCTCCTGCTATCCACTGTGGTCTCTCTGCTCAGCCCTGTTCAGTCATTGTGTCTGTACACTCAGGAGTTTCCTCCTGACAGTACTGATTTTTAGCTGACCCGTTATACTAACTCTCATCTAAACAGGACTTTTACAGCAGGGAGCACTGGGTGTTATATGCAAACAATGAATCATGGAACATTACAGCAAAAACTAATGATGTAATGTATGGTGATTAACATAACATAATAAAACAAATAAAATAAACGGGGCTTTATCTGATTTATTTTGGAGCAATAAATTTGCTCCGTTCCTTAGCATGTTAGCTTCTGTGCCAGTACAAGGACAGATACTTCTGGGGATTATATTCTTAGGGTATAGTAAATTTAAAAAGAAGATTGATATATTCAATACATTATCGATCTACAAAGTATACATTTATCAATACACAGATTACATTTGTATATAGATATCTACACTTATGTATTTATATCTCCTTGTTAATTTATTTTAAACTTGTGAATAAACTCCTTTTTTTCATAGTCATAAAGAGCAGGAATGCATGAATCAAGTTTATGGATATAACCAAACAAAGAAGCTTTGTATGTTTTAAATATTTAAGCATATTTTTTATTCCATTAGAGCTTCTAATGAAGTGAGGTTTAGTGGATATAATGAAAAGGTACATAATATGGGGAAAATATTTTCAGTATTAAAATAAATTACATATATATAGGAAATCTATTGATGTGAAAGGGAAAGCTTATTAAAATGAAGTCTACATATGCCAATTAAGATTATTTATGTGATTAATTTTACCTACACACACATACATATATCTAATATATATAATCGTAGTGAACTCTGGAAATGTTTGCACTCACTCGTCATCTATGGAAGTTGTAATTACAGAGAATTTTCAGTGTCCACTATGCATATCTGCATTTTTAAATGTTTTGCAAAGTACATACACTATTTTAAAAAATTAAGAGCAAAAGCTATAAATCTGCTGATTTCACTAAGTAATCTCAAAGCATTTATATCAAAAGATCTAGAATGTCTTTAAAAACTTCAAAAAACTACTTCCTAGAAAATCAGTTTAGTTTGGCTTGTGGTAACTAAAATATTCCCTAAAACTACACGGTAGAATACACTGAGCATTCTTTCTGAGACTCCATTCAATAGGTTGTCTGGATGAGACAAAAAGGAACTAAGGTGTAATAATGCTTACTGTGAAACTAAGGATCAAATATTCAGTGTAATGACCTAACAAAGATAACAATAGAGAATAGACCTTAAACCTGAAGCCCAAAAAGAGCTTCCTCCCTCATCACCCTTGAACTGAAGATAGTTGTTGGTACCAACCTGACTTACCCACTGAATCCCAAACAGAAAAGACCATAGGCCTGGGTGCGGGCATATTCAAAATACAAGATATTCAAGATACATTGCCAAGTGAATTAACCACTTTTACTTCAGTGAGAAATAATGGCTGGAAAGAAAAAAATAATATTTCTAGTATTTGTTCCAAGAGTATCTTGGAGATGTATAATGATGTTTGCATGTTATAGGCTATGAAAAAGCCCTCACAGAAAATCCAACCAAAACCAAATAGGACTCTATTTCAGTGTCCCCCCACTTGTTTGGCCTACAGAACATCTAAGACATATATATATATATATATATCTAAGATATATATATATATATATCTTAGATATATATATATATATATCTTATTAACTTTTGTATTGGAGAGACATTTAGTGAGAATAAGGTCTAAAAACATTTTTTAAAAAATAACTTTAACGAAACCCCTATTTTGCAATAAAGAGTAAACACTATTATTAATGAGGTTTATGGTATCCAGAGGGTTGAATGCAAATTTTAGGGAGTCAATGTTATTGAGAAGAGTAAAAACATTTTAACTGTTTTCAAAATAGACTTCAAGAATTCCCTGAATTTTTGTGAAAGGGCTACTCTTTTGCTCACCCATGAGTATCTCTTGAATTCCTAACACAGGCTTACCACATTAACTTCTCATTCTCTGGGGGGGGGAAAAAGATAGCAACAATATCCTTGTTAAGAAGTTCTAGAGAGAGGGTGTGGACACATACAGGCAGGCACAAAAATGCAATCCCTTCTGCCAACTGTGAATCTAAATGCTACTGAATGTACTTAAGACTTTTGTCAACAGAAGCTTTCTACACATGATATATTTAATTGGAAAACAAAAATAACAAAACATGTGACAATCTGTTTTGTCTATGGCTAAGGTGATACATACATCAGCAAGCTACTGCACTGTTTAATAGTACACTCTTGAACTTTATCTTCAGATTTTATTTTGCTTAAGGAACCAGGCAGAAACTATTCTATGCCTAGTTGTAACAGGTTATTTGAAAATGGAGAGACTCCAAAGTCCCCAGTGTACCCTCTCTGGCCTGCCAATGTATCTGAAAACCATGATTTTCCTGTTTTGTTTGAAGCATTATTTCTAGAAAGCTGCTATTAAAATAATATATAACCTTGTATTGAGTTGAGGTTATCCATTATATGTAATCAGGGTATTTGCAAGCATGAAGGCATCTATATTAGTGGTACTCAATCCTTAGTATACATTAGAATTAGCCATGGAACTTAAAAAAAATGTTGCATCCCATGCTGGACCAACTGAATCTGAATCTTTGGGTTTGAACCCAGGCATTTCTTTAAAAAGTCTCTCTTCAGGTGATTCTGAATCATATTGAAGGTTGAGAACTGCTAAAATGAACAAATTCCATGTGCTTCCAAAATACTAGCACTGCTCTTTTCTCAAGGACAGCTACATAATTTGTAGGGCCAACTGCAAAACGAAAATGCAGGGCCCCTCTTCAAAAAGTAGAAAAAATGCAATTAAAGATACTAAAATATACAGTTTCTGTTCTGTCTTTTGACTTGTGATGTTTTGTGTTCTGCTATTTAATGTTGTTCTAAGTAAAAAGAAAAAAATAATTAGCATGAATTTTGCTATTTATCTGTATATTTTGCAATGCCTGTTTTAAATACAAGTATGAGAGTATACAGAATCACCAACATTGCACAATTCATATTTTGTATTTTGTACATGCATATGTTATACTGTCTTACCAAAACAGTGGAATCGATACAAAAAAAACCCCAGCTTAAATGTTTTTATCTTACTTCTTGATACACTCACATTCTACAGATATGCTCTACCTTCAGCTTATCAATAAGCAAGGGAGGAGTTTCCTTTTCTTCTTATGTCATCATCTTCAGTGTAGGCGTTTAGCTAAATATAGGGAGGTGACATGAGTAAGAAAGATTATGCTGGGGTTCCTTGGTCATTCTTGCTTCTTGGAGAGCCAGAACATTGCCTTCTTTTTGTGTTCAAAACAAACTTTGGTTCGAATGGCCAAGTGTGGGGAATCTTAGAGCTCAGGGCCCCTGCTTTTTCAGCCACAGCTGTGATACTACATGCTCTGAATCTTGCTGTCCTACCACTGATTGTGGGTCCACTGGGATTCTGTGCTCATGAGGCATCATGAATATTATATGCAAATGTGCAAGCAAGATATTATAGAAGCTATGCATATTGTCCATGTCACTTCTGCTCATGCATGCTCCACTGGCCTATCAGACTTCACTTCAAAACAAGAGTTCCAAGATAAAATGATAAAGTGTCCCAAGATGGCAACAACAGAGCATTAGACCAGGGATGGGGCCTTTTGAGCATGAGCTCTGTACACCTGCACATGTGGTAGATACGTGAAGCAGCCCTGCCCTCACTCTCCAGAGTGGATTCCCCACAGATCAAGGGTCTGGTACAGTGAAAGCTGTGCACTGGACTTGAGTGAAGCTCTAATTATAATGACTTTGGTTAAGTATCTTAAATTCCTAGAGCCTCAGTGTTTTTTTTTTTTAATGTTATGTTAATCCCCATACATTACATCATTAGTTTTTGATGTAGTGTTCCATGATTCATTGTTTGTGTATAACACCCAGTGCTCCATGCAGAACGTGCCCTCTTTAATACCCATCACCAGGCTAACCCATCCTCCCACCCCCCTCCCGTCTAGAACCCTCAGTTTGTTTCTCAGAGTCCATAGTCTCTCATGGTTCATCTCCCCCTCCGATTTCCCCCCCTTCATTCTTCCCCTCCTGCTATCTTCTTCTTTTTTTTTTTTCAACATATAATGTATTATTTGCTTCAGAGGTACACAGAGCCTCAGTTTTTAACAAGAAGATAATATAATCTTACGAATAGGTATAGAGGAATAAATCATTTCCTAAAGAAACCCAACTTTGCTTTTATTTTGCCAACTTGCGTTTTCTAACCACCTGGGCTATGGTAATTGGCAGTGCCTTTGCTTAGACTGAATTTGAAGGTCCTAATACTCTCAGGTTTTGGGCCCATCATCTTTTTCTGCCTTGGTGCCTGGATGTATTTTTATTACTCTGCTCTCAAACTACTAAGGGTAAAAGCAAAGCTTCTGAGCAAAGGGGTACTCTGAAGATTCTTTTTTTTTTTTTTTTTAACATATAGTGTATTATTTGTTTCAGAGGTACAGGTCTGTGATTCAACAGTCTTACACAATTCACAGCCCTCACCATAGCACATACCCTCCCCAATGTCTATCACCCAGCCACCCCATCCCTCCCACCCCCCACCTCTCCAGCAACCCTCAGTTTGTTTCCTGAGATTAAGAATTCCTCATATCAGTGAAATCATATGATACATGTCTTTCTCTGATTGACTTATTTCGCTCAACGTAATACCCTCCAGTTCCATCTATGTCATTGCAAATGGCAAGATTTCATTCCTTTTGATGGCTGCATAATATTCCATTGTATATCTATGCCACATCTTTTTTCTTTTTTTTTAAAAGATTTTATTTATTTATTTGAGAGAGAGAGAATGAGAGAGAGCACATGAGAGAGGGGAGAGTCAGAGGGAGAAGCAGACTCCCTGCCGAGCAGGAAGCCCGATGCGGGACTCGATCCAGGGACTCCAGGATCATGACCTGAGCTGAAGGCAGTCGCTTAACCAACTGAGCCACCCAGGCACCCCGCCACATCTTCTTTATCCATTCATCTGTCGATGGACATCTTGGCTCTTTCCACAGCTTGGCTATTGTGGACATTGCTGCTGTAAACATCGGGGTGCAGGTACCCCTTCAGAGCCCTACATTTGTATATTTGGGGTAAATACCCAGTAGTGCAATGGCTGGGTCGTATGGTAGCTCTATTTTCAACTTTTTGAGGAACCTCCATACTGTTTTCCAGAGTGGCTGCACCAGCTTGCATTACCACCAACAGTGTAGGAGGGTTCCCCTTTCTCTGCATCCCCGCCAACATCTGTCATTTCCTGACTTGTTAATTTTAGCCATTCTGACTGGTGTGAGGTGATATCTCATTGCAGTTTTGATTTCAATTTCCCTGATGCCAAGCGATGTTGAGCACATTTTAATGTGTCTGTTGGCCATTTGGATGTCTTCTTTGGAAAAATATCTGTTCATGTCTTCTATCCAAGTCTTTCTTTCCATTTAGAAACATCCTCTGTTATCAAAATAAAAAATATGCATATATATGCATATTTATACATATATATTATATGCACGCAAAGTCTCATATATTCATATACGCTGGTCATGCATTTGTTTTCAAAACCATTTTTCACCCTTCCTCTGGTCTGCTCTAAATCCCTGGGGCTGAATTTTGCCATTTTGTTTCCTCAGCCTCCTTGCTGGGTTCAGCCAACAGGAGGAGGTGGTGTATTCAGTGTTCTATTTTTCTGTGTTGAGTGATATTATCAGCAGTGGATGCACCTCTCTCTCTCTCTCTCTGTGGCCAGTTCCAGCTCCCCTCAGGCAGATCCACTGAGCTTTCTGCTCCTCCCCAGTGGCCTGGCTCCTAGGCTCCAACAACTCTGCTTGCTCCTTTTGTTCTTCTAGCTCTGAGGGTAGAGACGATGTACTACCACTGATGACGCCTCACCTTCCCTTTTTTGTTCTCTCAGCGATTCCAAATACCTTTGTAACTAAACTCCCATATAAAATTCCCTTGATTGAATTATCTACTATAAGTTTTGTTTTCCTGGTCAACACTAGTGTACTAGTCAGGGTTCTCCGGAGAAACAGAACTGGTAAGAGTCTACCTATCTAGGGAAATTTATTATAAGGAATTCATTCACGTTATTATGGAAAGTTTCAAGTTCTGCAGTCCGAAGGCCTGAGGAACAGAAGAGTTGATAGTGTAAGTTTCAGTCCCAGCCTAAAGGCAGGAGAGGACCAGTTGATGTCTCTTCTCAAAGACCATCAAGCAGGGTGCCTGGGTGGCTCAGTTGGTTAAGCTACTGCCTTCGCCTCAGGTCATGATCCTGGAGTCCCGGGATCGAGTCCCTCATCGGGCTCCCTGCTCGGCAGGGAGTCTGCTTCTCCCTCTGACCCTCCCCACTCTCATGCTCTATTTCATTCTCTCTCTCAAATAAATAAATAAAATCTTAAAAAAAAAAAAAAAGACCATCAGGCAGAAACAGTGAAGTGTCTCTCCATCAGCCTTTATTTATTTATTTTTCTATTTAAGCCTTCAAAGGATTAGATGAGCCTCACTCACCACATTGGGGAAGGCAAGTCTGCTTTACTCAGTCTGCCTATTCAACCTCTACTCTCATCCAGACACACCCAGAATAATGTTTAACCGAATATCCGTGCACCCATGATCCGGACAAGTTAACACATAAAATTAACCAGCGACCTGGCATTGAAAAACAGTGCCCTCGGTCTCACCTGGCAAAAATCAAAGGGGAGAGATGCCAAGAGAGGAACTCAGTTGGCTGCCAACAACAACTGTTGTTCGTACTTCATTATTAAAACCTGGAATTGAGAATCCGATAGCAGCCCCTAGTCACACCAGTCATCAGGGAAGGCCGCAAAACGCAGCACCTTAAATAAAACACTTTTCTTTTGCTCTAGGCAGTTTTTAAAATTGTTTCAGTCTCTCTCTTCTCCCCCGCCCCCCGCCCCCTGCAATCAGTTCATTTGTCTTTAGTTTTCCTTGCTTTGTAAAGCAAGTTTAAGGGAGAGAACAATCTTGGGGTAATTTTCATGTTCAAAAAAATACTAGGTATTTCAAAGTATCTTGCTGAGACAATTTGACCACTGAGATTTGTTCTCTCTTGTTCTCATAAATTGCTAATGACACATATATTTCTTGCTGTCACTACTCATTTTTTATTCCAATTCCAATTCTTTACTTTGTCTTTTGTACCTTGTAGATTCAGGTGAGACTGAATTAGTCTCATACTAAAGATATATTTAATAATTAGATTGGATATAATAAAATTTTACCAAATCAATCTTATTAGGATTCTGAAATTTAATAGCATTGTAAAAAATATAATTGTATCATAATATAAACATGAAATATATAAACATGAAACTCTCCAAACTTTATTATAAATAAAATTTGCAAATCATCAGATTTAGGACATACTAACAACATATACATACTGAATGAATTTTTACATAAAATTATAAAATAGAGCTATAATAACATCAATTTCTTAAGCCATTAAACCTTTTCCACACAAAAAAAAAATTAACAGAGAAGTGATGGCTTTAGATAGTATCACATTCCCCTCCATCTCATCATTTTATTAACATTATCTTTGTTTTAGAAATCAACCATACAGGGCACCTGGGTGGCTCAGTTGGTTAAGCGACTGCCTTCAGCTCAGGTCATGATCCTGGAGTCCCTGGATCGAGTCCCGCATCGGGCTCCCTGCTCGGCAGGGAGTCTGCTTCTCCCTCTGACCCTCCTCCCTCTCATGCTCTC
Organism: Neomonachus schauinslandi; assembly: GCF_002201575.2. NCBI lineage: Eukaryota > Metazoa > Chordata > Mammalia > Carnivora > Phocidae > Neomonachus > Neomonachus schauinslandi. The sequence continues at coordinate 94,481,428 of NC_058408.1, forward strand.
TGTATCTCATTCTCTCTGTCTCAAATAAATAAATAAAATCTTTAAAAAAAAAAAAAAGAAATCAACCATACAATATTTTAGATTGACCAGTAAAGGCATTTGCTTTGACCTCAACACATTGGTGTCCAGATTCTTTTCTTATTAATCATAATAAGTTTAAGTACTGGATCCCAAATGAATCTATGACATATGGAAATCAAGGGAATAAAGCACATGATAGTATCTGACTTTAAGGTGTTCACTGGAAAATCCAGAATGAACTTGTTTTACATTAGATTATCACCCAAATAAAATCCAAAGTTCCCTTTGTGGTGTGTTTATAATGTGGGTTTAGTCTGACCCACAGAGCATCCATTAATTTTCTGCAACAAACTTGCTGCAATATTTGGAAAAACTTATGTTCTACTATTATTATTACCAGGAGCTTTGCATTCTATCATTGCTGGCATGTTCATGCCAGTTAACAATAGGACTTTCCTGATTCTGGGTTTCATTCCTGAGCAGCCACAGACATAATTTTCTGAGGAAGGGGATATGTACTTGTTTTTATAGAAACCTGAAAAATTATTTTTTTCTTTATATCTAAAACAGAATATTTGTCCCCTGGAAAGAAATAACAGAATAACATGAAAGACCAAGCAACCAAGAAATTACTTCTGGCATGTTCTGCTTCTTGGGAAGAAGAGTCCGTTGGTTTCCACACTGAAGTGTCCCAGGCCACACTTTCAAGGCAAGAGTCAAAGACCTTTACATCAAAAGTAGTAAGTGGCCCTAGCAGTGAACAGAAGCAATAGAGACTGAAAGAAATGCTTCCTTAGGCAAGGACTGATAATTCTATCAGTCCACCAATTCATGTTTTTTAAGATTTATTTATTTATTTTAGTGAGAGAGAGGAGGAGGGGAGGGCCAGAGGGAGAGAGAGAGAGAAACTCTAAGCGAACTCAGCTCTGAGTGCAGAGCCTGATGCAGGGCTCCATCTCACGACCCTGACATCAGGACCTGAACCAAAACCAAAAGTCAGACGCTTAACCTACTGTGCGAACCTGGCGCCCTCAGTCCACCAATTCTTAAGCATGTCCCTGTATGTAGGTCTAGGTTTCACAAGGAACACCATACTTCATAGTATTACTCCTTGCTATTCAACCGGGACTGAAATTCTCAGCTAGGTGCTACTTATTCAAACACACCTGTCTATTGACATGCTGTCGATCTTGTAACAAAACTATATTAAGGGTTAAAATTCCACATGATTTGGAGCACTGTATTATAGCCCGTTCAACTTTGATTTCAGACCAAACTACTCTACTTTCAGCCATGTAATTTTTTTTAATTTAATTTGTTTTAATTAATTTAGTTAAATTAAAACTTAAATTTCTGAGTTGTAATTTCTTTAGATTCTTACAGAATAGTAGCACAATTATGTAATAACTATTCACTATATACTGCACATGTTAATTACTTTCTATGATGTATCTCACTGTTTTTCCTCACAGCCTTGTTAGCTCCTGGTATAGGAGAGAAAATTAGAGGAACAGAAAGGTAGTGACTTACCAGAAAGGTAAATAGAATATAGACTCTACGAATAAGAGTTTTGTAATCAGAGTACCTAGATGCAAAATCAGTTCAACAACAAAAAGACCATGTACATTTGACCATGTTCATAATCTTTCTGTGCCTCACTTTTCTTTTTCTGTTTTTTTTTTTTAAGATTTATTTATTTATTTTAGAGAAAGAGAGAGAGAGAGCAAGCATGCCAACAGGGGAGGGGCAGAGGGAGAGAGAGAATCCTCAAGCAGATTCCCCAATGAGCACAGAGGCCCCCTCGGGGCTTGATCCCAGGACCTTGAGATCATGACCTGAGCCAAAATCAAGAACCAGCAGCTGAACTGACAGAGCCATCCAGGCTCCCCTGTGCCTCACTTTTCTTATCAATAGAGTGGTTTGAAAATAATAATGCTTACTTCACTGATTTGAAATTAAATGAGTCAGTACATGTGAAGGACTTATAAGAATATCAGCCATAGGGGCGCCTGGGTGGCTCAGTTGTTAAGCGTCTGCCTTCGGCTCAGGTCATGATCCCAGGGTCCTGGGATCGAGCCCCACGTCAGGCTCCCTGCTCAGTGGGGAGCCTGCTTCTCTCTCTCCCTCTGCCTGCCTCTCTGCCTACTTGTGCTCTCTATCTCTCTGTCAAATAAATAAATAAAATCTTAAAAAAAAAGAATATCAGGCATATATTAAACACACAGGAAATATGACTCATTATTATTATCCAAGATCATATAGCTAAATAGTGACAGAGTGAGGAGTTAAATCTCAGTCTGACTGAGACAAGGAAGGGGGTAGGTGTCATCTCATTTAGGGACATGTGAATAGCACTTTGTCTCTTCTAACTCCCAAGTGATCAAAAGAACAAAATATGTCCAAGTTTTATAAATTGTGAAGTCCTTTGCACACATAACATGATATGCTTAAATAAATGTGTATAAATGTGGAAGATCATCTTTCTGATTAAATGTTGCTATTTAACTATTTATTATTATCATTATTTTAAACTTTCCTCTGACTGCTTTTAATGGGCTTGTGGCAGGATGTAAACTGTTTCCTGTTTGGATATGAACAATTCAACTTTTTTGTCATTTCCTTTGCTCATTTTTTGAGCGAGAGACCTTCCCCAGCATGGAGTTCATGTATCACTATCTCTTCCTGGCCACTGTGCTCTTTGGGGGATGTCTACATTTCATCCAGGAGTGGTTTGGGTTCTAGTGTATGTGGTACTTCCAAAAGGGCCAAGAAGGTTATTTGGGAGGTGGAGAATGATAGGACTGTCATGAGGCACATAAAGGAAGGACAGAAAAAAACCAAGGAAACTGAGAAGCAAAGCAGAGGGAGGGCAGCCCAGATGCCAGAAGCCCCAAACAGCCAGCCCCTCACAGGCATTTTCATAGAATCTACTCTGCATGGCCTGCTACCTTCTCTTCCTCTTTCCTCTGCCCTGAGACAGCTCTTCCCAGATAAGTCCTGAGGCTGTGGAGCCGCACTGGTCCACAGCTGAGGAAGTCCCCCCTTGCCGTGTGGTTTCCATCAGTGCAGTCACCCCTGGGCCCTTTGCAGCCAAGGAAGAAGGAAGGGGACTGTGGAGGGAGGATTTCCTGCTCTTGTTCTTGAGAGTAAAGCCAATTTAGAGAATAAATAGATAAAATCATTCAATTTCAGGAAATTGACAAAAATGTGCATGTAATTGACTTTTTCTCATTTCAAATAAAGTCATTTGAATTTTTCATCTGGAGAATCAAAAATTATATTAAGAACTAAATATATTTTTAAAGAAAATCCTGTATTACATTCAGTTATTATCTTTAATTTTTACACTTTAGTTCATTTTTCCCCCAAACTAAAATCTAATACCAAACTCCTCTTGTTTTCCTCATTATTAATAATGATTATAATAGGGTCCTTATTGAGCATTTATAAGATTCAGATAGTATATTGGGCATGTTGTGTATTTTCTTTTATCTTAGTTTTGTTTTTTGTGGGTTTTCTTTTGTAAAGTTTATCCTTGTTTTTTTCCAGTTTTAAAGTCTTCCCATTGAGCATTCTCCTCATTCTAACTCATCTTTGAAATAAATTTTGGATGCATTAAATTCATTTTTTAGAAAGATTTTATTTTATTTATTTATCTGGGAGAGAGAGAGAGAGGAGGGACAGAGGGAGAGGCAGAGAATCTCAAGCAGACTACACGCTGAGCACTGAGCCTTGAGCAGGGCTGACCACAAACCCAAGAGTCACTTGCTCAATGGACTGAGCCACCCAGGTGCCCCACATTAAATTCATTTTTGTCTGTTTTTAACTTTTATTAATTGTATGTGCTTTCCCCAAAGGAATACTACTTATTATTTACTTTGCTCATCATTAACTACATTTTCTCTTTTATGAAAGAATCTTAATATCTTATTCTCTTTTAACTATTTTACTTGTGTCTCTATGCTATTGAACATAACCATTTTATGTGTAACATCATTATGACATTGTTTACTGTAACTTTGATTCTACCTTTTTCTACTCGGAGTTATTATTTTATAATGAGTTTGAACACGAACAAGTAACGTGATATACCTTTAATTCCTTTCAAACTTGTACTCTCCTTTTATTTTTCAAAATAATTGAAATTATTGTCCTCTAAATTTCCATCTTCATTGTTTTCATGTTACTCATACATCACTTTATGCCTCATATTAGTATTCATATTAGAAGTCGCCCATTTTCCCCCTTTTAGCACCTTTTTATCATATCATCTTTGTAAACTGTCCCAACTTATTTACTCTTATTAACCCTTCTCCAAGAAAACCTAATTTTGAGTAACTTGTATCTTGTGTTGGCCCTTAGTCTCATTGCCTTTATTTAAAACCCTTGTTCACTCTGAAAAACAAACTGAGGGTTCTAGAGGGGAGGGGGGTGGGAGGATGGGTTAGCCTGGTGATGGGTATTAAAGAGGGCACGTTCTGCATGGAGCACTGGGTGTTATACGCAAACAATGAATCATGGAACACTACATCAAAAACTAATGATATAATGTATGGGGATTAACATAACATAATAAAAAAATTAAAATTAAAAAAAATAAAACCCTTGTTCACCTTCTCTTTCTGTTATAACTACATTGTATTGTTATTTGTTTATATTTATAGTGCTGTTATTGAGATGCTACTGCTGTTTAAATCTCTGCATTCAATTTTGTTCAATTTTGAAATATGCACAAGCATGTATAGATTACAGATATGTGAATATAAAATCATACTAGATTGAAAGTGTAATTAGGATGCACATGCATACATATGCATATATATAATTTCCATTTGGGAAACATCTCTTTAAAAAGATCCTTCCTATTTAGCTATCTTTGGTGTATCTTTAATACACTCCCATGAGCAGACACTGTGTATCCAGATTTTACATATCAAAATAAATTCAGTGACTATATTTATTATAGAAGACATCTGGCTAGCCATTTATCATGATCAAAGATGCATAAAATATATCCACTATTCATAAGGATCTTTAAATACATTTGAGATTTTTAGATATGTGTGATGGATTAACTTACATCATCAATCATTCATTGGGAATCCCCAGATGAGTGTTAATGAGATATTTTTTCTTCTGCAGTCACAGAAAGGTTAGAACTCTCTGCTCAGGAGGTGGCCAAGACAAATTTCACTGAGTCTCTACAATATAAAAGATGTGGAAAGGCTAGCGCAAAGTTCACAAACTCAAAGTCTTTCAGAAACCAGGCAGGTTGGGCGCCTGGGTGGCTCAGTTGGTTAAGCGACTGCCTTCGGCTCAGGTCATGATCCTGGAGTCCCTGGATCGAGTCCCGCATCGGGCTCCCTGCTCGGCAGGGAGCCTGCTTCTCCCTCTGACCCTCCCCCCTTTCATGTGCTCTCTGTCTCTCTCATTCTCTCTGTCTCAAATAAATAAATAAAATCTTTAAAAAAAAGAAACCAGGCAGGTAATATAAATGCACGGGATACAAGAGGTTTAAGGAAACTAGTGTTGTGCTGTTTGCATTTGCACTGAGCCAAAAACATGTCATGACACACTGCTGTTGCAATTTTCTTACTGTAAAATAAAAACCAGACCCATAAAATCACACAGAAGAGACTATATTTAATGAATTTTTAACCACAAACATATAAAAAATACAACAATGTCAACCAACCCCCTCCATGTGCCCTGTCACAACAAAGACCCTTCTTCCCTCCAGAAGTAACTACCATATTGATTTTCAAAAGGCAACCTCCTTGGTATATTTATAATTTTATTATCCAAGTGTAGATTCCCAAGCACTACAATTTAGTCTTGCTCATTTTTAAAACTTGATATACCTTTTATATCTCTTTAATCTATTGGTTCTCCCTCCAACTCTGTTATCTTTATAATTTATCTGTTGAAGACCCAGAGCTTTGTGACTTATAGATTTTCCCAGTCTGAATTTTACTGTTTACATATTCATGGAATAGTTCACCATATTTCTCTGTCATCTGTGTTTCCTACAAACAGACAGCAGGATCAAAAGGTTGATCAGAATCAGATTTAATCATGTTGGAGAGATTATAGGTGATTTGTTCTTTCATCAGGGGCTTCTGATGTCTGGTTCATACTTCTAAAAACATTTATTAGAAACCATTGATCCTTAAAATCTAAGTCCATTAATTCATTTGAGAGCTGTAAGATGATGATATCTAACTCTAACATTAAATTTAAATTCGTAGTTGGCACAATTTCACAAGGAGACAATTTTCTCCGCGTAAAACTGAGTCACCCAGTCATAGTATTTGTAGAGGAAGTGCAGAATAAATGATCCTTCACTTTATTTATCCAGTTTTCAAGATAATTTCTTGGTTCCATCATACTCAGAAGATGACCAATTAGTTTAATTTATTTTCTGTCATTATGATCTCATGGATTTAAAAACATTTGGCGGTTTCAACAAATTACAATTGTTAGCTCATTGAAGCCCAAGTTCCCTCATCTTGCTGAATGGGACTTTCTTCAGTTTGACTCATTTGTTTTGTTTTTTTTTTTTTTATATTATCCTAGTAAACCTGGGAGCATTCTCTCCTATTTGGTATATCACTATGTCCCAGAATCATCTTGTCTATCTCCTAACACAGAAATGGAACTGGTCATTTCTCAAAGAAACTTTAGGCTTTTCTTTCTCCTCCCTTCCTTCTTCCTTCCTTTTTTTTTTTAATAAGATTTTATTTATTTATTTTCTTTGAGAGAGAGAGAGCGAGCATGTGTGCACATGAGTGGGGGGAAGGTCAGGGAGAGGGAGAGAATCTCAAGCAGACTCCATGCTGAGTGCAAAGCAGGGGGCTCTATCTCACGACCCTGCGATCACGACTTAAGCCCAAATCAATCCTACCTTTATTGCTTAACCAACTGAGCCACCCAAGTGCCCCTCCCTTCCTTCTTTCTAATGGAAAATGTCACTTGAAGATGTCAATCCGAGTGCTAGAATGCTGTGGATGCTCGTTTCTACAGGATTAGTCATTATTTCTTGGCCTTTTTAGTGATACAGTTGTGAAATACATAGTTTATTCTGATATTTTCAGTTCAAATTCAGGTCTACAGACTTTTTACTTAACCACTTTTGTATTACATCTGTGTCTTCTCTGGTCTGTATCAACATCTCATATTAAACATAAACAATCTCATTTAATGATATCACCACCAGTAATTATGATTACTAAAAACAGGATTACTAAAAACTTTAGTTTTGTTATGTGAATATATTGCCTTCATTTTTCCCCTTTTATACATCTCCATATAAATATTATATACATACCCTTTCCCTTTAACCCTTATTTAGTGTAAATTTTAGATGTAACTATATGTTCTCATTACAAGGGCTTATGTTGAGGTCTTTCTAGTTATTTTATTGCCTGCAGCTAATTACTTAGTAGATTCCTTAAGAAAGGCTCATGGAATCAAAACTCTCTGAGATCTTCCATGTTGTTAACTGCTTGTATCCTTTATACTTAAGGCTCAATTTTGCTGGATATAAAATGATTGTTTTACATTTTCTCTATTTGAGTACTTAAAATATTTTCTTCATTTTTTTTTCTGGCATAAACCATTTCTGTTGAAAAATCTAATGAGACATTATTGTACTCCTGCATAGCTTTTGAATCATGTATGCTTTTGTGAAATACCCAGGGGATCTTTCTTTCTTTCTCTTTCTTTCTTTCTTTCTTTCTTTCTTTCTTTCTTTCTTTCTTTCTTTCTTTCTTTCTTTCTTTCTCTTTCTTTCTTTCTTTCTTTCTTTCTTTCTTTCTTTCTTTCTTTCTTTCTTCTTTCTTTCTTCTTTCTTTCTTCTTTTCTTTCTTTTTCTTTCTTTCTTTCTTTCTTTCTTTCTTTCTTTCTTTCTTTCTTTCTTTCGTTCTTTCTCCTTTCTTCCTTCCTTCCTTTCTTCCTTCCTTCCTTCCTTCTTTCCTTCCTTCCTTCCTTTCTTCCTTCCTTCCTTCCTTCTTTCCTTCCTTCCTTCCTTTCTTTCTTTTCGATTTATTTTATTTAAGGGGGGGGTGGGCAGAGGGAAAGGAAGAGAATCTGGAGCAGACTCCTTGCTGAGCACAGAACCTAATGCGGGGCACAATCTCAGGACCCTGAGATCATGACCTGAGCCAAAATCAAGTCGGATGCTTAACTGACTGAGTTACCCAGGTGCCCTTTTTTCTCTTTCAAGTTCAATAATTTTACTAAAATATGTCTTAGTCTTGGTTACTGGTGAATGATATTCCCAGATTCATGTAGTGCTCTTTAAAGCATAGCTTAGATATTAATCATTATAATACTTTAGGGAAAGTTTTCTTGAATTATCGATTTTAATTGATAATTAATCAATAATCGATAATGTGCTCTAATCCCTTGGTTTTTTTTTATATTAGAGATTCTTGTCATCTCTTTGTTCAATGTTTATCTTCATTAATTGTTACTCTCTTGACTCTTTTAAAAAAATATCTTCTTTTATTTTTATTTTTAAAAATTTTCTTTGTCTCACTTTGTATTTATTTTGAGGTATTAAACATTATGATTATTCAATTCTGAGTTCTTTTTAATTTATTCTTCATATCTGAAATGACTTTTGCTTTTATTTCTAATTCTTTTATGAGTTTTGTCACCTCACTTTTAAGTTTTCTTTTCAGAAAAACTTTTCAGGTTTTGAACATATTTTTCTTTCATACTTTCTTTGTGTGTAGACATGCTATCCTTTTTCCTTCCCACCTTTTTTTTCTTACACCAACTTTTTATGGGGTTGGACTACAATAATTCTTTGTAATTTTTACATGAATTTTTCATGAATCCAGTTTTCCTGGATTTTTAGGAGGAGACATTGTTCAAATTGTTTTTTTCTAATTTAGAAAACTCTCTCTTACATTGTTTTATATAATGCTTGAAAAAATTGTAACTCTCATTCTATTCTTCCTCTTTGCTTCTCTTTACTTCCTGAATAATTTAACCCAACATTTTTCCAGTGAGGTCAAAAAGTGTCAGTGGAAAAGTTGGGAAAAGTCTCATATTTTATCCTCTGCAGCTTAAAATATTTACCCAGTTGTTCATAACTACATAACTTACAGTTGTTTCTGGTTGGATCATTACTTTACAGTATGTTACACATTTATTTTAAGTTCTGGTAACCTTAGACCAAGAGGAACATTTGTCTTCACAGCCAGTATTCATTGTAGATACACTTGTTCAAAGCAAAATAATTTTTGCATTAAAATGATTTCTAGATTATGCACTTTACACTATATTTTTATAACAGTTTCCCTATATTAGCATATGTAGAGATTGGAAATTACATAAAAACTGACTTTTTAAATGAGTAATTATAGTGATAGCTCACTGAACAATTTTTGTACTTATAAGTAGAACTGAGATTTTAAGACATGATTTTACTCTCACTTCTTACCTATTTCCTTTCACTTTGTATGCATTTATTAATAAGACTTTAATAGAGTAAAATTTCATGAAGTCACATGTCAGATTTGTATAATGTAGTAGACAATTCAGTCATAATGTTTGAAAAAATGCAGAACAGTTCTTCAAATGAACACTGTTCTTTATTGACTGTTAAGTTATAACAGATGATATAGTTTAAGCACTTTCCAATTCAGTTCTGTAACTTAAAACAGAAAAATAAGATGGAGATCACAGGAGAATAAAATATTAATGTGGAACTCAGTCTCTCAGATCCCAGATGTTTGAAGATAACCTTGGTGAAAGAAGTATTCAGGGCACCTGGGTGGCTCAGTTGGTTAAGCGAATGCCTTCTGCTCAGGTCATGATCCTGGAGTCCCTGGATCGAGTCCCGCATCGGGCTCCCTGCTCGGTGGGGAGTCTGCTTCTCCCTCTGACCCTCCCCCCTCTCATGTGCTCTCTCTCTCTCTCATTCTCTCTCTCTCAAATAAATAAATAAAAAATTTAAAAAAAAAGAAGTATTCAGTCATGATTGAATTCATTTGCATTTATGGGTTAGGCCTTCTACCTTAGGATCTGGCTAACTTGAGACATTTACAGCGGTGGGTCTCTATGATTCCCGGTACCATCATCCTTCTGGTGGAGTTATTTCCATTCCTCAATACCAGATAGTCAAAATTGTAAAATATTTTTAGAAAGTTATTCAACTACTTAATGAATGATCTCCAATTAACAAATAGATGTTGATTTAAAAATGAATAAAACTATATTTCTTATGGAATTAGAAAAGATCATCCCATTTTTAGTTTGCAATGTACCTATTATATCTCATATAATGATGATAAGAGAAATGGTACTACAGTCATTATTATCACTATAATTTTGGAAATCTTCTATTCTTGTTATTTTGAAGCATGTGTTCTACCTTGGGGCATCTGCCATTGATAATTAAATATAGTAGGCTGCTAATAATGTGCCTAAACACATATTATTAGTCATAATAAAGGTAAACCCATTTTAATAGTTTATTTCACTGAAATAAGTTAATGCAATGAGGATATAGATTACTAAAAGCAATTAGATCTGTTATTACCACCTACAGAGCACTAATACACACCACAGCTGTGTGTGATATCCCTGAAGTCAGCTATAACCTAAAGTTCAGAAGAGAGTCATAATGGAAGGAAATGGAATTTCCATTGAAAATTAATTATTACAGAGGAATCATCCTAATAAAATCTAAACATCAGTTAATACAAATCAGGATCATGCTAAAGTCATTAGCATTACCAGACAATGAATATAGATAACTATGTCTGCCTTCCAGTTATCTAATCGCCTTTCCAGGTAGTATCAACCATATATATTTGTATATGTAATGATAACAGTATACAAAATATTATGTCTACCACCTATCTACAACTGAAGTTAATATACTATCTATTTTCCAATAAAATGAATACTTTGCAACTTATATATCTAATATAATAACTAAGTATGCTTCCGTCTTAGGACCCTTGTACTTCCTGTTTCCTTTGCTAGAAATGTCTTTCACCTCATATACACATAGATCTTTCCCTCATTTTCTTCATATCTTGTTAAAATATCTTACCAAAGAGGTCTTTTCTGATTACCTTTTATAAAGTAGCATGCCCTTCATCCCCAGCATCCTCCATTTATTCTTTTCACAGAACTGATATAAGACACACATTTTTTTAAATTAATGTCTTTCTCCATTAAATGTAATGTTCTCCATGTCTCCACTGACTGGAACACTCAGTAAATATTTATTGAATGAATGAATAAATAAATAAAAGTTTGAATGGATGACTTTTTTATTAAGACATGTAAACCTCATCACTATAGTTTCAATAAGTTTCTGATTGTAACGATTGGAGATATCCTACTTAATTTATATTGATAGACCAATATTAACTTAAAAGAGAGATTCTTTATTTCTATTTCTATATTTTCATTTTATTATATACGATATGCACATACTTGCCTATACATAAGAATGTTCTCAAAATTCAGTAAGAGGAGAATCTAAGCAGGTTTTAACTTGATAAAAGACTTTCTTCCCTTTCACTACTTTTCCTGCTCTGATTTTTCTGTTTCCCTTGAGTCAAAGAACCATGAGGCCTATAGAAGCTTACAGGCAGGTGAGGCATGTGTCCCTGAGACCTTGGTGCAGTTTGAGTCCTGGCAAAGGATGCTCGTGCAGTTCTTTCTCCCTGTTGGGTTCTACAGTGAGAAATATAAGGCATCTGGTGGTATGTAAATATGTGAAACATTTGTGTGTATTACTTTATGTAAGAATATTAAAATTATAATATGTCCATGCCAACAGGGGTCTGACAAAATAGTGTTTGATGTTTAGAGAGTTCTCTTTAAAGCCACAAGTGCTAGCTCTGATAACCTAGTTCTACTGAACACTATGTGCATGACTTTAAACAAATTGCCTGCCAGTTGAGCTTCTGTATTCATTTCCTATTGCTGTTGTAACAAATTACCACAAACTTAGTGTCTAAAACTGCACAAATTTATAATGCTATAATTCTAATGTCAAAAGTTCTAAAGTCAAGGTGTCAATAGGGCTGTGTTTATTCTGGAGGCTTTAGGGGAGAATCCATTATCTTGCTGTTTCTAACGTCTGGCTTCTAAATGTCACTTGTATCCTTAGTTTCTTCCATCTTCAAGGTTGACTACAAAGCATCTTCAAATCTCTCTTTCTCTCTGACCTCTGCTTTTGTCTTCACATCCCCTTTCTAACTCTAACTCTATTGCTTTTTTGCAGTCATTCAGCTCTTTTAGAATTAGGGTAATGAAACTCTAGAAATATTGTTAATCTGCTTGGAACAGGTCAAATCCCAGAGAAGAGATCTATTCTATTTCTTGAAGTCAATTAGGATGCAATGCAGGTTAAAATTCATTTAAAATCCCTAAACAGTAAATTTGTCAGTTTCCATATACTAAATAGCATCCTAGATGTGATTCATTTGGATTCTACTACTACTGAAGTTATAACAATTCCGGAAAACTAGGCTGAGACTTTCCATTGCTCTTGCTACAGAAATCTCACCTTTCTCTTGAGTAAACAAACAAGTTTGCATGTAGAAATGTTTAACCCACTTAAGGTGAAATAAAAACTGTGTGCAAACACCTTTCTATAAGATGATTCCCCATGGGATTCTCTGACCAGTAGCCAAACCCAAGTCCATCTGCCCGATGCGCAGCAAAGCCAATCTCTCAGATGTCAAGTTTGTAGCAACGGCAGGGTTTATTTGAGAGGCAGCAGAATGAGGAAGACAGCAGGGCAAGTCTCAAATCTGCCTCCCTGAAAGGTGAGAGAACAAGTGTTTCTTTTTTGTTGTTGTTGTTGTTGTTGTTTTTACAATCACAGTGGTTGAGATTACATAGATATTGATAAAAGGGGCGGGGAAATTTACAACTATTGATGAGGAAAGATGGAGCATGCGCATTGAACAAACCTAGAAGTAACCGACATCCCATGTTCACTGTGGGGTGGAGACTTAACATCAGAAGGAGGCAAAATTCAGCCACTAATGTCAGGAGGTTGTCTGAGGACAAGGAGAGGGGTTGTAGGCATGCGCCAAAAAGCTGGTATAAACTGGATGGGGTCTTGGGCTCTTTATCACAGGTAAGGAATGCAGAGCCTAGGCTGAAACCGTATTAGTTGACCTTGAGTCCAAGCTTCTGCAGAGACAGCTAGTGGACTTGTTAGTAAGGTCTGAAAAGACACAATAGCTGATTAGGGGGAAACAATTCTCTGAAAAACAAGCTTTAAACTTTTCGCTGGTTTCAACCTCATTAACCCTATGAAGCATGGTTTCACCAGCGCTTTATTAGCTTAGTTCAAGTTTCTGAATGTAATTGAGAGAAAAAAGATCGATTTATATTGTTATTTAATTCATGCTTTTTACCCTTTCAGATTGGCTTCATGCTAATCATCACAAATTAATAATATTTATAAATTATTAGAGATCCTTTTATTGCTAAATATGTTTAGGAAAACAATTTAAATAAAAATACATTGTTTAGCACACATTTTTATGTAGATATTATCTTTAGGCTACAGTTTTTGTCCCTTCAAAAGTACTTTTTTTTTTTAAAGATTTTTTATTTATTTATTTGACAGAGAAAGACACAGCGAGAGAGGGAACACAAACGGGGAGTGGGAGAGGGAGAAGCAGACTCCCTGCGGAGCAGGGAGCCCGATGCGGGACTGGATCCCGGGACTCCAGGATCATGACCTGAGCCGAAGGCAGTTGCTTAACCAACTGAGCCAAAAAAGTACTTTCTATATATGAATTAGTAATAACACTTGCTCAGTTTCCTTTCAGAATTCTTAAAAAAAAAAAAGAATTCAAATAGAATATTCTGGTTAATGATATAATAAAAAATAAAACTTTAACAAGTGTATTACCCAGGTTAGATTTCATTTCTATTTATCTGCTCTACTGAATTACTGAACTCTACATCTGAAGCTAATGGTGTACTATATGTTGACTAAATGAATTAAAATTTTAAAAAATGTAGGTATGCTTGAATTCAATTGCTATATAATTTGATTTTTCACATTTTCTGCCAATTAGAACTTCTAATTCTAATTTTTAAATTCACCTCTTTCTCTTAAATTGCTTATTTAATTGAATATTACACTATCATAGAGTTCTATATACTAATTCCAATTATAAGATTTATAAAAGCTTATTTGTGTCTAGAGCATTTTGAAATTTTATTAAAGCTAAGAATTCTCTCCTCAGGGGCACCTGCGTGGCTCAGTTGATAAAGTGTCTGCCTTCGGCTTAGGTCATGATCCCAGAGTCCTGGGATCAAGCCCAACTTTTGGCTTACAGTTCATTGGAGAGCCTGCTTCTCCCTCTGCCCCTCACCCAACTCTTTGCTCTCTCTCTCTCAAATAAATAAATAAAATATTAAAAAAAAAAAGAATTCTTTCCCCAGGGAAATGCATATACATGCAAAAATATTACAAATAGTTCCAGGGGTTCAAGGAGTTCTTGAAGTCTATTCATGAACTTTTGGGAGAGAATTTTATTTAAGGATTAAACACTAGAGAAAGAATCATTAAAAACTGAGAAGAAGAGACATCACCTAACACTATCATTTTTTTTCAAATGTTCCTAGTAGTAGGAAATTAAACAAATTGGAAAACTATAATAATTGGAGGGAGACAAAATTACTATTTTTTCAGACATCATGATTATGTACTCAATCCCAAGAGAATCTTGAATTATTTTGAAAAATTACAATTAATGAGTTCAGGTAAGCATCTAGACACAAGTAATATATGCAAAAATTAATAGTTTTCTTATATCCCAGCAATATCTGGGTGAAGGTATAATAGGAAAGAGATAGTATTCCATTCAAAATATTAATGAAAAATGTGACTCCAGGAGCATGCAATAGGAAATGTGCAGGAGCTGTATAAAGAAAACCACAAAGCTTACAGAGAGATATAAAAGTGGATTTTAACAAATGGAGTGACACAGCGTACTCCTGTACAGGAAAACAAAATAGTATAAAGATAACAATTCTTCAAAATTTAGTAAAAGCTTAAAGCAGTTTTAATTAAAATTCTAATGACATCTTTTTGGAACTGAAAAACATGTTTCTTATATTAATATGAAACTAAAAATAAAAAAACTGGGAAAAACTATGAATAAATTAAAAATATCATATTAATGATTACAGACATCCTGTCTGAGATAATACAATATTTTATACACCTGTAACAATTAAAACAGAGTGAACAAAGTGGTACTAACAAAAGAATCCATGGAGAGATCAATGGAATTGAATATTTAGCCCTGAAATAAAACCGAGTACAGTGTGACCAAATATATTCTTTGAGATTTTCTCAGGCAGCCTTTTTCTTTTATTATGTTTTGGAGGAAGATTGGATTGAGAAAAAGGTCTAAATCCAAGTAATTTTGGAAAACTCTAGATAAACATAATTTAAACACTTTATGTTATCATACATAAAAAATAGAAACTATAAATCTTTAAGAGAAGAATACAGTTAATAATTTTTAGCAAATAGAAATATTATTTATAGCATATCTTCCAAGATTAGGAACATACTACAGAACACACTGTCTTGGAATTTATGTGACATGATATAAAATAAATTATTACAATCCAATTTTTTTGATTTTAGAAACACTGGTAAAGGGGCTTCTGGCTGGTTCAGATGGTTAAGCATCTGCCTTCAGCTCAGGTCATGATTCCAGGGTCTTGGGATCTAGCCCCACATCAGGCTCCCTGGGAGCGTCCTTCTCCCTCTCCCTCTACTGTTCCCCCTCCTTGTGCTCTCTCGCTCTCTCTGTCAAATAAATAAATAAAATCTTAAAAAAAAAACTGGTAAATTATTTGGATGGGAAAGTCAGAAAATAGATATTTAACAGATTTGAGACTGGAAAAAAAATTCCTAAAGATAGTAATAATGGAGAACATAACTAAGAGAAAATCCATGTTCCATTTGACCACTTAAAAATAATGAATTTTTGGACAACCATATAAGCCATGAACATTTTTTTTTAAAACTAAGAAATGAAATCATAATAAATATAAAAAAACAAAGGTAACTGTTCACAACCTAAACATCTAACTTTAATAATAATGGCAGCAAATGCCTTTCGTAGTATTTTACTTAATTTAATTAGGACAATAATCCCAAATGGAAAATTTTTTCAAGTTTTTATTTAACCGTTGATAAACCAAATTAAAAATAACTCAACAGTAATTTTTTTTTAAAGATTTTATTTATTTATTTTAAAGAGAGTGAGCAGTAGGAGGAGCAGAGGGAGAGGGACAAGCAGACTCTACACTGAGCATGGAGCCCGATGCGGGGCCTGATCTCATTACCCTGAGATCATGATCTGAACCAAAACCAGAGTCAGACTCTTAACCCACTGAGCCACCCAGGCACCGCAACTCAGCAGTAATTTAAACATTGCTTTAACTAGAATCATTATTGCTCCTGTTATTAGAACATCACCATTTTAGTCAAAATGGATTACAGAGAGAGATAATTTCTGGATTTTTTTCCTTAGATTTCTACATGTAATCAGGATTTTGTTGTTGTTGTTAACATTATTATCTTTATCATTAACATTACTCATCATTATCATCATCATTTCTCATTTTGGCTTTCAAAATAAATCAGATAATTCCTAGGTAGATTGCATATTTTTATTAAACTTCTTATTAAATTTTATTAATAATTAGAGGTAACATCCACAATAGATGCATCCATGTTGATTTTTTTTTAATAAAGACATAGATTTTACTTGTAAGATACCAACTTTCCCTTATTTCAACTATTTGTATAATGGAGTTTAGTCTTTCTATACCAGTAATTTTTTATAGTGATTATTTAGAAAAGGAACAAAGATCTATCAAAGAGATGGTATGTTTTATCCTGTGCTCCTATCTAATTTTATTTTGGTTAAATATAATAATGTTTAGGAAAAGCTGGTGAGTTGTCATCATGACCATAAGGATACGACAAAAACTGAATAGCAATGCATTGATATATTGAGGATACTTTAGTTTGATCTCAGGCACTGAAGAAATAATATGTAATTTCAGATGAGCAGCTAAACAGATGGATCCCAAATTAAGAGAATAGATTATTTTATGAGCCAAAATGTTTTGACACTTGATTTTTTTTGATAGGCTTATTCTAGATATCTTATCTAGATATCTAGATTCAAGAGATAATAATCTGTGCCAAAAAGTTATTGCAGTGTTTTCATACTGCCCTGGATGATTTCTCATTTATAGAAAACATTAGATTCATATTGTTGAGGTTTATATTCTTACTATTAGTTGATAAAAGCTTAATTCTATACTTCATATTCCTGTAAACTTCTCAGCCTAACTATACAAAGGTAAAGCAGTACTTCAGAAATGTAATTTTTCTTGTGGTAAAGGAACATTTGTTAAGATTAATGAAGGCCAGGCAAGTTCCATGCCATGACAACATATAAAAACTGCTGTATTCACTAACTATAACATTCAGGTGGCATTTCAGTCTCCTGTTGTCAAGAGTAGATGGGGTATCGATTAGAAGTTGTATTCATACTTTTATGCAATGGATAAAGTCACCTCCGAAGTCCACAGGTGTACAATTTCCTGTGTTTTATGTATTATAAATCCTTTAAAAAAATGTATGTGTTGCCTCAACGAAGTGGGTTTAGAGGAAACATACCTCAACATAATAAAGGCCTTATATGAAAAGCCCACAGCTAACATCATACTCAATGGGGAAAAATCAAAAATTTTCCCCTAAGGTAAGGAATAAGAAAAGGATGTCCACTCTCACCACTGTAATTCAACATAGGAAGTCCTAGCCACAGTATTCAGATAACAAAAAGAAATAAAAAGCATCCAAATTAGTAGGGAAGAAGTAAAAGTTTCACAATTTGCAAATGACATGATACTAATATAGAAAACCCTAAAGACTCCACCAAATAGCTACTAGATCTGATAGATGAATTCAGTAAAGTTGCAGGTACAAAATCAATGTGCAGAAATCTGTTGCATTTTATACATTAATAATGAAGCAGTAGAAAGAGAAATAAAGAAAACAACCCCATTTACAATTGCACCAAATATAATAAGACACCTAGAAATAAACCTAACTAAAGAATTGAAAAGACATGTACTCTGAAAACTATAAAACATTGATGAAAGAAATTGAAAATGACAGAAAGAAATGGAAAGATATTCTATACTCATGAATTAGTAGAACAAATATTGTTAAAATGTCTATACTACCCAAAGCAATCTACACATTTAATGCAATCCCTATCAAAATACCAAGAGCATTTTTCACAGATGTTTTAGAATAAACAATCCTAAAATTTGTGTGGAACCACAAAAGACCCCAAATAATCAAAACAATCTTGAAAAAGAAAAGCAAAGCTGGAGGTATTACCACTCCACACTTCAAGTTATACAACAAAGCTGTACTAATCAAAATAGTATGGTACTGGCACAAAAATAGACACATAGATCAATGGAACAGAATAGAAAACCCAGAAGTAAATCCACAGTTATGTGGTCAATTAATCTTCAACAAAGCAGAAAAGAATATCCAATGGGAAGAAGACAGTCTCTTCAACAAATGGCATTGGGAGAACTGGACAGAAACATGCAGAAGAATCAAAAAAAAAAATGCTGCTTCTGTGCAGCAAAGGAAATAACCAACAAAACTAAAGGCAACCTATGGAGTGGGAGAAGATATTTGCAAATGACATATCTGACAAAAAGTATCTAAAATATATAAAAGAACTGATATAACTCAACAACCAAAAAAACCCAAATAATCCAATTAATAAAGGGGCAGAGGCCATGAACAGACATTTCTCCAAAGAAGACATCCCAATAGCTAACAGACACATGAAAGATGCTCAATATCACTCATCACCAGGAAAATGCAAATCAAAATTACAAGGAGGTATCACTTCATACCTGTCAGAATGGCTAAATTCAACAATGCAATAAACAACAAGCATTGGTGAAGATATGGAGGAAAAGGAACCCTTGTGTACTCTTGGTGGGAATGCAAACTGGTGCAGTCATTGTGGAAAACAGTATGGAGGTTACTAAAAAAATTAAAAATAGAACTATTCTTCAATGGGGCACCTGGGTGGCTCAGTCAGTTAAGCATCTGCCTTCGGCTCAGTCATGATCCCAGAGTCCAGGGATCAAGCCCCACAATGGGCTCCCTGCTCAGTGGGGAGTCTGCTTCTCCCTTTGCCCCTCCCCCTACTCATACTTTCTCTCTTTTACTCTCTCTCCCAAATAAATAAATAAAATCTTAAAAAAAAAAAAAACTATCCTACAATCTAGTAATCATAGTACTGGATATTTACCCCCAAAATACCAAAATACTAATTCAAAGGGATACTTGCAGCCCTGTTTGTAGCAGCATAATTTGCAATAGCCAAATTATGGAAGCAGCCCAAGTGTCCACTGGTAGATGAATGGATAAAGAAGATGTGGTACACACACACACACACACACACACACACACACACACACAATGGACTATTATTCAGTCACAAAAAGAATGAAATCTTACCCAGTGAGATGGATGGAGCTAGGGAGTGTAACGCTAAGTAAAATGTCAGTCAGAGAAAGACAAATACTATATGATTTCACTCATATGTGGAATTGAAGAAACAAAACAAATGAGCAAAGGGGAAAAAAAGAGAGAGAGAAACCAAGAAACTGACTCTGAACTAGAGAATAAACTTATGGTGACCAGAGAGGAAGTGGGTGGGAGATGGGTGAAATAGCAAAAGGGATTAAGAGTACCCTAATCATGATGAGCACTGAGTAATGTATAGAATTGTTGAATCACTATAGTGTACACCTGAAACTAATGACATTGTATGTTAACTATACTGGAATTAAAATAAAATACTTAATAATAAAAAAGACTGTTGTAAATTCTAAAAAAAAAAATAGATGCTAAATGAATAAATGAAATTGCATTCCATCTCTGAGTCAGACAGCTTCCTGTTACAATGTTGTGTGTGTGTGTGTGTGTGTGTGTGTGTAAAGCACTTTCAGACTAGGGTATGTTTCTATTTTTTTTTTTTTTTTAAAGATTTTATTTATTTATTTGAGAGAGAGCACATGAGAGGGGGGAGGGTCAGAGGGAGAAGCAGACTCCCTGCCGAGCAGGGAGCCCGATGCGGGACTCGATCCAGGGACTCCAGGATCATGACCTGAGCCGAAGGCAGTCGCTTAACCAACTGAGCCACCCAGGCGCCCGAGGGTATGTTTCTATTACAATCATCATTAGGTACATGAAAGAGTTTGGGCTCAAAGAGTTTAACAAGTTTGCCTAATGTACTGGGGACAGTGACAGTCTCACATCCTCTTAATTCCCAACCCCCTGTATCTTCTCTATTTGGGACTCCAACATTATACCCTGCAAGGGAAGGGATTTATAGATTTTTGTTGTTGTTGTTCTGTTTTGTTTTTATTCCTGTTTTCTTTGTGTCACTGCCTCCCCTCTCCCTCTTATCACATTGGTTTTAATACAATTAAGGATTAAGTTCCAGTCAATAATTTTTTTTATTATGTGGTGCCAAGAACTATGCTAGGCATTGATGGTGCAATAATGAGTAAAACCTCTCTTCTAACAACTACACTTTCCCCTGGAGAACAGAACCATTCCCCAATAAGATGCACTTCCTTACATATTTGCTTATAAACTGGATAACACAGTGTCTCCTCACAATGTCTTAAGAAATAGATATTCTTATTTTCTTCATTCGGTACATAAGAAACCTGAGTCACCAAGTGGTTAAATAAAATATTGCTAAAGTAAGTGCCAGAGATACTATTCATCTGAACACTATAGTTCTAGGGCCTTCTCTTGAAACTATTATACTTTTTTTTTTGCATTTTTTTTTATTCTTACATTAATCCCCATACATTACATCATTAGTTTTAGATGAAGTGTTCCATGATTCATTGTTTGTGCATAACACCCAGTGCTCCATGCAGAATGTGCCCTCCTCAATACCCACCACCAGGCTAACCCATCCTCCCACCCCCCTCCCCTCTAGAACCCTCAGTTTGTTTTTCAGAGTCCATCGTCTCTCATGGTTCGTCTACCCCTCCGATTTCCCCCCTTCATTCTTCCCCTCCCGCTACCTTCTTCTTCTTTTTTTTTTTCTATAATGCATCTCAATTGAAACGCATACTATTTTGTAAAATTTATATTGAAACATTTAGGTTTAAGGAGAAGTGATCTCAGGGACACTTCATAAAAGAAATAAAAGTCAAGATGGACCTTAACACATGAATTTGACAGGCAGATACAAGGCAGATAAGAGTATTGTATAGAAACCACACCATGGGAAAAAGCATCAACCCATGGGAAATATATGACTTCATAAGGACGGAGACTGTCTGTTGTGCATTGCTAGATCTCCAATGCCTAAACTAGATGCTGAATTATATGTTAAATGGCAGCAGGAACAAAAACTGTATGCCATTACATTTTATATTGTTAGCCATAAACAAAATTGTTGGTAGTTTTATGTGCATGTTAAAATGTTCACTGCAAGTATAATACGCTAAACTATTTTAATATTATATTCTGTCTCCATTAAGTACAATTTGAAAATAATTTTTCCTAAAGCCCTCTCTCTTCACCTATAACCATCAACAACAACAACAAAATGGAAATACCAACTATATGCAAACATAGCCTTTATGACCTTAAAGTTCTTACTATGCTATGCTCTTTTGTATGTTCTTCATAGTACATGTTCTTATGCAATTAATGCAGTTTTTAAGGTTCTATCTTACACATTCCCCCAACTTTTTATTATCTGGGAAAATATCCTATGGAAAGCTAATGAAGTTATGAAGATAATATCTCAAACAAAGGCAAATTTGCAATGTAAGTAATCTGTCATCAAACTTTTAATGACAATTAAAGTAAATCATAAATTCTTGGTAAGAACATATGTTGGGTACAGCAACTGAACTTTTATAGAAATGGGTCCTGGATAAATAACCCAAAACTATAATCAAACTTAAGTGGCATGGCAACAGTAATTTTTTAAAAATACAACTTTAGTAAACTATCATCACCATGATTAAAAAAAATATATATTGTCAAAAAAAATTGTCAGACCAAAGTAGCCCATGTAGTTGACCAGGAAACTGCTGGCCAAGAATTGGTAGGGTCATGTTTACTAGTACAATAGTATCACAGGCCAATGTTACATTGGAAATGCAACACTAACAATTGGTACATGGACTTCCCAGTGAAGATGTATTGGTCCTTGGAGTTCTGAATTTTCACAGCACCGAGAACCCCTAACATGTAAGTGACTTTCAGAACGTCCATCTTAAAGATCTCCTTGTCAAAGACTTGCAGTACCAGGGAGTTGCTTGTTTCATTCCTCCCTGGAAAGGGCTCTTCAGTTTTATACAAATTGTTCTTTTTTTAGATGTGCTCAGCTGTTGATTTGTGTAGAAAAATGTCAGTGCTTCAAAGATGATTCCGTAATGATTAATGAAAAGAAAACTAGGAATAGATGAAACATGAGATGACTTTTATATTCCAAGTCATTAGTAGCCATATAGGGAGTTCTGAAAGGCCCATTAAAATAGATTATTATAACAAGGCAAATTAATGGTTTCTAAATAAACTTGATGAGTTATATGAGAAATTCATTACCAAAAATCATTTTCATATCTGAATAATAAATTATAGGCTATGTACAACCAATTTAGATCCATTTTTGTGATGACATATTTGACCTGCCTTTGTTTATGGAATAAATGCAGCTGCTAAATGTGTTTATATAATAACTAATTAATGGTTGATGGTCCATCAACTTGATCTATGAGCTCTATTGTAAAGAAAGCAAATAGAAACTACCAAATTGTGTGCCATGCTCTGAAGTAGCCAAAATTATTCTCAGGAAAATACGCTGAAAGAACTTTTTTAGCAGTGTATATTTTATTATTTTGCACAATAATATGCAAATCAAATAGCTCACATCAGAAATGCTGTTTTTCCCAAGTAAATTGATTACCAACAGAATCCTTACTCATCTCTATTGAAAAGTAATACACCTTACTTTCAAAATACTACTTTAAAATAATGTATTTTGAGGTGAATAAATTTTAGGGGGCAAGTGAAGTTAATGGGGAAAACTTTGTTTTTTTATAATAGAAATTTTATACATATACTGGATTTATGCATGTTGACATTTTTTCTATTCAAAATAAGCATATGAAAGTTAACTTTAAATTTCTATTTAAATCATGGCTGGAGAGCAGTCATTTGTCTCCTCTTCCTTCTGAAACCTCATTGTTATTCAGTGAAAACTACACTAAGAAATAATCTCCTAAAGCCTAACAAAAGCATATGATGTGGTAATCAGCAGAGGAGAACTCAATAAATTTCTGGAAAATGGAATATAGAAAGTAAATTGATGGATGAAATGATGAAAATAAGCCACTACCTAGGATTAGTATTTGGTTGAAATTCATAGCTGAGGTGAAAATGCTTTGAGACCCCTGGTCCAGGAAATGGACAGGCAGGGAGTACTAAAAAATGAAGATTGATCCTATATTTAACTATGAAACAACTAGGCAGCTCAATCATCCTATATACCTTCATTAATATGAGAGCAGAACAGGCAATTTCTTACTCCCTGGTCAAAAGATAAAGGCATTTCCTCTTAAGAAATTTAGTGAACTATTTTGTTTTTATGAATGGAGTTTGCACTTCTGAGTTAAGTGCTCTTTACTCTGGCATTACCTAAGTACCACAATAACTTAGTAGGAAACACATCGACTGTTTTTTTCATTTTTTGCTATGAACATTCAATCAGTTAAAACCAGCAGCAGGGAGGAAAACAAACTAATAAACAGCCAAAAATCTAAAGGAAAATCTTAATTCCATAAGGGAAGGAGGACAATAATTGGGCATGGAACAATATCAATAAAAGAAAATAAATCATAAAAGGTAAAAAAAAATACAAGATCTAATTAGAATTGAAATTTAATAGAGAGCTTGAAGACAATGTTTTTTGGGAAGTTACTTCTTCTCAGCAAGCAAGCAAACAAACAAAATAAAAAACAGAAAATAACCTGTGATTCAGGACTCAGTGAATGGAAGGCAAGAGTGTGGTGCAGTGAAATCTAAGGATGACAGCCGTGCTGTAGGCCGAACCTGAAAACAGACCCCAGTAGAGCAGGAGTTTGAAAAGTCTAGGAGGGAATGTCACTGGCAAACAGACTAGAGGAGCACATGAAACTCTGGATAGAGTAGATATACTGTGGCTATGAGAAACATTCATTACACTTTTGTTAATAGAAAAGAAAGGCAATTAAAAGCCTTTCTTTCACGAATTGTGTCTTTAGTATTGTATTTAAAAAGTCACCACCAAATTCATGGTCATATAGATTTTCTTGTGTGTTATCTTCTAGGAGTTTTATAGTTTCACACTTTATATTTAGGTCTATACTCCATTTTGAGTTAATTTTTGTATAGGGTGTAAGGTCTGTGTCTAGAATCATGTTTTCCATGTAAATATCCAGTTGTTCCATCATTATTTGATGAAAAAGACTATCTTTGCTTCATTGTATTATAATTGTTTCTTTGTCAAAGATCAGCAGTCTATTTGTATATTTGTATCAGTCTATTGTATTACATTTTAAAAGCTGGTATAACATGTAAAACAATTATTTTCACCATCACCCTTTGGAGATGTTTCTGACTTAGTGACTTGAGCAGACTCCAAAAAGAAAACAGGAAGAGAAACTTCAAGTGGTGCCTGGGTGGCTCAGTAGGTTAAGCAGCCGACTGTTCTCCATATTCTGATGTCCAGGTCTGCCAGCATCAATTTCTCTGGCACTGTTTTATGAATCTCTGGCTCATTTTACTTTATGTAAATTAGATCTATTCAACAAGCAGATTATCAAATACGCAATATGTATCAGGCTGTGCTAAGATAGTGCATCTTCCATGACAGAAACTGCAAAGAACCAAACTATTCACGTTTTAGGTATCCATTATGATTCAGCAGGATTGAAGCATTGAATATGATGGAAGGGGACTTTTTCTTTATTTAGAATATTGAAAATATTTTGACTATCTGCCATTTGTTAATTCTACTAATGTTCCATAATGTGAAAAATAGTCACCAAATTGAGAAAATTTGACACTTTATGGTTATAAGGCAATATTATACCTCTAAAATACCTCTCGAAATAAAAAACACATTAAGAAAGTAAAATTTCTTAGTACATTACTACGGAGAATTTTAAATGTGTGCAACAAATGAACTCCATAATAAGTAGTGTTTTTATGATTTTCATGTTCTGAAGTTATATCTACCATTAAGAGAGGAAATGGAAATAATTTACCTGAAGGTCTCTTGTTGGTGTGTGTGTGTGTGTGTGTGTGTGTAGACAAAGACAGAGATGGAGGGGGTAGAGATATGGGAGAAGTGAAAACTTAGAAGCTTAGATTTTATTATGACATATTTCCTATATAGTTACTTGATAAAGTTTTTTTTTTGAACATTATTGCTATTGTACTGAGGTCTTGGAAAATTTCAGGAGTATGACATCCTGAACCATTTACTTCAGCAGAAAAATTAATTCCTTGATTTGACTTAGACATAAAAAGAGGTAGGGGAAAGGATAGCTCAAATTGATGTCATTTTTAAAATTAGTTACACGGATATTTTAAGAAGAAATGAAGCTTGGGGAAAAAAAGAAAAGAAAAAAGTGAGATTCCTTTCTATGAGAGAGGCCATTAAAAATACTATTTTGGTCTACTATTTGCCTCAGATATTTCTATAAAACTAACTTGCAAATTCTAGTTACTTTTATTAAAAAGTGAACTGGTAGTGGAAATGTAAATTGGTGCAGCCACTATGAAACAGAGTATGGAGGTTCCTCAAAAAAATGAAAATAGAAATACCATAAGATCCAAATATTCCACCTGTGGGTATTTACCTGAATGAAACAAAAGCACCAACTCCAGAAGATATCTGCACCCCATAGTGCAGCATTATTTATGGTAGCCAAGATATGGAAACAGCATAAGTTTCCATCTATGGATGGGTGGATCAAGAAATTGTGGTGTATATTTACAAAGGAATATTATTCAGTCATAAAAGAGAATGAATTCTTGCCATTTGTGACAATGTGGATGGACTTTGAGGGCATTGTGCTAAGTGAAACAAGTCAGACAAAGAAGGACAGATACCATATGATCTCTCTCTTATACATGGAATCTAAAAGACAAAAAAAGTTCATTGATACAGAGAATAGTTGGATGGTTGACAGAGGCCGGGGTTGGGGGTGGGAGAAATGGGCAAAGGGAGTCAAAGGGTTAAAAATAAAAGAAATAAAATAAATATGCCTTTCTGATTTAAAAAAAAATTGACTAACAAAATATGTCATTATTTCCTCTACTCCTTTGAGTAATGTAAATTTTTAGCTAAATTTATATTTCATATGCTTCAAGATACAACAAGCAGAAGTCTTCAGTTAATGAAGAAACAAAATCCAAAGTATGCTTTATTTTATAAATCAGCTTCTGTTTTTTTTATGCTTTGCATGAAAGTCATGTAATGATGGCTGAGTAAGATTTTGCCAATTTTCCAGCATTTGTGTGGGATAGCCTGATTTAACATATAGTCAAAATGTTGTACATAATATTCCTCTGGGGCCTTTAGGAATACTTCATGAGGCAGGTTGTTACCCTTCAGGCTGACAGAAGTTGGAGTATTAATGAGAAGCCCTGGTAATGTTGACCAGGAGAAATTCCCTGTGACTTCTGACATTGAGAAGAATGGTTTCTGACTGAACTCCAAAGACAAAGTCAAAAAGGTAGAGAGCGAATTGCAAGCATTGACTGGCTATGGGATGCTTCTCTATTGAACAATGTTGCTCCATCAGAGGAAGCATCAAACCTTTACTTATTTGTTGAAGGATGATAATTCTCAGAGTACTTTTAGATGGGCTGGAATGTATTTTGAATAGATGGAAGCATGTAGTTTTAGCACAGTAACAGTGTCTTGAAAAACCAGTTCATCATGAACATCCATTCTTGCAGTTCTAGGCTCCTACCCCAAGCAGTTTGGTTTGACTATCCAAAGGATTTTGAAAGCTAAGCTTACTGATTTACAAGTAGGTTGCTGCCACTGAATTTCTAATAGACATCTGAAATACCAGCACTTGCCACTACCACTCCCACAATATCACAGTCCCTGCTGCTTTGGTCAATTAATCAAGTGGCTGCATTTATATTCATATTTATGATGAGATTTGTGTTAATGTGTTCAGAATTCTGGTTCCTAAAATATTATCGGTAGTGCTATTAAAGGACTTTAAGTGTGGAGAGAAAAAAATAGTTTTTCAAATGAATTGTTTACTTCTTCTTTGCAAATATATTCTTGACATATTTTTATTTAAATCTTTCTGTAACAAAACAAAAATGAAAGAGCATTTTAACTTTTAAACTATAAGTTCCCTATAATTTCCAAGGGCCACATTTTTAATAAATATTCTAAACTATTTCTAGAAAGTTAATGCTTTTTGTTCATCAATGGGTAAACATTTAAATAAAATATTTTAGGGATCTCTATATTTAGTCTATTCAATATTAAAAGCAGTTTTATCATGGGAAATTGAAAGACTAAATCTTTTATTTTTATGTCAACATTTGGTGAATAAAACATCTTTCAAAAAATATAGTTACGGTTTAAATATGCTATTGCAAATTTGAACCTCCAATACATTCCACATAAATTTGAAAAGAGCACATAAACAATATATGAAAATTTTAACAATGCCAATTAATGTCTAGAAAGGATTATCTGTTTTCAGATATATGTTTCTTGGTATTGGAAAACTTCCAACTCATAACAGGGAAGAAACTTTAGATATATTCAGTGTGACTTCATAGTATAGACATAGACCCAAATAATTAGGCAAGTTATGTACTAGAAATTTGTAATATACTTCAGTCATAATTATTACATGTCTACAATATTAAATGGATTATTTCTGTGCAAACCTTGAAAATCATTTGTCTTGGATACAGATAATTTTCAAGCTTTTCTCAGAAAAATCCATCTCATTTCATATATTCTTTCACCAGGTAGGGATTGAAAACAAATGACTACTGAGGTCCTTTCAGATATCTAAGAGGTTCTGATTGTTTCTCCCCTCCCCATTCACACAAACATCCTATAAAAGTGCAATTTTTCTAGCAAAGGGTTTGTAAAGTATAAGCATTCTTTTGGATTTACGCTGTGGACCTTCTCTATGTACCAAGAGAAATTTTTCTTGATATTAAGTCACAATATTCTCCATGTGTATGGTCTAAAATAGTTCAGTTACATTCTGTTGCTCAGCTTAAGATTTATTCGGCAGACTTTCTTAGGGTTTTCAGGAATCCATTCAAGTATGACTAGCTCTCTGCAACCTTTCCTGACACCCTTCCATTTTAAGCAAGTAGGATCAGCATTTTTAAGGTTTGTATTCTCACTGCATCTTCAATAATTTTCTCTTTTAGTCATAAATCACTCTATTGCCCACGATTCTTTATAAATCTTTTGTGCCTTGATAAACATAAGCTACCCAAGGACAAATTCTTATTTGTCTTTTTTTTTCCCCAATGTCTAGCATAATATCTGGTACTTAATAGGAATCCAATAATTATTTTTAAAAATTACTAAATTAATGTATAAATAAGAAACTCACAGGTGGATCCTATAAGTTTGCTTTGTTTGCTAGATTCTATAAATTCCATGAGGTTAAAATTAGAAAACACACGTTGGTCTCTGTTTTCCTAAATATTGATCTCTACCATAAAATAACTTGATAGTATATTATTTGGATCATGTAAAATTTGTATTAAATATCAACAGGAATCTCGTCTGTAACTAGGTTTTTAAATTATTTTATTCTGTCATTAAATATCAATCAACTTTAAAAACTGTTATCTAGTAATTCAAACAAAATCCACATCATGTTTAAAATCAAAAACTAATGATGTAATGTATGGTGATTAACATAACATAATAAAATTAAAAAATACGTAGTAAAAGAAGAGCAAATGAAATCACCACTAGGATTTAGAGGATAGTGATATTATCAGGAATGTGTGCTTGGTATCTGCTTCCATTTATTCACATACTAAAAGCATTTCTTCTCACTTGATAGTTCATTTCTGAGCGCCTGAAAATATTTTAGCCTGCTTCCTTAAAATTTGTTTTTGCAAAGTATATCATAAGAAATATACAAGGTATTCTTTAAAATCCAAAATGTAAAATATTTTGATGTCCACTATAATATAATATGGAATATAAATCACATAAAATTCTACATGTGTTTGCAAGTTATTATATGTACCATTCATTTGGATGTTTAAAAATGGTTGCACTTGAAAGCAGCTCAGGAGAAGAGATATGTAACCTACAATGGTAGAAACATTAGATTGACAACAGACCTATCCACAGAGACCTGGCAGGCCAGAAAGGACTGGAAGGATATATTCAGAGCACTAAATGAGAAAAATATGCAGCAGAGAATACTATATCCAGCTAGGCTGTCATTGAAAATAGAAGGAGAGATAAAAAGCTTCCAGGACAAACAAAAACTAAAGGAATTTGCAAACATGAAACCAGCCCTACAAGAAATATTGAAAGGGGTGCTCTAAGCAAAGAGAGAGCCTAAAAGCAACATAGACCAGAAAGGAACACAGACAATATACAGTAACAGTCACCTTACAGGTGATACAATGGCACTAAATTCCTATCTTTCGATAGTTACACTGAATGTAAATGGGCTAAATGCCCCAATCAAAAGACACAGGCTCTCAGATTGGATAAAAAGACAAGACCCATCGATATGCTGTCTGCAAGTGACTCATTTTAGACCCAAAGACACCCCCAGACTGAAAGTGAAGGGGTGGAAAACTATTTACCATGCTAATGGACACCAAAAGAAAGCTGGGGTGGCAATCCTTATATCAGACAAATTAGATTTTAAACCAAAGACTGTAATAAAAGATGAGGAAGGACACTATATCCTACTTAAAGGGTCTCTCCAACAAGAAGATCCAACAATTGTAAATATCTATGCCCCTAACATGGGAGTAGCCACTTATATAAATCAATTAATAACAAAAGTAAAGACACATTGATAACAATACAATAATAGTGGGGGACTTTAACACCTCCCTCACTGAAATGGATAGATCATCTAAGCAAAAGATCAAAAGGAAATAAAGGCTTTAAATGACACACTGGACCAAATGGACTTCACAGATATATTCAGAACATTCCATCCCAAAGGAACAGAATACACATTCTTCTCTAGTGCCCATGGAACGTTCTCCAGAATAGATCAAAACCTAGGTCACAAATCAGGTCTCAACTGGTACCAAAAGATTGGGATCATTCCCTGCATATTTTCAGACCACAATGCTTTGAAACTAGAACTCAATCACAAGAGGTAAGTCAGAAAGAACTCAAATACATGGAGGCTAAAGAGCATCCTACTAAAGAATGAATGGGTCAACCAGGAAATAAAGAAGAATTAAAAAAAAATCATGGAAACAAATGAAAATGAAAACACAGCTGTTCAAAATCTTTGGGATGCAGCAAAGGTGGTCCTATGAGGAAAGTATATAGCAATACAAGCCTCAAGAAACAAGAAAGGTCTCAAGTAAACAACCTAACCCTACACCTAAAGGAGCTGGAGAAAGAACAGCAAATAAAGCCTAAACCCAGCAGGAGAAGAGAAATCATAAAGATCAGAGCAGAAATCAATGAAGTAGAAACCAAAAGAACAGTAGAACAGATCAATGAAACTAGGAGCTGTTCTCTGAAAGAATTAACAAGATTGATAAACCCCAGGCCAGACTTATCAAAAAGAGGAGAAATGACCCAAATAAACAAAATCATGAATGAAAGAGAAGAGATCACAACCAAAACCAAAGAAATACAAACAATTATAAGAACATATTATGAGCAACTCTATGCCAGCAAATTAGATAACCTGGAAGAAATGGATGCATTCCTAGAGATGTATCAACTACCAAAACTGAACCAGGAAGAAATAGAAACCTGAACAGACTTATAACCACTAAGAATATTGAAGCAGTCATCAAAAATCTCCCAACAAACAACAGCCCAGGGCCAGATGGCTTCCCAGGGGAATTCTACCAAACATTTCAAGAAGAATTAATATCCATTCTTCTGAAACTGTTCCAAAAAATAGAAATGGAAAGAAAACTTTCAAACTCGTTTTATGAGACCACCATTACCTTGATCCCCAAACCAGACAAAGACCCCATCAAAAAGGAGAATTACAGACCAATATCCCTGATGAACATGGATGTAAAAATTCTCACCAAAATACTAGCCAATAGGGTCCAACAGTACATTAAAAGGATTATTCACCACAACCAAGTGGGATTTATCCCTGGGCTGCAGTTTGGTTCAACATCCGCAAATCAATCAATGTGATACAATATTTTAGTAAAAAAAGAACAAGAACCATATAATCCTCTCAATAGATGCAGAAAAAGCATTTGACAAAGTATAGCATCCTTTCTTGATCAAAACTCTTCAGAGTATAGGGATAGAGGGAACATACCTCAATATCATAAAAGCCATCTATGAAAAACCCACAGCAAATATCATTCTCAATGGGGAAAAACTGAGAGCTTTCCCCCTAAGGTCAGGAAAACGGCAGGGATGTCCACTATCACCCCTGCTATTCAACATATTTATAGAAATCCTAGCCACAGCAATCAGACAGCAAAAAAGAAATGAAAGGCATCCAAATTGTCAAAGAGGTCAAACTCTCACTCTTTGCAGATGATATGATACTTTATGTGGAAAACCGAAAAGATTCCTCCCCAAAACTGCTAGAACTCATACAGGAATTCAGTAAAGTGGCAGGCTATAAAATCAATGCACAGAAATCAGTGGCATTCCTATACACCAACACCAAGACAGAAGAAAGAGAAATTAAGGAGTCCATCCCATTTACAATTGCACCCAAAACCTTAAGATATCTAGGAATAAATCTAACCAAAGAGGCAAAGAATCTGTATTCAGAAAACTATACAATACTCATGAAAGAAATTGAGGAAGACACAAAGAAATGGAAAAACATTCCATGCTCATGGATTAGAAGAACAACTATTGTGAAGATATCAATGCTACCTAGAGCAATCTCCACATTCAATGCAATCCCTGTCAAAATACCATCCCCCTTTTTCAAAGAAATGGAATAAATAATCCTAAAATTTGTATGGAACCAGAAAAGACCCCGAATAGCCAGAGGAACATTAAAAAAGAAAAGCAAAGCTGGTGGCATCACAATTCTGGACTTCAAGCCCTATTACAAAGCTGTCATCATCAAGACAGTATGGTACTGGCACAAAAACAGACACATTGTTCAATGGAACAGAATAGAGAGCCCAGAAATTGACCCTCAACTCCATGGTCAACTCATCTTCGACAAAGCAGGGAAGAATGTCCAATGGAAAAAAGACAGTCTCTCCAACAAATGGTGTTGGGAAAATTGGACAGCCACATGCAGAAGAATGAAACTGGACCATTTCCTTACACCACACACAAAAATAGACTGAAAATGGTTGAAAGACCTCAATGTGAGACAGGAGTCCATCAAAATCCTAAAGGAGAACACAGGCAGCAACCGCTTCGACCTCAGCCGCAGCAACTTCTTCCTAGAAACGTTGCCAAAGGCAAAGGAAGCAAGGGCAAAAATGAAATATTGGGACTTCATCAAGATAAAAAGCTTTTGCACAGCAAAAGAAACAGTCAACAAAACCAAAAGACAACTGACAGAATGGGAGAAGATATCTGCAAATGACATATCAGATAAAGGGCTAGTATCCAAAATCTATAAAGAACTTATCAAACTCAACACCCAAAGAATAATCCAATCAAGAAATGGGCACAAGACATGAATAGACATTTCTGCAAAGAAGACATCCAAATGGCCAACAGACACATGAAAAAGTGCTCAACATTGCTTGGCATCAGGGATATCCAAATCAAAACCTCAATGAGATACCACCTCACACCAGTCAGAATGGCTAAATTTAACAAGTCAGGAAACGACAAATGTTGGCGGGGATGTGGAGAAAGGGGCACCCTCCTACACTGTTGGTGGGAATGCAAGCTGGTGCAGCCACTCTGGAAAACAGTATGGAGGTTCCTCAAAAAGTTGAAAATAGAGCTACTATATGACCCAGCAATTGCACTACTGGGTATTTACCCCAAAGATACAAATGTAGTGATCTGAAGGGGTACACACACCCCGATGTTTATAGCAGCAATGTCCACAATAGCCAAACTGTGGAAAGAGTGAAGATGTCTATCAACAGATGAATGGGTAAAGAAGATGTGGTGTATATATATACAATGGAATATTATGCAGCCATCAAAAGGAATGAAATCTTGCCATTTGCAATGACGTGGATGGAACATTCTGCATGGAACACTGGGTATTATATGCAAACAATGAATCATGGAACACTACATCAAAAACTAATGATGTAATGTATGGTGTTATTATTAACATAATAATAAATAAATAAATAAATAAAATGGTCGCACCTTTTTTCTGTGTATGGGACCCATCTATTACATCTGATTATAGTGTATCAAATTTAATCCAACCTTACTGTTACTTGGACAAACAGATTCTCAATATTTTCTTATTACACTTTTAGATTTCCTTGCAGTCAGTTCTTAGTCTGCAAAACACGAATGAATAGAAATACCCTCCTACTGGTCAATCTAGAATTTTCATTTTCCAGCTGGCCTTCTATTCCTCCTTCAATTCTAGATGCCATTTCCTTTGTGCTGGAGCCAGAAAGACTCATGACACACTCCTGCCCCTATGTGCCACAAGCAAGTCCTGTTCACACGTATGTATATATGTATATATGTATGTATTTTTGTTTTTTCAACCTGCTTGCTTTCTTTTTTTTTCCATTTATTTCTATAACACCCAGTGTTCATCACAACAATTGCCCTCCCTAATACTCATCACCCATTTAACCCATCCCCCCATCTCCCTTCCACAACGCTATTTGTTCTCTATGGTTAAGAGTCTGTTTTATGGTGTACCTGCCTCTTATTTTCCCCTATGTTCATCTGTTTTGTTTCCTAAATTCCATATGTGAGTGAAATCATATGGTATTTGTCTTTCTCTGACTGACTTATTTCACTTAGCATAATATACTACCTCAATGCACATCATTGCAAATGGCAAGATTTCATTCTTTTTGATGGCTGAGTAATATTCCACTGTATGTATACACTACATCTTCTTTATCCATTCATCAGTTGGTGGACACTTGGGCTGTTTCCATAATGCTGCTATAAACATTGGGGTGCATGTATTCCTTTGAATTAGTATTTTTGTATGCTTTGGGTAAATGCCTAGTAGACTGCTAGATCATGGGATAGTTCTATTTTTAACTTTTTGAGGAACCTCCATACAGTTTTTCAGTGTGGCTGCACCAGTTTGCATTCCCACCAACAGTGTAAGAGGGTTATCCTTTTTCTGAATCCTTGCCTATTTGCTTTAGATCCTAACAATGCTTCAGAGAGAAGCTTCCAAAGAACAAACAGATCATCCAACATGCTCCACTGGTGTGAAGAGAAAGCAGAGAAAGACCGTTGCAAGAGATTAAGATGCCTACCCTGGGGGTGCCTGGGTGGCTCAGTCGTTAGGCATCTGCCTTTGGCTCAGGTCATGATCTCAGGGTCCTGGGATCGAGCCCCGCATTGGGCTCCTGCTTGGCGGGAAGCCTGCTTCTCCTTCTCCCACTCCCCCTGCTTGTGTTCATTCTCTCGCTTTATCTCTCTCTGTCAAATAAATAAAAAAAAATCTTAAAAAAAAAAGATGCCTATCCTGTAACTTTTGTATGGGTTGTCTGCCTGATATAAAGATTTTTATTTTCTGAATGGCAGGGAAGTCCTAGGTTCAAATTGCATTCACCCCAACACCGAGCAAATGTTACATATTGACTAAGTAATTAAATACACAGATGTAGTTATCAGAGTTTCTTTTTTAATTCAGTACAAAACATTATTTAAATGATCATGAGAAAATTTTTATCTTGCAATAATGATTTATAACTTGGTTGAAAAGAAGAAAACATCTTATAAATGAGATAAACAATTACAAATACACAAACTAGATTTAAAAATAATTCACCATGGGTCTTAAAGATTTTGATGTGAATTTGTGTTCTCAAAAGCCTATGTGTAACTGGACTATTACTACTCAAATATTATTTTTTAAAAGATTTTATTTCTTTATTTGACAGAGAAAGAGACAGCAAGAGAGGGAATACAAGCAGAGGGAGTAGGAGAGGGAGAAGCAGGCTTCCCACTGAGCAGGGAGCCCAATGCTGGGCTTGATCCCAGGACCCTGGGATCATGACCTGAGCCAAAGGCAGACGCTTAACCAATTGAGCCACCCAGGTGGCCCACTACTCAAATATTATTAAAGATCAGTGATTGCAAGAGAATTATCACAAATCATCTGGTTAAATTAAAAACCCTTTCATGAAGTGGTTTCAATTTATCATTAAAATTGTGTTAACATTGAAGGCAGAAGAAGTATTTTGTGCTTCTTTTATATCCACTATGTCTTCTAATGGTATGTTTGATTATATCTAATAATCAAATTATATTTGTGGAATAAATGAAGAATACTTTCTGGTATTAAAAATCGCGCAATATGGAAACAATATATTAAAACACTCATTTCTATAAGAAGAAATCTAAACACAATAAAGGATAAGAACCTTGCTAAGTGGCTTTTGTATTTTTCTAGAACCTGGTCTAGAAAGATTATTTTAAAATAGCAAATATTTCCAGTAACTTCTCACTTATTATTACATCTTGGAAAAAATTTTGTCTGTTTTTAATCTTGCACATAAAAAAGCATGAAATTTTCCTATACAATATCTATGAGGCATCATACATAGAAACACCTGAAAATCCTTAACACTTTGAATGGCAAAAATCGTATGTCATTTTACCTTTCACTTTAATCAACTTTTCCCCATGTCTCTAACCATTTCTAAGCAATTTCAACTTTCTTGTCCTTGTCCTTCTATTTGATAAGCAGAACATAAAAATAGATGACACAAATATCTGTGACCAATTCAGAAAATCTGTCAGGGCTGAGAAGGCAGGAAGTGACGGCAGGTCAATAACTTGTATAAATGTGAACTGGAGTGAAAGGTGCAAAGCATTTGAATTCTAATTACTTCTACAATTTTGAGGTATGTTTCTAGCAGGCAGAATGCAGGATGGATATACCTTTCATTCCCTTAAATTCTTCTTTTCAGCCCCTCCCTAGGAGAATCCTTTAGCTGGAAAAGTGTGTGCACAATCCTCAGTGGGCCATTTGATCCAAAATCTTCATTTTCTTAAATTTTAGGGGAATCAAAAAATTAGTAAAAATATTGGCAAGTAAAAAGTTTTGCTTCAAATACTTAACCTCAGCTTTAAAATGTAAAATGAAGGAGGCAAAAGAGTCTTCTGAAATCTTTTAGCTTGAAATTTTTCACATATTCTGAGAAAATTTATATTAGCTTTATGTATGTGGATGTGTCTTCTGATTACAAAAGTAATGTTTGTTTATTAATTTACTTAGTAATTTCTATAACCAATGTGGGCTCGAACTCATGACCCCAAAATTTTCTCATGCTTTATTGACTGAGCCAGCCAGGCGCCCCAAAGTAATGTATATTTATAATGAAAATAAATGAAAGCACAAAGAAGAAAACAGTACACAAAGAATCTTAGCAATTCATTTACATCAGTTGACAAAAACTGTGGGATATATTTTTGAAATATATATTTCACATGTTGTTCTGTGGCCTTGGATAATTTTTTTCCACTATTACTGTGATTTTTTGAAATATTTTCTCTCGTCCTCCTCTTTTCTGTTTTAAAAATATAAGTTATGCATTAAATGCATGCAAATCATTTATAACACGTGGAATTATAAAGAAAAAATAAGATGAACTCCCATATGCCCAATACAATTTAAGAAACAGTATTTTTTCTGTGGGATATTACAGATTAAGCATCCCATAGGCATTTAAGAATGTAAATATAGAGCATCAGAAATTATGTACACTATCAATTTATAGAGGTCATGAATAAAAACATAATTATAGAATAAATATTAGATTACTGAGGAATACAAGAAGTGTGAAGAGAAACACCAATTAATTAAACTTATAAACTATCTGAAATTTAGTTTTAATCTTTTTCATGCCATATTTATAACAACTTGTCCCTAAATCACTTATATTTTAATAGTCTGTTCCCTTAGTGATGCCACTTTAAAATATGATATGTTCCCATAAAATGTTTTGATCGCATTCAGGGCATTATTCAAATCCATTGGTAAACTTGTTTATTAGTGTCTAATAACACATTATAAAATATGGATGGAAATCTGGCATGGCAAATTACAACTTTTTTTTATTCTTTTTAAGATTTTTCATACTTATTTCTTCAGCATTAGACTTCCATATGCACTTTAGAATCATTTTGCCAAGTCACCTCTAAATTGCTTTTAATCTGTAGGTTATTTGCGGAAGAATTCTGTGAAAATATCATCCTGCTCTTTGACCCAATATTTGTTTAGGTGATTATATTTAAGCTCAATCTCTCTAGTGTATATTGTTTACAATTTTGCCATTAATTTGAGATTTTTTTGCATCCTAGTTCAAGAATGTGACTTTCACATTAGTATGTCCGAACTTCTCAATCTCTCATCACCAGTCTTTTAATATTTAGTATATGTTTTACTTTCTAAATAGCTCTAAAGTATCCATGTTTCTTTACCTTCATTACCACTGCTCAATCCCTATTACCTTTTTTTTTTAAGATTTATTTATTCATTTGAGAGAGCGAGAATGAGAGAGAGTACATGAGAGGGGGGAGGGTCAGAGGGAGAAGCAGACCCCCCGCTGAGCAGGGAGCCCACTCGATCCCGGGACTCCAGGATCATGACCTGAGCCGAAGGCAGTTGCTTAACCAACTGAGCCACCCAGGCGCCCTCCCTATTACCTTTTACCTGTACTACTGACAGAGCCTCTTCCTTAGTGCCTTCATATCCCCTTTGATACACTCCATTTCTTTTTCTCACCTCAACTAAAGTGATCTAGAAGATCTTTTTTTTTTTTTAAAGATTTTATTTATTTATTTGACAGAGAGAGACACAGTGAGAGAGGGAACAAAGCAGGGGGAGTGGGAAAGGGAGAAGCAAGCTTCCCGCTGAGCAGGGAGCCCGATGTGGGGCTTGACCCAGGACCCTGGGATCATGACCTGAGCCGAAGGCAGACACTTAACCGACTGAGCCACCCAGGCGCCCCAATACTGTTACCACATTTAAAAATAACAGTAATTAATATCTTCAAATGTCAACTAGTGTTCAGATTGTCGATTGCCTCATGATTGCTTTTTCTTTTATAGTTTTTGTCTTGAATCTGGATCCAAATAAGATTCGTAAATTGTGTGATTTCATTAAGTCTCTTTAATATATGGATTCCTTTCTCATCTATTTTCTTTTAAACATTTTTTTAAAGATTTTATTTATTTGCCAGAGAGAGAGAGAGCACAAGTAGGCAGAGTGGCAGGCAGAGGGAGAGGGAGAAGCAGATACCCCGCTGATCAGGGAGCCTGATGCAGGGCTCGATCCCAGGACCCTGGGATCATGACCTGAGCCGAAGGCAGATGCTTAACGACTGAGCCACCCAGGCGTCCCTAGAAGATCTTTATAAACTCTTAACTTATTCATATCTCTGTCAGTATGTACTTCATTGAGGAAGCCTTTCCTATTATTCGTGGGTTGTTTCAGTTTCCCTCTTTTGTTCTTTCATAAAATAATACAGTTATTCTTAATACCACTTGTCTCACTTGTAATCATATGTTTATTATTTATTTATTTACTAGCATATATTTCCCTTTCCAAGACTATAGACCTCATATGTGCAGAAGCCTCATCAATTTTGCCAGCCATATTGTTTCTTTTGGGTGGGGGAATTTGTAATTTTATTTTATTAATTAATTTTAGTTTCAAGTTTTTATTTCAATCCAGTTGGTTAACATACAGTATAATATTAGTTTTAGGAGTATAATTTAGTGATTTGTCACTTAAATAGAACATCCACTGCTTATCACAAGTGTCCTCCTTGATACCCATCACCCAGTTCTTCTACCTAATTAATTAACTATACAGAAAACTGCCTAAAATTGTTTGGTGAACAAATTGATATAATGTCTCTTGGAACAAATTCAGTTTTCACTATGACCTAGTGTGTTGGATTTCCAGTTGTGATCCAGGAACACAAAGCTTCTACAGAAATGCCTGCCTTAGCCATGATCATAGTGGGCTCAGGTGCTGGGTATCCAATTTCTGTTTTATCTACAGAAAATCTGCTAGCATCTATGAGATTGTTTCTATGTAACATAATCTTAAAAAACAATGACTTTAGTGCTAAAATAAAATGCTAAAAGTTCCTGGGGAACAGTCATTTTTAAATAAATGTCCAATAATTATTTTTAAAAAAAAACATAGTACTAGTTTATATGAACCAGAGTGAAATATGCACTTTTAAAAATATCTTGTGTTTTGTATTTTATCTCAGCAAAAGCAATTTAAATACCAAACTGACAGAGCCTCAGGGAAATTTTAGTTTTGTTCCTTTTATATTAGCACTTTATTTTATTATTTTATTTTTTTATTATCACGTTCAGTTAGCCAGCATATATAGTATATCATTAGTTTTTGATGTAGTGTTCAACATATATTTAGCACTTTAATCTCTCATATTCATTCTTAAATAAGGAAAGATCTACCTATGTGTAATGTTTGCCAATATATAGGGAAACTTCAATATACTATTTACTCATTTCCCTTTATTTTCACTCTCCCTCAATAATTGTGGGTAGAAAACATAGTCAAAAATTAATCTTAAGCACTACCTTCCAACTACTAGAATAGTTATTATATGTAAAAAGAAAAAAAAAAAGAAAATAACAAGTGTTGGCTCGGATGTGGATAAATTGAAACCATTGCTCACTGTTGATGGAGAGTTCAAATGCAGTGACTGCTATTGAAAACAGTATGGTTGTTTCTTAAAACAACCACAACAAAACATAGAATTATCATAAGATCTAGCAGTTCCACCTCTGGGTATATATGCAAAAGAATTGAAAACAGGGTTTCAAAAATATATTTGTACACTCATGTTTGTAGCAGCATTATTCACAGTAGTCAAAAGGTGGAAGCAACTCCAGTCCATTGATGGATGAATGGATAAACAAAAAGTGGTATATGCATACAATGGGGTATTATTTCGCCTTAAAAGGAGTAAATTCTAACACATACTATAGTATGGATGAACCTTAAGGACATTATGCTTAGTGAAATAAGCCAAACACAAAAGGACAAATACTGTGTGATTTTATCTATATGGGGTAACTAGAACAGTTGAATTTATAGAGACAGAAAGTCGAGTGGTGGTTGCCAGGGTCTGGAAAGAAGGAGGAATTAAATTTAAAAGGTAGAGTTTCAGTTTTGCAAGATGACAAGAGTTCTGGGATGGATTGTGGTAAAAGTTGCACAACAATATGAAGATATCTAATGCCAGGGAACTGTACGTGTAAAAATGGTTATAATGGTAAATTTTATGTTATATGTATTATACTAAATTTTTTTAAAAAATAAGAAAAGAATAGATCTGAAGCACCCAAAAATTGAAAACAACTTAAATGTCTATCAGCTGATGAATAGATATGCAGAATGTGGTATATCCTGGCAATAGAATACAATTCAGCACTGTAAAAGGAACAAACCACAGAATCATGTTGTGATATTATGGATGAACCTCAAAAACATTATGCTAAGTGAAAGAAGCTAAGAACAAATGGCCTCAAGCATATTGTGTGATTTTACTTATGTGAAATGTTCAGAATCCCTAGAGACGGATGTAGATTAGTGGTTTACTTGAAGGAGGGTAAGGGAACAGAGATTAAATATTAATGGGCATGAGGAATCTTATAGGACAATGGAAATGTTTTAAAACTGATTTATGTTGATGATTGAACAATTTGGTAAATTTAGTATTTTGTACTAATTGTATACTGGAAATTGTCAAATTACGTGATGTGGAAAATATGTCTTAATAAAGTTATATGGGCAAGAGATGTTTAGGATGGAAGGTCTACACACTTGGTTACTGATTAAATGTGAAGGCAAAAAGAGAAGGAAAACTAAAATAATCACTTTTTGTGAGACCAAATAGAGGGAGGTATCAGTCTCTGAGTTAATAATGCAGAAAGAATAGGCTCAGTAGATTGCTACTGATTTAGGTTTTGGTTATATTGTATCTGAATTTTGTATGGGGACATTCA
Organism: Neomonachus schauinslandi; assembly: GCF_002201575.2. Lineage (NCBI taxonomy): Eukaryota > Metazoa > Chordata > Mammalia > Carnivora > Phocidae > Neomonachus > Neomonachus schauinslandi. The sequence goes on from NC_058408.1 coordinate 94,522,968, forward strand.
GATGTAAGTATTCAATACCAATTGGGTATACAATTCTAGAACTCAATGTGTGTGTGTGGGAGGGTATGGGGGTGCCGGTATTGGCATAAAAATTTGATATATCAACACATGGTTGATATTTGAGGGCATAAATATTGATAAGACCCTCAGTACATCATGAAAATAACGTGGCATCCCTCTGATGCCTTGGTATTGCTGTATAATTCACCCAAGATGGCTTTTCTACCTTTTATATGTCAGGGCAATACCTTTGACTCTTCTGAATTTGGGGGACCATTTTTTGCACCTACATATTCCTTACTTTTTTTAGCTTTACTATTCTTCATATTATCTATCTGGCCAGGGATTATCTTCTCACAGATTTGTTCTTTATGTGCCATGTTTTCCAATATAATCATACAAATTAAGAATTTTTAAAAAAGAGGGGTGCCTGGGTGGCTCTGTCGTTAAGCATCTGCCTTCGGCTCAGGTCATGATCTCAGGGTCCTGGGATCGAGCCCCGCATCGGGCTCCCTGCTCGGCGGGAAGCCTGCTTCTCCCTCTCTCACTCCCCCTGCTTGTGTTCCTTCTCTCACTGTGTCTCTCTCTATCAAATAAATAAAATCTTTAAAAAAAAGAATTTTTAAAAAAGATAATATTAAAGAGTAGTGTACCAGCACTTACATAAGGCTCTTCATAGCATGGTCCCAATGGAAAACTATGTCAGAATTTCAAATATTCTTGTCTTTCCTAAAAGACTGAAAGAAATCAACCTCTAAAGTAACTATATAAATGTTCAATTTACACATCACTTTAAAATAGATAAAGGTAAAAATAAAACTTGAACGAATTTAGACGTGTTTTCAGAAAACTTATAGTTTATTTATTCTTATAGTTTCTTTCTTAAAACACATGCTAATAATTATTTAACTGAACACACCTTGGCCAAATGGAACATTTTAGGATTGAAAGGTATTATAGCAATATGCCACATTTATACCAATAGGGCACTGAACAAACAGTTTGGCACTGTTTTATTTACAGAAAATCAATGATCTGATTTTTTTGTTGTTGTTATCCTCAAATGGATTAATCATTTCTTTGAATCATCCAAATAGAATCCATAAAAATGCTTTACTTTTAAGCAGTTTGTTTTTTCTTTTTAGGTGAAACTTTAGTTCTAGTATATTAACTTTCTTTGAAAAGGCACATGTGCTTTTTTTTAATCAATGTATTTCTTATACACAGTGTGATTGATATAACTCTGAAACGTAGTTGGAAGGAAAGCACAGACTTAAATGTACAAATACAAGCTGTGAGATGTGCATTATAAATACACTTGTTCTCAATCTACTGCTAAGGAGAAGGATCACTGATATCAAAGTCAGAATTGTTGGAGAAAACATAAATATAAAACCTTATATTATAACATAAAGGGCTTTGTTCTCCAATAAGGTGTCTATAGGTGCTTATTTCTTCCTTGTGACTAGCTATGGCTTGGGTCCAGGCAACTTCTTTGGGAAGTTCTTGCAGATACGGTGGGCTCCAAAGTCAATGAAAGTGATTGGGGAAGACACTACCTGTATTCCAGCATTAAGATCTTTATTTAGTTTACCTTTGCATTGTTTGCACTCAGCCTCAGTGTATGAAGACTGAGAAGAATAAAATCAAATTATGAGTCTAAAGTACTTGGATCATGGAGACCACATCACTTCTTTTTTTTTTTTTTAAGATTTTATTTATTTATTCATGAGAGACAGAGAGAGAGACAGAGGCAGAGGGAGAAGCAGGCTCCCCGCGGAGCGGGGAGCCCGATGCAGGACTCGATCCCAGGACCCTGGGATCATGACCTGAGCCGAAGGCAGACGCTTAACCCACTGAGCCACCCAGGCATCCCAGAGACCACATCACTTCTTAAATCTCACATTTGATCTATCCAATTCTCTTTGCTTAAAAAAAAAAAATACATCATGGTTCTGAAGCCCAAGTAATGTAATATAATGTAATATAAAATTGAAATGCCCTTACCTCTTTATCCTAGTTGATTTTACTTGAGACAAGTTCAGTCTAAGCATGTGGAGGCACAGGATTCAAACAATCCACCTATTCTTTCCATTCTATCACAGGCAATAGAAGTTTCACAAGAAACATGATATTTACATGGGAAAGGAAGATAAAGTATGATTCTAAAGTAAGATCATATCTTCTATATGAATTAGAATATCATAAAACAATTTTTATTTTAAGAAAATGCTGTCTTTTAAAATTCTCTAACTTTTCCATATGAGATTACAGTGAATACAAATTTTAGCTAGAATTTATGAGTTATTAAAAACTTAGTATTTGACTATATGTCTTTGATGCTTCAAGAGAGTATGGTTAAGTAAGAATGTGGGAATAATAATGGGAAATGTCCTGTAGAGATGTAGTTTGACATTAAGGACCCACAAAGTACAGATTTTAGAGAAATTATGTGAACAACCAATGTTATTATATACAAACTAGTTCCTAGTTTTAGAATTTGCTGGATGTGACAGGAAAGAGGAGGCAGAGAAATCAGCGAGCTGAAGATTCAAACACAGAAAGATTGTGACCTAAAGGGGCGAGTTACCTTATCTTCATCAATTCCTCAAACCTATTATAGACACAGCTTAAGATAAAGAAAATTAAAAAAACAGATTTCATTAGAGGTTGCTCAGAACAATGACACTAAATTGACACTATTGCCTGCCCCAATTCCTAATCCATCCACTACCGTTCTTACTTAGGTCTCCACCCCACTTCTCTTCAGACACTCTTGGGTCTAACTCAAAGGTAAGAATCAGAATGAAACATGAGTCATAGGATTTTTGTTTTTTAAAGAGAGAAGTGTAAACACACTGCTATGAAATACCAGTCACCGTAAGAGGCATTACTCATGGAAACACAAAATGGTAGTAGATAGAACATCCATTATTGTTACAATAGAATTACAGGCTTGAGATTACTTTTAAAAGAAAGGAAGGAAAAAAAGTGAAGAAAACTCAACAGAAAAAAATATATATAACAGAACAATGAAAAGAGCAGAGAGTTTCCAGAAATAAGAAGTAAAAATAGAAACTAAAAGAAATAAAAGCTAAATGAAAAATAGACAAAACAATAAGAATAATTGTAAAAAATGCTAATATAATGGATAAATCTGAGTGAATCATAGTAAATAAAATTAAAAAATAGATGACATAGAATTGAGAGTGTTATATAATATAGACAAAAGAAATTCCCCTAAAAAATATGAAATTCCAAAATAAGAATACAGTTCAAATGGAAAAGAAAGCATGTTGAAGGATAAAATAAGATAAAAAATAAAAGATGAGTTCCCTGAAAAAGAAACTTGATCCCAAAAATTCAAAGAGCATGTCTTATTTAAGAGAAAAAAAAAAATATATATATATACATATACATGGAGGGGGAGAGAGAACAAGCAAGTAAGAACATGCAGGATTTGTACAAGTGGATAACTGTGATACAAATTAACCCCCAATTTTAATGCCACAATCTAACAAAAGTTTGTTTGTAATTTATGTTACATGTTCATTGAAATATATGAAACTGATTGCCATTTTCTGGATCAAAATGCTCAAGTATAAACAGTTTCTTTTAGTTCAAACTATAAATTGACAGTGGGCTCTGAGTCATAATCCATTAGCTTCACCAGTTAGAACATGGTGGCTCCTTGTCATAGTCGCATATGAAAATCTACTCTTTTTATAATTTCTCCAAGCAGTTTTGTTTACCACCTCCTCTCATATCCCATTGCCTAGAACTACTCATATGGTCTTCTTTTTCAGCAATTAAGTTGGTAAACACAGTCATCTGTGTTCCCAGAAGATAAGGAGAACCAAATATTGGCAAGTATATGTAATGTCAATATAGAGACGATCAAGTATAACAAAAGGGGAAAAATTAAATAGTCTTCATAGTTCTACATAGCAACACAAGCCAGAAGATGATTGAGTGATGGTAGAAAGTTCTGGCAGAACTAAAATAAAATCAAATATTTTTTCTACACAGTTCACTTGATGTTCAAGTATGCAAATATGTTTAAGTAGAACATAACTTAGGGGACATAGAACATAATTATGACATTCATAAAAAATGCTGCAAAAAGGTAGACAAACAGAACCCATCAATCTAATAAAAATGAGAATAAACAATTTAAAAAGAGATAAACCATGATCTAAAAGATAAATCTCTTCATATATAAACAAAGCCTAGACATCTGTAACTGTTATGCATATGGAGGAAAATGTAATTTTTTAAAGAAATTAATTTTGTAAAAGTAATATAACCCAAATAAGTCATTGATAGGAAGAAGGAGAATTGGAAATAAAGATGTTAGTCATCTCATCATATTTTATTTTGAAATCAGTAGATACTGCTTGATAGAATAATAGAGATTAAAAAAAAAAGACTAAAACCTTTACATTTTTTAAACTGCGAGGAATCTCAAAATTAGTATTTCTTTGACAAAGAATTATAGCTTTATTTTAACCACTTTTTCAATATTAATTAACTTACATTTTAGTTAAATTACAATTCAATTCAAATATTTTTATTTAAAAAATAACATAACATATAGCAGGTTCTGATTTAATCAATCTTTAAATTCATAACATTTGATAAATATTTATTTTATGCTCACTAGGTGCCACTCTGTTGTTGCAGATAAAACTGCAAATAAGAGGAGCTTATTTCCTGCCCCTATAGAGTTTGCATTCTACAGGGAACACATTCAATGAAGTTACCCAAATAATCATACAATATAATTTTCAGTAAATATAAGTGTTATGAAGAGAAATGTTAGTGAGGTAAGAGATAGGACATGGAGCTGGCTATTTTAGGATGGTCAGGTAATTCCCCTCTGTAGTCATATTTTAGTAGAGATCTAATAAAATACAGGAACAATACATGCAAAAACCTTGGGGAAGAATAATTTTGGTGGAGGAAAGAGCAAGTGCCAAGGCCCTGAGGAGAAATGACCTAAGATCCTTCTAGGAAGTTCAATATGACTGGATCTGAGTCGGGCAAAGAGGGATTGCTTGAAGATGCTCTCAGAAAGACAGCTCAGAGACAGGGAGGACCACATAGGCCACACTAAGGAGTTGCATTTTATTGTAAATGTGACAGGAAGCCCTTTTATTGTTTTGAGTGAGGGGATAAAAGGGTCTGATTTTTATGTTTCATGGGTAATTCTCACTACTGTGGTGAAATCCCATGAAAGAAAGAGGTGAAGCAGGGAGACTGGAAGCCTACTGAAATGGTCAAGGAGAAGCATTAGTAGGAACTTAGCATTATTGGTGGCACTGAGGGTAAAGTGGTCAAAATTGGGAAAAATATGGTTTCTTTTACTGAACTATATACATTTTGGAGTTGGTAGAAAATGAATGCTATTTAAAGTCACAGGACTACATGAGATCTTCTGGGAGCAAAAGTGGGGGGAACTCTTAATTTCACCCATCCATTCATCCATCCATCCATCCATCCATCCATCCATCCATCCATCCATCCCTCTATTATTGATCTGTTTATATACTCACAGTTATATCTCAAAAAATATTCTGGGATGTTACTAGACTTTTAGTAACATTTTTCTTTTGGTTTTTACTCTTTTTTGGTCTTATTTGATGACAAAGATATGCATGTGGCATTTTTATAAAAACAGTAACTTCAGTTATGATGAAAAGAGTGTGAGAGGCAGAGAAGTGTAATGGTCATTAAAAAACTGACAAATTAGTGTCTCCTGGAATAATGAGGTTATTTCATCTGAACACTTTCAGTAACAAAACCCAAAACTTAAGTATCATCTCCTAAAATGAGAATGCTGAATGCCCACACAGTCACTTTCTGGATATCTGTGTTTAGAGTTTGCCATTCAGCTTCTATAGAAAGAACTAGAAGAAATAGGCAATAACAATAAACAACATATGGTGGGAATTAAAGGGAATAAATAACCCAGAGAAAATGTGATTGCTAACAGTTAAATTTTAATCTTTTAGGAGTAATGCCACATAGTAGATTGAGTAAGAGCTTTTTCAAAATTTCTTGGATAAACTTTTGTTTGTTTTTCAAGCAACACGTTGCTAATTAAAAATCCAAATACGCTATGCTGCATTCTTTAAAAGGTAAATGTTGACATGTAACTTTGTCAGAGTCTGACAGATTTAGGTTGAGAAATTTTGAATTTCACGAGAAAGTGAAATAAATTCATAATACCACAAGTTAATTGGACCCAAGTTTTAGTCACAGTTCTGTAAATACCTAAATTAGGAAACAGATCGAATGACGTTGTTTAAAAAATTATGTAATTCCACCAGCCTGAAATGTTCCAACCCTGGCTCATTCTTTGAAACTAAAATGACAAAATGTAACATGCCAACATTTTAAAAAGAATGAAGTAGTCTTATAACAGTAATTGTTACATTATTATAGAAGTAGCCAGTTCTATTTCTCTCTCATAGTTTCATTCATTAAAAAATAAAATCCCCTCCCAACTTTATATTACCCACCTATTATTATCTTTCTCTGATGCCATTCTTTGTCTAATTTGTTGATTTCATGGCTAGTAATCAGAGGTAGAGAGAGGTTGCAAATCTGTGGATCTTTAACTCAAACATTGCTGTGGCAGCTTTTGCATTTTAACAACAGCTCTCTATAGCGGATTGGGGATTTTCCAAACCATAAGACATCAGTTTCCTGATTGCTAGCTCTCCCATTTATGCCAGTATTTTAATTTGCTTTAATCCACGTAATTTTTAATTTTTTTCCTGTTGACATATGTAGCCACAATTCAATATGTTTTGTCCATCTATGAAATTCTATTTTGTATATATGCAACAATAAAACCATTTAAATTTCTCCATGAAAATCTGGACCTTGTCATTTTTTAGACCAATATATTTTCTTTTTTCTAAATTACAAAATTTATAGTATTTATTTTTACTGTGAATGTATTTTCTACTATATTTTCTAATTGGTTGTTTTACCTTAAGAAACTAGAAAAAAGATGGACAAATTAAATCAGAAGCAAGCATAAAGAATGCAATGATAAAGGACAGAAATCAATATAAAGGAAGCAAATGAATAATTCTAAAGTTACAGTAATAAAAATAACTTGGTATTGGTTAAAGTATAGACACACAGCACAATGGAATGGAACACAGAGCTTGGGAACACACAAACACAGCCAACTGAATTTTAACTAAGATCAAAGCCAATTAAGTAAAGAACAGGTAACGATTTTGACAAATTGTGCTAGAACTGTTGAGTATAAACACAAATATAAGAAAACTCACCTTTATCTTGCAAATTATACAAAAGTTAACTCAGAATGGAATATAAACCTAAATGTAAAATGTAACTATACAACTTCTAGAAATAAACAGGAAAAATGTCTGTGCTGCCATGTTCACTAAAGATTTGAGATATTCATTAAAAATGAAAATTAAACACTTTTGATATGTGACACTATTAAGAAAATGAAAAGACAGACCGTGAATTCAGAGAAGTTATTTGCAAATTGCACTTACAATAACAAATACAGAATTAGGAACTCTCAAACTCAATACTCAGTAAGAAATCAGAAACAGTACAAAATTCGACAAAATATCTTAACAGATGCCTCACCAAATAATGGTAAATAAGCATTCAAAAGTATGCTCAACATCAGTAATCAATAGAAAATTACAAATTAAAACAAGATGCTACTACATACCTATTCTGACAGTAGTAACTACTTGTGTGGTTGTTGAGTTCCCAGACTTTCATACATTTTGGTGGGAAAGAAAAATGGTAGAGTTATTTTTTGGTATTTTTATAAAGTTCAATATACATTACCTTATGACCCAGCAATGCCATGCCTTCCTATTTACCAAAGAAAAGTGAAGACTATGTTCACACAAAAACCTATATGTGAATATTTATGGAGATTTTACATATAAATCCCAAAAAGTGGGAACAATGCATATGTCCTTTGGTATAGTCAATAAATGGAATATTATGCAACAATAAAAAGGAATAAACTATTGAATCATAATGAAATGGTTAATTTTTTTTTTTTAGATTTTATTTATTGATTTGTCAGAGAGAGAGAGCGTGAGAAAGCACAAGCAGGGGGAGGGGCAGAGGCAGAGGGAGAAGCAGGCTCCTCACTGAGCAAGAAACCCCATGTGGGACTTGATCCCAGGACCCTGGGATCATGACCCCAGCCAAAGGCAGCCACTTAACCAACTGAGCCACCCAGGCATCCCACAACATGGATGAATCTTAAGTGTATTTTGGTAAGTGAAAGGAGCCAGATCCCCAAAACTATATCTTTTATGATGCTGTTTATATGATATTCAGTAAAAAGGTAAACCTTAGAGATGGCAAACAGTGTTTTCTAGGATACTGGGTAGAAGGCTGTTTTAACTATAGAGGAACAGCATGGAAAAATTTTTAGAGTGATTGACCTGTTCTATATCAAGATTCTTGTGGTAGATATAAGACTTTATGCATTATTAAAACCCATAGAACAATGTACTACATAGTGCAAATTTTATAGTATACATATTGAAAAACTTACAACTTAGAATATAGAGGGAATCCAAAATGTTACTAATTTTTTTTAATGTTATTAATTTGCAAAACAGTTAAGTCAGTATGTTACAAATTATAGCCATCCTGAAAGATGGACACAAATGTATTACAAATGCCTTTTCTCCTTTTTGGTATTTCTCTCCATCAAATGCTTGGCCCAGGGACAAATGTTTGTGTTTGTAGGATCATATTTTACACATAACAATTGTACAAGAGGAAAGGAGAATGGGCATATCTAAGGATATGGCAAAACAACTGTCCTACTGTATGTAAAGTAAGAAATGTTTATAATGCTGAAAATTGTAATGCCTTGACATATTTTCTTAGTTTCATTAGTCTTATCAATGAACATACAAATACATTGGGTATTCTCAACAAATCTACTCATTTTTATCAGTGGAATGATATTAAATATATTTTTCATGACAGATTTTTTTTAATAATTCTACTAATTCTTTGAAAATGGCTTTATTTCTTAATACTTAAGTTAATGAAATTAATTAATCTTTATTAAGATATTCTGGAGATGAGGAAAACTCAAAATGAAGTTAATTCCCTTGCTTTCAGTGACACCAAGAAGATAATGATTTTTTTCAGTGGGGTATATTGGTTCTTAAAAAATGTTTGGAAGATCAGGTATCATTTTTGTGTCTTTCTTCATCCATGGCAACTGTGTAAGTAGGCACTTGAGTATGACAGGTAAAGTTCCCAGATTATGCTACACTTCTGAGAAAATCTTTTAGTGGTTTAGCATTACTTTTGTAATCAAGTCTAAATTCATTTTCACAGGTACTCCATTTGTCATCAAGTTATTCTGAATATCATCATATCTACAAGAAAACAAATAGGATTTTACTGTTTTCATTTTATTTTCTTCTTTATCTACTCTCTTTATCAATACTTTGTATGAAACTATTAGTGAAAGTACAACTTATTCTCATTGTAAAGAATCTGTGTCTCCATATGAGGTATATTAGCTATTTAAACACAAGGGGGTATCAAAAAGATAGCTAAATATTCCACTTAACTGTCCTAGTTAAAGTTGCTACTGCTGAACTCTATAAACTATCACTTCAATAAACAGTGAGAGAGAAAATATCATTTAATTAGAGGAACTAAACTGATTAGAGTATGCCAACAGAAACAGATTTTTATTTCTGAAACTGGGCTAATTATGGTATAGTCATTATATTCAAGTGCATTTTTAAGTTCCAATTTAGTATACATTCCATTCCATTATGACATAAATCATGAAAGACTGCCTAAAGAAAATACATGATCTGCCCCATAGAAAGTTGAATAATTTGTGCTATACTAGACTTTTAAATAAATAGAGGGATTAAAAAGAATGATGATTTTAAAAATGTACTACATTGTAGGGGTGGCTGGGTGGCTCAGTCGTTAAGCATCTGCCTTCCGCTCGGGTCATGATCCCGGGGTCCTGGGATCGAGCCCTGCATCAGGCTCCCTGCTCAGCAGAGAGCCTGCTTCTCCCTCTTCCTCTGCCTCTGCCCCTGTTCATATTCTCTCTCTCTCTCAATAAATAAATTTTTAAAAAAGTACATTGTAACATTCCCCTAACATTACAAATTAAATTCAAATCCATTTCATCTTTGAATCTTTACAGAATAATAGTGGATACTGGAACAAAGATTGTCATCTCTATTGCAAAGTACAATGGCTAATATTTATGAGGTACCATGTCCGGTACTTTAAATACATACCTCATTTTATTCTCAAAGCCATCCTACAAGAAAATGACTACTCTTTTACAATTTATTTTTTTTTAATTTTTATTTTTTAAAGATTTTATTTATTTATTTGACAGAGAGAGCGAGAGAGCACAAGCAGGGAGAACAGTAGAGGGAGAGGGAGAAGCAGGCTCCCTGCCGAGCAGGGAGCCCGATGTGGGGCTCGATCCCAGGACTCTGGGATCATGACCTGAGCCAAAGGCAGTCGCTTAACCAACTGAGCCACCCAGGCGCCCTATTTTTATTTTTTAAAGATTTTATTTATTTATTTGACAGAGAGAGCGAGAGAGCACAAGCAGGGAGAACAGTAGAGGGAGAGGGAGAAGCAGGCTCCCTGCCGAGCAGGGAGCCCGATGCGGGGCTTGATCCCAGGACCCTGGGATCATGACCTGAGCCGAAGGCAGACGCTTAACCATCTGAGCCACCCAGGTGCCCCTACTGTTTTACAATTTAAAAGATACAGTCACTTAGACTTAAAGATAAGTGGCAGAGCAGGTACTAAGACTCAGGACCACTGAAATGTTCTTAATCACTACATGTGGCTGCCTCCTGAATGAGGAAACTGAAAACCCAAGAGCTAGTATTAGGTAGCTAAGCCAGATGTAGAATCCAAATTTCTAAGTGCTGATCAAGCCAATTTTACTTCCATTTTACAAACCATATCTTTATGTAATGCCTTTTCCAGCATGTACATAGCCTGCTTCTATCTGCCTTTTCGTTTCAGAGAGTATGGACTATTTGTTCATAGGTAAACACCACCTTGCTGATTGCTGAATGCCAGTGTACACGGGGTCTCATCCTCATTCAGTCATTAGTAACGTTAAAATAGGTACATTGCTGAATATTGATAGTTACATCAAACAACTCATTTCACAATACCTACTGATGGCTAAGAAGTTACTCGGTGCTTTTTACTCACACACCTTTTCACTTATCTATATCAGCAAACGAGAGAACAAATATTTGCCATTCATCTAATTGAGAGCCAAGCCTCTTTTTTTTTTTTTGGTTTATAGAAATTGTTGGCTCTGAAAATAGTTTTAAACATAATTATTGATGCTAAACCAGTATCGACAGCAGCTGTGAGTCTCACCTGGACTATGTCCACAGCATTAATGTAAAAAGGTTAGGTTGTCTGGATCATATGCTAATTGCCCCACCATTCTGCATGTCTTTCTGAAATCTTCTAAATGTTACAGTGTTTTGAATTTAAGATTTAGAGTTTTCATGTACATTAGATAACACCAGGTGTTATCTGCCCTACCTTAATAAAGCAGTAAGTGTCAGGTGTCATTTTCAATTTGTACTCAATCTTTCTTATAGGGTGCACTGAGGTTTTTTTTTGTTGTTGTTGGTTAGGAAAAAGTAGAATTTAATTCTTTTTAAAAGTTATAAACATCAGCTTATTCTTTGTGACAGATAATGCATTCAGAATCTTAAGAAGCATGGCAATACTTTAATTGCATAGAATTTAGATAATTTAATTGCATAGAATTGCATTGTCATGGACTGGGCTGAGATATAGGTTTAAGATCTCACCAGAAGCCAGCTGTTACAAAAGAGAGAAGATGGAGTCTGGAACCAGGGTAGTGTGTAGTCAAAAAAGCTGAAGGTGAGTGAGATAATTCTCTGTATTACCTCTGTATTCCTTGGATAAGCTTTCATTTCTTTCTCATCTGTAAATCTGGAATAATACTTATTATAATGATTTGGTGAGACAGTGCGGATAAACGCTTATTATAGAAGCTGACCACAGAAAGTACTTAAAACATAATAACAGCCTTTAATAATCACCATTTCCAAATGTCAAATAGCCAAATGAATTTCTCAAGATATTACGTGACCAAATTAATTATATAATATAAATTTATATAGAGATCCTTTGTAAGTATAAAGTATTTATCAAAATAGTGTTGGTCACTTAAGGTTACAAGGAAAATATAATATTAAATTTTGTAATATTGCCAACATATGGAATAGTTAATACTATAATGATCATAAGTGAATAATATATTCAACATTTCAAAGTCTTCATAAATCTGAAAATATTCTCATATTTTTCTTTAGTTACATTTTTTTTTCTTTAAAGATTTTATTTATTTATTTTACAGAGAGAGACACAGCGAGAGAGGGAACACAAGCAGGGGGAGTGGGAGAGGGAGAAGCAGGCTTCCCATGGAGCAGGGAGCCCGATGCGGGGCTCGATCCCAGGACCTTGGGATCATGACCTGAGCTGAAGGCAGTCGCTTAACGACTGAGCCACCCAGGCGCCCCAGTTACATTTTTAATTAAAAGTTGAAAATAAAGTCTCTAGTGTACCCTTCTTTAGGCCCATGACAAAGAAGGCCTTCATGTTCCCCATAACTTGACTACATTTTCAACAATTTTCCTCCTGATATTAAGTCCTAATCTCCCTCATCTCAGAAAACTTACTTTAGAAAACTTGCAACTCTTTTTCTCTGCTTCTTTGAGATGTCTGTACATTCTTTTTTTTTTTTAAGATTTTATTTATTTATTTGAGACAGAGAGAATGAGAGAGACAGAGAGCACATGAGAGGGGGGAGGGTTAGAGGGAGAAGCAGTCTCCTCGCCGAGCAGGGAGCCCGATGCGGGACTCAATCCAGGGACTCCAGGGTCATGACCTGAGCCGAAGGCAGTCGCTTAACCAACTGAGCCACCCAGGTGCCCGAGATGTCTGTACATTCTTTTAAAGCTTCTTGCCAGATTCACAACCTGGAAATATCATGAAAGGAGATAACACTCCACCTCCTAGTTTCTGAGAGAGAGTAGAAGCCTAACTTTGATGAATGCTTTGCTCCAAGTTGTAAAATTACCTCCTGTCTTAAAGATAAAGCCAATTAGAAAGCTCAGATGGACTAATATCCTACAGTACTTTCCCACCAGTTTATGCCACGCTTTAAACCCTACCACTTCCCTGCTTTAGTGGGGTTAAGTTCAGACTTAGTCCTGGCCTTTCTCTCCTATTCAGAGTCTTTCACAGAGTCTTCCTCATCTGTTTAAGATTGCCATTGCAATTTTTGCTGTGATGTGCATTATCTTCCATCCCCAGTTCCATTGAGAAAATTTGCATTATCTGCATAAAAATCCAGAAAATTTGCATTATCTGCATAAAAATCCAGAAATTGTTTTTTTGGTTGTTTTTAACAATATAACTCATGAATGCATGATGAAAAAAGAAAGACTTACCATTTTTACAAATAGACAAAGATCTCCATCAGGCAGCTAAAGAAATAACAAGAAAACAAAACAAAACAACAATATATATGTATATATATGTATATGTTAAAGTTCTTTTTTGTTCATACATTCTAGATCTCTTTATGTTAGCTACCAAATCATCTTAGACAGCAGTAACAAATCCTTACTGTATATCTAGTCTATAATATCATTCCTAATGTCATTTTATTCATTCTATCAAAGCAGCAAAATTAATTTAGAAAACTTTTCTTTCTGAACCCATATTGACTGTAGTAATCATCTCTATTTTAGGAAGGGCTCACATTTCATGAGTTTAAAGCTTCAATTTAGAATCATGCTTATGTAATTTATAAACATTTTAATGACATACTCAGTTCTGAAAAACAACCAATAAACTTTTGAAAGATCTATTCGATTAATAGTGTGCTTCAAAATTCCCCAAATGCGCTTGTATTTTTAGGAAGCACTATTTTCAGTGTGGATCCAGTTCACAAAATATCCCTTTGAGGTAGGGAGGCTGAAGGGACTCCATTTTAGAAAGGCTCTGTCTCTGTTGATCTTCTGTTAGGCCCCATTTACTCATACTGTATATTTTGTCTCTGAATAAGCCAAAGAATTTATGTTCCCACTTCAAGGGAGAAGCAAGAAAGTTAATCATACTCCGAGTTTTATCTTAGGCCCCAAACACCTAATAGCATTTAAGAGCCAGATCCCAAACATGTTCCAGGACTTTAGCTTCAAAAAACCTCAGCTGACACTGGCATCAACCCTCTACCATCGGTGATTTATGAAATAACACCTATTGTTCACCTGACACTTTTGATTGGACCCTACCCTGGGTTCCTGAAGGAGTATGTACCTTAGACCCCTTGCCAATGTAAACACCTATTGTTCACCTGACACTTTGGATTGGACCCTACCCTGGGTTCCTGAAGGAGCA
>NC_058408.1:94537479-94545915 GCF_002201575.2 Neomonachus schauinslandi
CACCTGACACTTTGGATTGGACCCTACCCTGGGTTCCTGAAGGAGCATGCACCTTAGACCCCTTGCCAATGTAAACACCTAACCCCAGGTGACAACAACTCATTCTCTTTTCCTTTCCAAGTTTTCCAAACACTCTGCTATTGATGTGGAAAACAAAGACAGAAGAAAAATTGTTAAATTTCCTTACTACTTACAGCCCATTGACAGTCCTTGAAACACGCAGAGTGACATTCCTCTAGGAACTCAACTGCCTGCATGGTGACACTTTGCTAAGGGCAAAAGTCAATCTTAGCCCGACCCCCAGGATCCTGTAAGTCTATTTTAACATATAAAATGTCCTTTGGAAACTTCATCTCTACCCCCCAAGGTGCACGTGGACAATCACCCCCCAAGCACATGACCCACCTATGTACATCTGAAGGGTTTCATGATGAACGTTTTTTTAGACAGTAATAAATGACCTTTTCCTAACAACAGCTAACCCCCTCAAAGTCCTGGAAACCTTGCTTCCAAAATTCCGTAGCGACTTACGCTATCCCTGATCCCCTCCCAACTTGAAAGTATATAATGGACCATTCCTCATGACCCCAGTACAGCTCTTTCTGCCCCCGGGTCCTGTCCCCGTGCTTTAATAAAATTACCTTTTTGCACCAAAGATATCTCAAGAATTCTTCCTTGGTCATCAGCTTGGGACTTCACCAATATTCCAAAACTACATCATTTGGCAACCCATTCAGGACACCTCTCACCCTAGAGAGCTTTCTATTCTCACCTTCACTTAATAAACTATAACTTCACCCTTTTGTGCCCATGAGATTCATTCATCGACTCTGTGAGACAAGAACCCTGCAACACTATTCCCTACCTGTCACTTATACTATTCAATAAACTGTTTTAACTTTCTCAGGTTCAAGTTTGATTCTATCTTGTGTGAAACCAAGGACTGTCTTGGCTGGTCTTGTGGGACCCCTGCTCTGGGTCCTCAGATCTACCTGCCTGCATCACCTTCTTTCAAAAATGCATCTGGATCCTCAGGCAATGGTCACACATGCAAAGTGTGATCTCAGATTCCTGACGTGGGCACTGGTAGCTGAGAAGTGTTGGGCACACAAACTAAGTTGTGATTATCAGAAATGCTCTGCCAGGATTATGGAATATGGATTGAAAAACAGCCAGTAAATCTTGATGCACAACTAAAACTTAAATATTACAATCTCTGGCACACTAGGATGTCTAATTTCTATGATGTAGTTTGAAAGTAGAAAACGCATATATTCAAAGAGAAAAAAAATGATGCAGATGGACAGAGAAATAAAGCAAGAAGTATGCAACAAGTTTGGTTGCCCGTGGAATCCTTCTTGCTCCCAACTCCAGGTCTGAGTGTCTATCTGCAGGTGTGTTTTAAAGGTGCCACTCTGGTATCTTGTTACTACAATTTCCCTTTTTATCCTGGCAGCTGCTCAAGTTGTGTAAGATGACCATTAAACTGTGCAGTGTCCTGGTTAATGTCTATTGCTCCAATTCCCTAAGCGGTACAGCACTGCACGTGACTTTATATAAAAAAGGTGTTATTATTGGCATGCTACTAAGTGTATTGTAAGCAATATTTTACTTAACTATCATATCAAATCATCACATAAATAAGATTACATTACTTATTTTTACTGATAAGAAAATATGGCTTTAATAGTAAATGTTTCCCAGAACCAAAAGCCAGAAAGTGATAGAAGCTGAACTTTAAATCTAGATGTGTCCAACTCCAAAGCTTCTAATATTTCATCAATGATTATGTAAGCTCTGAAAGGATGATCTGTTGAGAACAAATGATCTGTAATAAAGATAAACAAAAATGTATATGTTAAAATGTTCTCAATTGGGTCAAAAGAATGAAATTCAACTATTTAACAGTTCAAGAAATAAATGTGTTGAAGAAAAGAAAAAAGATATTATCAAAATTGTTTAATCAGATACTATTATTAATTATTATTTTTAATCATTGTTATGAAAAGTATCATTTAAAAAAAGCCAAGATAAATTTGATGGACCTTCAATTTAAATTTCTAATCTATGTAAACACAGTTCCAAGGTAACTTAACACTTTTCTTTCAATAGAGAGCAGTCAGTGAAATATGCTCAGATACAAGTAACCAGGCATAGCTATTCGATACTGTTGCCCCTGCTTACCATTTGGTGTAACAACCAATTGTTCCATTGTCTTTGTTGGAAACTGTAAGACGCAAGGAGCCGCTAGTTGCTACCTGGCAGTATCAGTGGGAAATGTGGAAAATTATGTTCATATGAAATATGAAATGACCAAGTTCAACTATTATTTTATTTATTTTGTTGTTGGGTAATTATTGTTTATAGTTTTTGTCATAGCGTTTTTTGCCTGCAATGAACTAAAAAATGAATATGCTTAATGAAAAAGCACTAAATTTCCATTTCATTATTTAGATTTTTCATTTAGATCAAATGACTGTTGTTCCAAATTAATTTTACTTCTTTTCTTTTTTTTAAGATTTATTTATTTGAGAGAAAGAGAGAGAGAAAGAAAGAGAATGTGCACCATTGGAGGGAGGGGCAGAAGCAGAGGGAGAGAATCTCAAGCAGACTCCCTGCAGAGTGTGGAGCCTGATGCAGGGCCAGTCCCACAACCCTGAGATCATGACCCCAGCTGAAACGGAGTCAGGTGCTCAATCGACTGAACCACGCAGGTGCCCCTAATTTTACTTATTGTCAGTCTCGATTTTGCTTATATCCTTACAAAAAAGAAGTAATAGTTACTAAGGCTTTTGTACCATTGGCAGAAGCTTTGCAGATATTTACATAACAGTGGTCTCATATCAGTATTGATCTCCAGAAAAACAGAACTAATGGGAGATATATACACACAAAGAGATTTTTTGTGATGAACTGGCCCTCGTGATTACGGAGGCTGAAAAGTTCAAGTTCTGTAGGCAACAAGCTGGAGTCTCAGGAGTCGATGATATAAGTTCCAGTTAGAGTCCCTGAGTCCAAAGGCAGGAGTAGACCAGTATCCCAGATTGAAGACACTCAGGCAGAGAGAAAGAATTCCTATTCAGTCTTTTATTCTACTCATGACTCAAAGATTGGATAAGGCCTACCCACCTTGGGAAGAACAACATGCTTTCCAGATTACTTCCCGGTTATTAGATTATATTAGACTTTACTTTTATTCTTTGTATGTTGATGAATGTTTTAAGATTTTACAAGAAAGTTTTATATTTTTATCATCAGGGAAACAAAAAAAATGAGTTGGCATAAAGTAGAATTACTTATGGATAGAATTTAAAGTCACAAAATATTTTTTTATATCACATTTTTGATAGTTTGAACTTTGCTTTTGGTTTCAGTTAGGATAATATAAGGACACAATAGTAAGTGAATTCCATAACATTTTATATCTTAATTTGACCATATAAAGTGTTCAGAAAATGCTGAACAAAATGGTGAGTTCTAATGAAATATCTCATTGAAAATTCACCTAACATATTTTTTACTCAAGTAAATTTCAATATTTGATGAGTTCAACCAGATAACAACTGTCCCTCTTGGCGTTCTGGGTATTTATTAGCCTATCTATCACTACAACAAATTACCACAAAACTTAGTAGCTTAAAACAACCAACATTTGTTATCTAACAGTTTCTGAGGATTAAGAATTCAGAAGTATCTTAGCTTGTTTCTTGTTCAAAGTCTCATGAGGATCATTCAAACTTTAGGAGGTGCTGTGATCTCTGAAAACTTGACTGGGGCTGGAGGATCTGATCCCAAGCATACATATGTGGTTACCGGCTGGAAGCTTTAGTTCTTTGTCACATGGGCCCCTCTGTAAAGCTGCACATGATGTGATGTGATCATCAGAATAATACTCTCACAAAGATGTGAGATTGATCTCCAGAAAAACAGAACTAATGGGAGATATATACACACACCTAAATCACTCCAATCTATGAATATATTACTTTACATAGGAAAAGAAATTTTGCACATATGATTAAGCTAAGAATTCTGAGATGGGGAAATTTTCCTGAATATTCCAGATGGAGTGGACCAATGTAATCACAGAGTTAATATAAAATAGAGGCTAGAGTCATAGTCAGAGAGACAAGGCAAAGTGACCCCTGAAGCAAAGACTGTGGAGTACCCATGAGCCAGGAAACATGGCAAGTTTCTAGAAGTCAGACAAGGCAAGCTAGACAAGATTGTCCCCTGGAGCCTCCAGAAGGAATCAGTTCTGTTAACTTTTTATTTTATCTCCTTAAGACTCATTTTGGAATTTTAACCCCCAGAACTTTAAGAGAATAACTGTGTTTTGGTTAAGCCACTAAGTTTGTGGTAATTTTTTACAGCAGCTCTAGGAAACTAATACTCATGGCTTCCTTTAGAGAGAAAAAGAGAGAGAGAAAGAGATCAGGATGGAATCTTCATAATTTCTTTTATACTCAAATTGTGGAGGGCGTATAACATCACTTCGGCTGTATTCTATTGCTCCTGCAGACTAATACTGATATAATGTAGGAGAGGGTTAAAAGCATGCATTCCAAAAAGCAGGAGTTTGGGGAGGAGGGCGTTTGAAATTTGTCTAAAACATGAGATACCCTTAAAGTTACAAAATCATCTAAAATAATTGTTTCCATGGGGCACCTGGGTGGCTCAGTTGGTTAAGCGTCTGCCTTCAGCTCTGGTCATGATGGAAGGTTCCTTGGAATGGAGCCCCAAGTTTGCTCAGTGGGAAGTCTGCTTCTCCGTCTCCCTGTGCTCCTCCCCGTCACTGTGCGCACGCTCTCTCTGATGCGCACGCACACTCTTCCTGTCTGAAATAAATAAATAAAATCTTAAAAAATAATTGTTTCATGTGGCAGAGATATATGCTACCAAATTTATTTGAGCAGTTATGATGCTACTGTTTTTGTAAAAGAGGCTTCTACACATGTCTAACATCTAGTTCTTTCAATGTTGAATGAGTTTGAGCCTAAGTTTTTAAAATTATTTCCAAAACTGAAAAATGTACTTGTCACACATGGTACACACCGATATAATTCCTGTGAAGTTTCTTTAGCCTTGAAATTGTAACAAAAATACTTTTCCAAAAAAAAAAAGTCTGTGTAGTATTCGTCAAGAATTTCAAGTGTATTATAATATGGTTTCCTGCTAATTTGTATTAGGCAGCGAAAATGGTTTTAGACTTTTCATTTGTTTATTTATAAGAATAAGGCTGAAAATATAACACATATTCAAATCAAATTTATCAATGGTATTATGGAAGTCAATCAATGCTCCACCCTTTGGTAGAGATGACAAAATTAAAACATTTGAAATTAGAAATAAAATACTGGGTATGTTATTGCTTAAGACTTTGTTATAAATTATAACAAAAGGGGTTAAAAGGATTGACAAGAGAGGGTATCGAACTATTTTTTCCTGAGGGAAAATATGAGTGTATACATAAAGATAGGACTAGAGAATATGTCACGAATTGTGGGGACTACATTTGCATAATGAGGCTAGAGAACAATTATGGATAACTTGAAAGCCTAGCAAATGTATTTAAATTGGTATAATGTAAACAGGAAGCAACTGTTGAAGTTGACCAATAATGTAAGATAATGAAATTACCTTAGTTTGCAGTAGCACTAAACATTTTTTAAACATTTATATTTAGATCAAATATTCAAATAATTAATAACGAGGGAATGATTTGGGAAGCTATGTCAGAAAGAAACAAGCTGATTATTCTATATATGCATTTATTTTTCATTCAATGTAAATGGATAACTGCTGTGCTGGAAATGTTGCAAGCAGCAGTGAAGAAAACACATTGCCTCTGTTCCCAGAGGATTTAAAGTAGAGTGAGAAGGACAAAGAAAGACTTGCATTTCTGTAAATGAAATGCTATATTAGATCTATTCACAGACTGTTACTGAAGAATATAAGTAACTATAATCTAGATTGGAGGGTGACAGACTACAGGGAAAATCTTGAAAATTGGGATATATGGCTGAGTCCTAAGGAGGGAATAGAAATTTACCTAGTAGAAAGGAGTGTGTGTGTGTGTGTGTGTGCGATGCACGCGTGTGTGTGTTGAAATCAGGGGACAGATTAATAGTATATTATTGGCCTAAAATAACACAAAATTACTGTCTTATAGTTTTGAAGGTCAGAAGGTCAGAAGTATGGCATGGGTCTTATTAGGTTAAATAAAGGAGTCTGCAGGGTTGTGTTTCTTTCTCTCTGGGGAAGAATGAATTTCCTTTGAATCTGGGATTTTAGCAGAGTTCTGTCCCTTGCAGATAAAGGATCAAAATCCCCCTTTTTTGTACGAGCTGTCAGTGAGGGTTGTTCCCAGCTTCTAGAGCCTGACATATTTGTTTCATGGATATTTTCTTCCATCTTCAAAGTCAGTTATTAGTTTCTTATTGATACTGTAGTACATTATCATAAAGTCGTGGCTTAAAATGATACAAATTTATTTTCTAAAATCAAAGTTTTGGCAGGGTTGCATTTTTTTCCAGGGGCTTCATGGGAAAACCTATTTCTTTGCCTTTGTCAGCTTCTAAAGGCTGCTTGTATTCCTTGGCTTGTAGCTCCTGCCTCCATCTTTAAAGTACATCACTCCAATGTCTGGTCACATCTCCTTTTTGTCACTTTGCTCCTCCTCCCACCCTCTTACAAGGACCCTTGGGATTAGTTTGGACCCACTGGACAAGCCAGGATATTCTCTCCCTCTCCAGATGATTAATGTAATCACAACTGCAAAATCTTTTTTACCATTTAAGTAACATATTCACAGGTTCTGGGGATCAGAAAGTCATATTCAGAGGGTCATTATTTAACCTATCATTGCCAGCAACAGTGGGTCAAATGCTGTTTTTGTGATTTTCTCTTCTACACTTCTGTCTTTTAAGTATTTGTGATTAGACTGGACTCATCTGGACAATTCAAGATAATCTCCCTATTCCCACCTTAACTACATTGGCTAGGTCCCTTCTGCTATTCCAGGAATTAAGACATGGATAATATTTGGTGGGTATTATTCTGTCTTCCACAAATACCTATTAGGCTTTCCACAGAAAAATAAAGCATGGTGACTGGAATAAACAAAACATACACTGTTAAAATGTATAAGTGGTCTCAGAGGGTTGAAATATACAGCACAAGTCAAAGACAAAATATAAGAAATGATATTAAGGGTTTGTCATGTTAAATATGTTTTTTTTTTCCTTAGAAAATGAGGAGCCTGTGAAAGATACAATGAAGAGGAGTGACTTTCTGGGTGTTTTTTGTTTTGTTTTTTCTTTTTAATTTTTTTTTATTATGTTATGTTAATCACCATACATTACCTCATTAGTTTTTTTTTTTTTAAAAGATTTTATTTATTTATGTGACAGAGAGAGAGAGAGCGAGAGCAGGAACACAAGCAGGGGGAGTGGGAGAGGGAGAAGCAGGCTTCCCGCCGAGCAGGGAGCCCCACGCGGGGCTCGATCCCAGGACCCTGGGATCATGACCTGAGCGGAAGGCAGACGCTTAACGACTGAGCCACCCAGGTGCCCCACCTCATTAGTTTTTTTTTTTTATTGTCCAGCTGTTTTTTTTTTATTCTCATGTTAATCCCCATACATTACATCATTAGTTTTAGATGAAGTGTTCCATGATTCATTGTTTGTGCATAATACCCAGTGCTCCATGCAGAATGTGCCCTCCTCAATACCCACCACCAGGCTAACCCATCCTCCCACCCCCCTCCCCTCTAGAACCCTGTTTGTTTTTCAGAGTCCATTGTCTCTCCTGGTTCGTCTACCCCTCCGAATTCCGCTGCTTCATTCTTCCCCTCCCGCTACCTTCTTCTTCTTCTTTTTTTTTTTTCCTTAACGTATATTGCATTATTTGTTTCAGAGGTACAGATCTGAGATTCAACAGTCTTGCACAACTCACAGCGCTTACCAGAGCACATACCCTCCCCAGTGTCTATCACCCAGTCACCCCATCCCTCCCACCCCACCCCCCACTCCAGCAACCCTCAGTTTGTTTCCAGAGATTAAGAATTCCTCATATCAGTGAGATCATATGATACATGTCTTTCTCTGTTTGACTTATTTCACTCAACATAATACCATCCAGTTCCATCCACGTCGTTGCAAATGGCAAGATCTCATTCCTTTTGATGGCTGCATAATATTCCATTGTATATATATACCACATCTTCTTTATCCATTCATCTGTTGATGGACATCTTGGCTCTTTCCACAGTTTGGCTATTGTGGACATTGCTGCTATAAACATCGGGGTGCACGTACCCCTTCAGATCCGTACTTTTGTATCTTTGGGGTAAATACCCAGGAGTGCAATTGCTGGATCATATGGTAGTTCTATTTTCAACTTTTTGAGGAACCTCCATACTGTTTTCCAGAGTGG
>NC_058408.1:94546315-94585982 GCF_002201575.2 Neomonachus schauinslandi
AGCGATATTGAGCACTTTTTCATGTGTCTGTTGGCCATTTGGATGTCTTCTTTGGGAAAATGTCTGTTCATGTCTTCTGCCCATTTCTTGATTGGATTCTTTGTTCTTTGGGTGATGAGTTTGATGAGTTCTTTATAGATTTTGGATACTAGCCCTTTATCTGATATGTCATTTGCAAATATCTTCTCCCATTCTGTTGGTTGTCTTTTGGTTTTGTTGACTGTTTCCTTTGCTTTGCAAAAGCTTTTTATCTTGATGAAGTCCCAATAGTTCATTTTTGCCCTTGCTTCCCTTGCCTTTGGCGATGTTTCTAGGAAGAAGTTGCTTCGGCTGAGGTTGAAGAGGTTGCTGCCCGTGTTCTCCTTTAGGATTTTGATGGACTCCTGTCTCACATTGAGGTCTTTCAACCATTTGGAGTCTATTTTTGTGTGTGGTGTAAGGAAATGGTCCAGTTTTATTCTTCTGCATGTGGCTATCCAATTTTCCCAACACCATTTGTTGAAGAGACTGTCTTTGTTCCATTGGACATTCTTTCCTGCTTTGTCAAAGATGAGTTGACCATAGAGTTGAGGGTCCATTTCTGGGCTCTCTATTCTGTTCCATTGATCTATGTGTCTGTTTTTGTGCCAGTACCATGCTGTCTTGATGATGACAGCTTTGTAATAGAGCTGGAAGTCCGGAATTGTGATGCCGCCGGCTTTGCTTTTCTTTTTCAACATTCCTCTGGCTATGTGGGGTCTTTTCTGGTTCCATACAAATTTTAGGATTATTTGTTCCATTTCTTTGAAAAAAGTATTTTGATGGGGATTGCACTGAATGTGTAGATTGCTCTAGGTAGCATTGACATCTTCACAATATTTGTTCTTCCAATCCATGAGCATGGAACGTTTTTCCATTTCTTTGTGTCTTCCTCAATTTCTTTCATGAGTATTTTATAGTTTTCTGAGTACAGATCCTTTGTCTCTTTGGTTAGATTTATTCCTAGGTATCTTATGGTTTTGGGTGCAGAGTAAATGGGATCAACTCCTTAATTTCTCTTTCTTCTGTCTTGTTGTTGGTGTATAGGAATGCCACCGACTTCTGTGCATTGATTTTATATCCTGCCACTTTACTGAATTCCTGTATGAGTTCTAGCAGTTTTGGGGTGGGGTCTTTTGGGTTTTCCACATAAAGTATCATATCATCTGCAAAGAGTGAGAGTTTGACATCTTCTTTGCCGATTCAGATGCCTTTGATTTCTTTTTGTTTTCTGATTGCTGTGGCTAGGACTTCCAATACTATGTTGAATAGAAGTGGTGATAGTGGACATCCCTGCCACGTTCCTGACCTTAGGGGGAAAGCTCTCAGTTTTTCCCCATTGAGAATGATATTCGCTGTAGGTTTTTCATAGATGGCTTTTATGATATTGAGGAATGTACCCTCTATTCCTATACTCTGAAGAGTTTTGATCAAGAAAGGATGCTGTACTTTGTCAAATGCTTTTTCTGCATCTATTGAGAGGATCATATGATTCTTGTTCTTTCTTTTGTTAATGTATTGTATCACATTGATTGATTTGCGGATGTTGAACCAACCTTGCAGCCCAGGGATAAATCCCACTTGGTCGTGGTGAATAATCCTTTTAATGTACTGTTGGATCCTATTGGCTAGTATTTTGGTGAGAATTTTTGCATCCATGTTCATCAGGGATATTGGTCTGTAATTCTCCTTTTTGATGGGGTCTTTGTCTGGTTTTGGGATCAAGGTAATGCTGGCCTCATAAAATGAGTTGGGAAGTTTTCCTTCCATTTCTATTTTTTGGAACAGTTTCAGAAGAATAGGTATTAATTCTTCTTGAAATGTTTGGTAGAATTCCCCTGGGAAGCCATCTGGCCCTGGGCTTTTGTTTTTTGGGAGATTTTTGATGACTGCTTCAATTTCCTTAATGGTTATAGGTCTGTTCAGGTTTTCTATTTCATCCTGGTTCAGTTTTGGTAGTTGATACATCTCTACGAATGCCTCCATTTCTTCCAGGTTATCTAATTTGCTGGCATAGAGTTGCTCATAATATGTTCTTATAATTGTTTGTATTTCTTTGGTGTTGTTTGTGATCTCTCCTCTTTCATTCATGATTTTGTTGATTTGGGTCATTTCTCTTCTCTTTTTGATAAGTCTGGCCAGGGGTTTATCAATCTTGTTAATTCTTTCAAAGAACCAGCTCCTAGTTTCGTTGATCTGTTCTACTGTTCTTTTAGTTTCTATTTTATTGATTTCTGCTCTGATCTTTATTATTTCTTTTCTCCTGCTGTGTTTAGGCTTTATTTGCTGTTCTTTCTCCAGCTCCTTTAGGTGGAGGGTTAGGTTGTGTACTTGAGACCTTTCTTGCTTCTTGAGAAAGGCTTGTATTGCTATATACTTTCCTCTTAGGACTGCCTTTGCTGCATCCCAAAGATTTTGAACAGTTGTGTTTTCATTTTCATTGGTTTCCATGTATTTTTTTAATTCTTCTTAATTTCCTGGTTGACCCATTCATTCTTCAGTAGGATGCTCTTTAGCCTCCATGTATTTGAGTTCTTTCCGACTTTCCTCTTGTGATTGAGTTCTAGTTTCAAAGCATTGTGGTCTGAAAATAGGCAGGGAATGATTCCAATCTTTTGGTACCGGTTGAGACCTGATTTATGACCTAGGATGTGATCTATTCTGGAGAATGTTCCATGGGCACTAGAGAAGAATGTGTATTCCGTTGCTTTGGGGTGGAATGTTCTGAATATGTCTGTAAAGTCCATTTGGTCCAGTGTGTCATTTAAAGTCTTTATTTCCTTGTTGATCTTTTGCTTAGACGATCTGTCCATTTCAGTGAGGGGGGTGTTAAAGTCCCCCACTATTATTGTATTGTTGTTGATGTGTTTCTTTGCTTTTGTTATTAATTGCTTTATATAATTGGCTGCTCCCATGTTAGGGGCATAGATATTTACAATTGTTAGATCTTCTTGTTGGATAGATCCTTTAAGTAGGATATAGTGTCCTTCCTCATCTCTTATTACAGTCTTTGGTTTAAAATCTAATTTGTCTGATATAAGGATTGCCACCCCAGCTTTCTTTTGGTGTCCATTAACATGGTAAATGGTTTTCCACCCCCTCACTTTCAATCTGGGGGTGTCTTTGGTTCTAAAATGAGTCTCTTCAGACAGCATATCGATGGGTCTTGTTTTTTAATCCAGTCTGATAGCCTGTGTCTTTTGATTGGGGCATTTAGCCCATTTACATTCAGGGTAACTATTGAAAGATAGGAATTTAGTGCCATTGTATTGCCTGTAAGGTAACTGTTACCGTATATTGTCTGTGTTCCTTTCTGGTCTATATTGCTTTTAGGCTCTCTCTTTGCTTAGAGGACCCCTTTCAAGATTTCCTGTAGGGCTGGTTTAGTGTTTGCAAATTCCTTTAGTTTTTGTTTGTCCTGGAAGCTTTTTATCTCTCCTTCAATTTTCAATGACAGCCTAGCTGGATAGAGTATTCTTGGCTGCATATTTTTCTCATTTAGTGGTCTGAATATATCCTGCCAGTCCTTTCTGGCCTGCCAGGTCTCTGTGGATAGGTCTGTTGCCAATCTAATGTTTCTACCCTTGTAGGTTACATATCTCTTCTCCCAAGCTGCTTTCAGGATTTTCTCTTTGTCTATGAGACTCGTAAGTTTTACTATTAGATGTCGGGGTGTTGACCTATTTTTATTGATTTTGAGAGGGGTTCTCTGTGCTTCCTGGATTTTCATGCCTGTTTCCTTTCCCAAATTAGGGAAGTTCTCTGCTATAATTTGCTCCATTATACCTTCTGCCCCTCTCTCTCTTTCTTCTTCTTCTGGGATCCCAATTATTCTAATGTTGTTTCGTCTTATGGTATCGCTTATCTCTCGAATTCTGCCCTCGTGATCCAGTAGTTGTTTATCTCTCTTTTTCTCAGCTTCTTTATTTTCCATCATTTCATCTTCTATATTACTGATTCTCTCTTCTGCCTCAT
Source organism: Neomonachus schauinslandi (assembly GCF_002201575.2). Classification (NCBI taxonomy): domain Eukaryota; kingdom Metazoa; phylum Chordata; class Mammalia; order Carnivora; family Phocidae; genus Neomonachus; species Neomonachus schauinslandi. The sequence continues at coordinate 94,550,309 of NC_058408.1, forward strand.
TTATTCTAGCAGTTAGCGCCCCCATTTTTGATTGCACCTCATTAATAGCCTTTTTGATTTCTACTTGGTTGGATTTTAGTTCTTTTACTTCTCCAGAAAGGCTTTCTCTAAAAACTTCCATATTTTTTTCAAGCCCAGCTAGTATCTTTAAAGTGATGATTCTGAACTCTAGATCTGACATCATACTAATGTCCGTATTGAGTAGGTCCCTGGCAGTCGGTACTACCTCTTGTTCTTTTTGTTGAGGTGATTTTTTCCATCTTGTCATTTTGTGCAGAGGAGAATAGATTAATGAGAGAACAAAATGATAGCAGAGTAACAACGTCCCCAGAAAATATACTCTAAACAAATCAGAAAAGACTTGAAGCAGTGGGAAAAGAAAGGGAAAGAGAGAAAAAAGAAAAAGAAAAAGATAAAGATAAAAACAAAACAAACAAAAGAAAACAACAACAACAACAACAACAAAACACAGAATGTGATCAAATATGATCAGGCTGGTATATAGATCAGTGCCACACACTAGATTTTGGGTGTATTTTGGTCTTTTAGAAGAAAGTGCCTCCCAAAATTTTAAAGAAAGGAAAACTTATATATGTACAAAAATAAGGGTTGATATGATGAAGGGATGGAATATGACTGTAAAGATGGAAATTATAAAAAGTTTTATAAAAGGAATTGATAAGAAGTTGTTTGAAAAAAAGAAAGAAGAGGATTTAAAAAAAGAAAAAAAAAGGGAGAGATTGTGATCAGGCAGGGGAATAGAAAACACCATATACTAGAGATTTAGGGTATATTTTAATCTGTTAGAAGAAACTATCTCAAAATTTTAAAGAGAGAACAACTTATATATATAAGCCAAAAATACGGGTAACTACTATGAAGGGATAGAATATGACTCTAAAAATGAAAAATAAAAATGTTTTTTTTTAAAAAAGGGATTGATAAGATGTTGGTTGAAAAAGGGAAAAATAAAAATTCAAAAAGAAAAAAAAAGAAAAAAGACAGTTAAAAAAAATTAACTTTGAAAGACTAAAGAATCATGGTAAAAAAGCCATGAATTCTATGTGCAGTAGTCCCCTAGCGCTGGAGTTCTGCCGTTCTCATTGATCGGTAAACTTGGCCCTGGCTGGCTGTTCTCGCTGATCTTCTGGGGAGGGGCCTGTTGCCATGGTTTCCAAATGTCTCTGCTGGAGGCAGAATTGCCCCGCCCTTGCCCCCTCCCGGCTAAGTAATCTGCTCAGGTTTGCTCTCCGGGGCTTTTGTTCCCTGCGAGCTTTCCGTACAGCTTTGGAGGCGGAGAGTGAAAATGGCGGCCTCCCAATCTCCGCCCCGGAGGAGCCGAGAACTTGGGGCCCCGCTTCTCAGTGAGCCCCCAGAGAAAAGCCGTCAGTCACTCCCGTCTCCCCTGTCTCCGGCCGCACTCCGTGCTCACCCGGCCTGTGACCGCGCGTTTCTATCTCTGGCACCCGACCCCGGGTGGAGTCTCCAAACCCAGCAGATCCCTGCGGTGCACTCCCGTGCGGCTCCTCCCGGGGGAGGAAGGTGAGTCTCCCCGGATCTGCCGCTTGTTGGGTCCCTGCTGGAGGAGCAGGGGCCCGACTGTGCCGCGGATCATGGTTTATGGCAACCCCGAGCTGAGAGCCCGCACCTGGGCTCCGCCTCTGCAGCCGGCTTCCCTGCTCCGTTACCTGGGAGCTCTGCCACACTCAGGCACCCCCGGTCTTTCTGTGACCCCGAGGGTCCTGAGACCACACTGTCCCGGAGGGTTCCACCCCCCGCTTAGCCACCAGAGTGATGTCCCTCAGCGGAGCAGACTTTTAAAAGTTCCGATTTTGTGCTCCGTGGTTCTATCACTTGCCAGAAGCGGCCGACGGAGGCCCCTCCCCCGCCATCTATCCTCCCGAATATCGCCTCGGATTCACTTCTCTGCACGTCCTACCTTCCAGAAAGTGGTCGCTCTTCTGATGAGAGAGTTGTTGCTCTTCTTTTCTTCGATCTCCTGTTGAGTTTGTAGGTGTTCAGAATGGTTTGATCCCTATCCAGCTGAATTCCTGAGAGGAGACGAAATCCAGGTCTCCTACTCCTCCGCCATCTTGCTCCGCCCCCCCACCTCATTAGTTTTTGATGTAGTGTTCCATGATTCATTTTTGTGCATAACACCCAGTGCTCCATTCAGTATTGCCCTCTTTAATACCCATCACCAGGCTAACCCATCCCCCTACCCCCCACCCCTCTAAAACCCCCAGTTTCTCAGAGTCCATAGTCTCTCATGGTTCATTTCCCCCTCCGATTTCCCCCCTTCATTTTTCCCTTCCTACTATCTTCTTCTTCTTCTTTTTTTTTTACATATAATGTATTATTTGTTTCAGAGGTACAGGTCTGTGATTCAACAGTCTTACACAATTCACAGTGCTCACCATAGCACATACCCTCCCCACTGTCTACCACCCAGCCACCCCATCCCTCCCACCCCCCACCACTCCAGCAACCCTCAGTTTGTTTCCTGAGATTAAGAATTCCTCATATCAGTGAGATCATATGATACATGTCTTTCTCTGATTGACTTATTTCGCTCAGCATAATACCCTCCAGTTCCATCCACGTCGTTTATAGCAGCAATGTCCACAATAGCCAAACTATGAAAGAGCCAAGATGTCCATCCACAGATGAATGGATAAAGAAGAGGTGGTATATATATATACAATGGAATATTATGCAGCCATCAAAAGGAATGAAATCTTGCCATTTGCAATGAAGTGAGTGACTGTTAAATCTGCAATTGTAAATATTTTGGCAGCACAATTGTGGACACTCTCACAGGACATTGCCACAGAATGCACAGTCCATTATAGCAAGAATTTTCATCTATGTTTTTAACTGCTTTGTTCCGACACTTAGACTAATGACTGGCATATAATTTTTATTTAATAAATATTTGTTCAGTGAAAGCATGATGACTGCATGGTGATTTGACAATGAGACACCACGTTTTGCCAGGGATGTAGGCATGAAATGGTGAATGCCATAATTAAATCATGAAAGTGAAATAGGATACAAAAAGATCAAGGAGCTGAGTTAACTTGACTGAGGCATTGATTTTGAATGGGAATAAGAGAGAGGAATGATTCAGCTTGGCTACTTACTTTTTTGTTTAGGCATTTAGTAGCATTATGGTACCTTCAGAGAAATAAAATTATAAGAAGAAAAAGAGGCTGATAGGGGAGCACAACTCTGGATTGGATGTGAATATATCCAAGAAGAGAAATCAGGCAAATGGATATTGAGGTGCAGAGCTCAGGGAAGTGACAATGTTAATTCAGGAATATTTATGTTCAATAAAATATATATTCTTACTTTTTTTTTAAAAGTAAATCTTTACATAAGATGATCTCATTTAGATGGTAGCAATTTTCTAATGAGATATGAATTTAATATGGAGTGTACTTAGTGTGTTGTATTTAGTGACTCATTTGTTAACATTTGAACTATGAATTTTTTCTGCATACTTATGAAACCAGGGAAAAACCAAATAAAGTGTTAGGTAATATAACAAGTTTAAATAGATCCATGGTTACTCTTTAGGGCAAGAGATTTATGAAGTATGTAATGTTAGATGCTTCCAGAAAGATTCAACCAGAAAATAGAAAGTATTTTATGGAAAATAAATAAACCCTAAAATCTTGTTTGATTTTGAAAGAATGTTTCTTTTATTTAGCAGTGGTAACTGAAGAACTGTCTATTACTGATTGATTTAAACAAAATTTTTCATACTGTATTAGGCAAGGTTTTACTTTTATTTGGAATCAATAAGAGTCCAAGTTATAGGTGGATTTCCTGGAATTATGAGTCATTGCTGCTTGTGGTTTTTCAACTTCTATCACCTGTTATGAAGAAGAAAATTATTACTTGTGTGCCTATTCTTATGACTACAATATCTTTAGAGTTTAAAATATTTTATTGATAAACCATATTAAATTAATGTTTTCTCTCACTCTTAAATGTAAAGCCTTATAAAAGAAACATACTCTATTACTTTGTTATATTACAGTGGCTTTAAGTATATGGGGACTGAACTGAATAAATATAAAAATCTCTTGCCTCCTTAGAATAAGAGTTAAATTGAAAAGGAAAGACTTTCTTACAAACATGAATGACAATAGGACATAAAAATTATTAGACAACTATAACCAGCCTCTCTCTCTCTGTGCCAGTACAATCACCTTCTAAATCCTGAATTCACAGAAACTCCCCAAGTAACTTAAGTAAATTAATAATTACAAATGGATATTCAGTCTTTTCAGTTGTCTGCTTTACAGGCATTTAAATTTTATTTACTTATTTTAACAATTTATGATAAAAATTTAGAATATAAACAAAGATAGAAAATTCTCCTCAATTAAATTTTATACCTCAACAAATAACAATATCTGCCCTTCTTGGTATAGCTATCACATAATATTTCTGCTGAAGCTTTAAAAAACTATTTTATTGTTTCTTCTGTAAATATTTTATATGTCTAATAAGTCAAGACTTTGAAACATAATATAAAATAAAATAAATCATAATCCCTTAATGTTACCTAATGCTCAATGTGTGTTCAATTTTCCCTGGTTATCATAAAACGTTTCTTTATGTTGGTGAGCTAAAATCACTATCCAGAACATACTCATTTGGTTGATAGATACTTTAATAATATTTTTTATTGGCTTTATTATTTAGAACAATTTTAGGTTCACAGAAAAATTGAGAGGAAAATATAAGTATTTCCCATTATTTTCCTGTCCCCACACACGTGTAGCCTGCCCCCTTATCAACACCATTCATCAGAGTGGTACGTTAGTTACGACTGATGAGCCTACATTCACATGTCATAATCACCCGAAGTCCATAGTTTGCATTTCATTCTCTTGGGATTGTGCATTCTATGAGTTTGGACAACTGTATAATGACATGTATATCCATCTTTACTGCCCTAAAAGTCCTGTGTTCTGCCTAGTCACCTTTCACCACCCCTTTTCCCCCAACCCGTCCCAACCACTGAGCTTTTTACTGTCACCATAGTTTTGCCTTTTCCAAAATATCATGTAGTTGAAATCACACATAGTATGTAGCCTTTTCAGATTGCTTTCTTTCACTTAGTAATATGCATTAATTGTTCCCCTATGTCTTTTCATGGCTTGATAGCTCATTTCTTTTTAGTGCTGAAAAATATCCCCTTGTCCTGATGTACCACTATTGATTTATCCATTCACCTGCTGCAGGACATCTTGATTGCTTCCAAGTTTTGACAATTATGAATAAAGCTGCTGTAAACATTTGTGTGCAGGATTTTGTGTGCACATAAGTTCTCAGTTCCTGAGTGTAAGTACTAATGAGCAGGATTGTTGGATAGTGTGGTAAAAGTATGTTTAGTTTTGTAAGAAACTACCAGTATTCCAGAGTGGCTGTACTAGTTCTCATTTCCACCAGCAATGAATGAGTTTCTGTTGCTCCATATCCTTTCCAGGATTTGGTGTTGCTAGTGGTCCAGATTTGGGCCACTCTAACAGGGACAAAGTGGTATCTTATTGTTGTATTAATATGCATTTTCCTGATACTATATGATGTGGGGCTCCTTTTCATATACTTACTTGTTAACTGTATATCTTTGGTGAGGTGTCTGCTAAGGTCTTTGGTTCATTTTTTAATCAAGTTGCTTTTTTTCTTACTGTTGAATTTAAATGTTTATTATAAATTTTATATAAAACTCCTGTAACAGATATTTTTTTTCAAATATTTCATCGAAGTCTATAGCTTGTCTTCTTATTCCCAACATTACCTTTGGCAGAGCAGAAGTTTTTAATTTTAATGATGTTCAGCACATAAATTATTTTTTCATGGATCATGTCTTTGGTGTTGGTATCTAAAAAGTCATCACCATACTCAAGGTCATCTAGGTTTTCTCCCATGCTATCTTCTAGAAATTTTACAGTTTCATATTTTACCTTTAGATCTGTGATCCATTCTGAGTTGTTTTTGTAAAGTGTTTAAGGCCTATATCTCAATGCATTGTCGTGCATGTGGGTATCCAGCTTTTTCAGCACCATTTGTTGAAAAGACTCTGTTCCATTGAATTACTTTTGCTCCTTTGTCAAAAATCAGTTAACTGTGTTTATGAGGGTCTATTTCTGGGCTATTCTTTTCCATTGATGTATTTGTCTATTCTTTCATCAATGCCACATTGTTTTACTGTAGTTTGTCCATATCCACAAAAGAACTTCTGAGATTTTGATGGGCATTGCATTGAATTTGTAAGTCACATTAGGAAGAACAGATGTCTTAACAATATTGAGTCTTTCTATCCTTAAACACGGGATATTTCTCCATTTATTTAGTTCTTTCATTTTGTTCAACAGTTTTGGGAGGTTTCCTCATATAGATCTTGTACATATTCAGTTAGACTTATACCTAAGCATTTCACTTTGGGGAATAATAGTGTATATGATATTGTGTTTTTCATTTCAAATTCTACTTGTTCCTTAACAGTATATAGAAATGTGTTTGACTTTTGTATAATAACTTTGTATCCTACAACCTTGCTTATTAGTTCTAGCAATTGTTTGGAATAATCTTTTAATATATACCAGTTTTTCCACTCCAGATATTTCTACATTCTCCATTTAGTGGATCATATCACTGTGTAGACTTTTAACATATTGCTTTATCCCCTGTATTTCTATAAACTGGTATTTAGATCTAGAGGGTTCATTACATTAACATTTTCTGCCTCCGTCCTTGATTACTTTCTATCTGTGTGTGTGTGTGCACGCGCGTGTGTCTGCGCACACGCATGTGCGTGTGTGTGCACGTGCATGTGTGTGTGCACGCGTGTGTGTGCGCGCGCGCGCGTGTGTGTGTGTGAGCATACTGCATAGGTGTTGCTATCTACTCTTCATCATATCCCATCATGAGGCACATAAACTCTGGCCATTCCAATTTAAATGATGTTAGGATTGATTGAAGTGTTGTCAACCTGATCCATCCATTACAAAGCTTGCAGTCAACATTTACCTACTGGTTTTAGCAACCCTTCATTGATTGCAAAGTGCTTGCTTTTCTAATTCTGACATGTCTTACATTTACTAGCTATGACTGTTTTAGGAAAAAAAAAATGATTTTCTCCCTTATTAACTATTTGGTTTCTTTGAAATATAATCAGTATGTGACAGATATATAAATGCTTCACTCTTTCACTTTACTTTTATGTATTCAGAATACTGAGTTGGTAATCTAATTAATTCCAAAAATCACTAATAATTTTTTAAATATGCCTTTGAAACATTATTATAAATTCACAGATTTTCAATTTATTTTTTTAAATTTTTATTATTATTATTTTTAAAGATTTTATTTATTTATTTGACAGAGAGAGACACAGCGAGAGCAGGAACACAAGCAGGGGGAGTGGGAGAGGGAGAAGCAGGCTTCCCGCTGAGCAGGGAGCCCGATGCGGGGCTCGATCCCAGGACCCTGGGATCATGACCTGAGCGGAAGGCAGACGCTTAACGACTGAGCCACCCAGGCGCCCCCACAGATTTTTAATTTACTTGACATGTTATATCTACTATAGTCATTATAATTTTAACAGCTATATTTAGGTGCGATTGGATATCAAGAATTTACACATACTTAATATGTGCAATTCAGGGAGTTTGGAAATATGCAATAAGCAAACACCAGTGATGCCATCACCACAATCAAGATAATGGATATACCCAACACCTCCCAGAATTTTCTTGTATCCTTCAGGGTTTTTGTTGTTATTGTTTTGCTTGTTTTGTTTCTGTTTCTGTGATAGGAACAGTTAACATGAGATTTACCCTTTTAATAAATTTTGAAGTGCACAATGCTTCATCAATACACTTTCCGTTATGATGGGTGGATAAGTTCTAGAGATCATTATCACTTTTGATACTCTAGTTGTCTCATCTTTTCCCAGTGTGAAGCTTTTCAAATTGCATCCTTATCCCTGGAGACATGACATTATTAGTGCCGCTGGCTTTGAAGCCAGACAAAATGTTCTTGCCTCATAATGTGCACATCCTGCTCAAAACAAACAAACAAACAAAAATCAGCTCATTCTCTAAGGAGTATTAGTTCCTTTTTAGTGAGAACTAATATTTAGAGACTACAATCAGGTGCTAGCGTTGCTCACTGCTACTAGGTTTTATTGATGTCTTTTTTGTCTACTTAGGAACTATGCAGTTCCTAGAAAGAAATTAAAATAAACACATGTTCATGCTGATATTTCCAGTTCACTATTTAAGATTACATAGTTTTTAAAAATAATTTTTGGTTCTACATCTTTATCTCCTTATTTTATGCTGAAAATCTTTACATAGACACACACAAAAACACACATACATAAGCATGTGATAGATACATAGGTAGATATTGCATACCAATATCACATACTGTCCCCGTGCTTTCATAAAACCACCTTTTTGCACCAAAGATATCTCAGGAATTCTTTTTTGGCCATTGGCTCTGAACCCCAACATTTTCTACATCGGACTCATTTTTACACCATGAAACAGAATAAGTTCTAAGTATGATTCATGAATGCAATAAATGCCATTATTATCATTATTGCTAAATGACATTGTTATTATCATTTATTGTTAGTACCATTTATTATCCTTACCATTATTTGCAAATATGTGTGTGTGTGTGTATACCACTATATGTGAATAAGCAAAATGCTGTTTCAGTTACTTGACTGTTTTTCTCTGTGTGATTTTAGCACCAATTGATACGGAGTTAAACTCAAATTTTAATTAAAAAAAATTTACCTGATTGCATTTTTTAAATTGTTAAATTTGGGTTTTAGTTATGTAAAATATTTACATTATCTTTAGTGTGATCTAGCCTTTATATCTATCTCATATGTTCTGTTCTCTCCCTTTGACACAGGGTAGCCATTATTATTCAATTCTTTGTTGTTGTTTGCCCATCTTTTTAAAAATATAAATACAAAAATACATATACCATATACTTTCCTACACATTTCCCATGGTCAAATAAAATTTAGTGGTGAATTTGATGTCCTTCATTTAAGGTAAAACAACCCACGGATTGGGGGAGTACAGGGTCTCACAGCAGGGAAGCGCTGTTCTTGAGGGATCTGAGGCAACAGTCAGTTTTCTAGAACTTTAGATGAAGCAATGCCGAAGCAGTGCATGATTACCAAGGAGATCAGGAATTTCCTTATAAGGCTAGCAGGTCCTGTTTTTTAGGGTAAGGTAAGTCAGCTAAAGCTGAGTTGGAGAATTGTGATTGGTGTATGTTTGGATCCCTTTACAGGTGTTTCCCGTCAGGGCAGGGCGATATAATTTAGATTTGTGGCTTGGACTGGGTCACTGGGGTAGCCTCCATTTTGTGGGTCCCAATTTAGAAATTAACTTTATCACTACAAATTATCAAATTCTGTATTTTCTCTTCAGCATCTTACTTAAGAATATATACAAAATAGTATGTAGAGATGATGTCTTTGTATGACAGCAGGCTGTCTCATTATTTGGATGCTCCACAGTGTTTCTACCAGCACTGTATTACAGAACCCTCCAGGTGCCTTCTGTCTTTGTCTGTTATTAATATGCAGCCATGAATTACTTTGTGTCAAAATCACTTTGGTTTTGCCAATGTATCTTTGGGACAGAGATCAGTTTGCTGCTCATAATTTTGTTTTGCTTATTTTTTCTCATGTGAAACTTTTCTCAATGTAGTCAGATTTATTAATCGTTTCTCATTTCTTTCTGGATTAAAGTCATAGTAAATAATTTTTTCCCTTTCCTGACTATAAAGAATCTATTCACGTCTTATTCCATTAATTACATGGTATCAGTTTTTTTCATTTAGATTCCTTACTCTATTTAGAACTTATTCTGTTTCATGGTGTAAAAATGAGTCCGATGTAGAAAATGTTGGGGTTCAGAGCCAATGGCCAAAAAAGAATTCCTGAGATACCTTTGGTGCAAAAAGGTGGTTTTATGAAAGCACTGGGACAGGACCCCTGGGCAGAAAAAGCTGCACTAGGGTTGTGAAGGGTGGCTACTTATATATTTTCAAATTGGGAGGGGGTTATGGATAACATAAGTCTCTAAGGATTTTGGAAGCAAGGGTTCCAAGACCTTGAAGGGCTAGCTATTGCTAGGTCATTTACTGCTGTCTAATAAAACCTTAGTCATGAGACCCTTCAGATGTATATCCCTGGGCCATATGCTTGGGGGATGACTGCCAACATCTATCTTGGGGGTAGGGAGTAAGAGATAAAGAGTTTCCAAAGGAATTTTGTATGTTAAAGTAGACTTGCTGGATCCTGGCCAGGCTAATGTCAAGCTAAGGCTGCCTTTTGCCCTTAACAAAGTATTAACATCAGGGCGGCTGAGTTCCTAGAGGAAGGTCACTCTGCCTGTTTCAAGGACTTGTCAATGGGCTGTAAGCAGTAAGGAAATTTAATGTTTTTTCTTCTGTCTTTGTTTCCCACATCAAATCCATTTTTATACTTTTCCATGTAACTATCCAGTTGTTCCTACACCACTTATTACAACTTCTTCTTTTCTCCAGCTATTTCAGATGCCACCTGGGGCTGTCCAAGCAATGAGGTATGCTGTATTTGCTGTTAAGGAGATAGTTTTCTTGTAGACAGAATCTGCCTCGTCTGCTGTTCATACCACTACAAGTTGAGGGAATGCACAACGCTAACTGGCTGGGACAGATTGCTACCCATACCCTCTTGCCTTAGTGGACTTTTGGGGACTCCAGCTTTCTGTGATGCTCCTCTGTCTGACAGAGAAGGCCAGGGGGTACAACAAAGAAGGGCAGGGAATGAATGAAAAAATGGGGATAAAAGGAACTGATGATTAATCATTTCCTCTCTCTTCTCTCAGATGAACTATTCCCAAGTGCAGTATTTCATTTGGTTTCACTAAACAAATACCATTAACCTGAACAATCAGTTTGAATCTATGGTAATTCAGTGGAGAACACTCTCAAATAGAGTCTTCCAACTCTTCTGCCTCATTTTTTTTCCCCCTTCTCTTCTGTTTCCTTCAGTTTTCATTCTCAAGCCCTTAGCCAAAAGCTTTTGCGTAGGCTCTATTTGTTTGGGAACCTGGGCTGAGGATTATCTGTCTATGCATATAGTAAATCACAAATTGTTTTAATTATAAAGGCTCTGAATTATTACTTAATATTGACCAAGATGGCCTTATTGTTCCCCTCAGTGGGACTAAACTTTCGACAGACTACTTGCTGACTCTAGGTTCCTGGTCCCTTTTTCCTTAAGGTCATTACTTTAGAAAATGTATAATTGTAAACTCTGTCTGTTCCCCTTTGGGATATAAATATTTTACCAAGTTTTTGCCAGTTTTACAACCCAGGCTGGAAGTCAGAGATCAGGGAGCCAGCATAGTGAGGTTTTTGGTGAGTGCCCTCTTCCTGGCTTACAGAGGCTGTCTTTTTGCTGTGTCCTCACATGGTGGAAAGAGAACTAGCTAGCTACGTGGCTCCCTCTTATAAAAGCACTGTTCTTTTTCATGAGGACTTCACTTTCATGACCTAATTACCTCCCAAAGACTCCATCTTCAAATACAATCCCACTGGAATTAGCTTCGACATATGAATTTGGGGGAAGGACATGGATATTCATTCCATTGCAATATCTGAATAGTTCAGCAACAAGTCTACCTTTAGTCATGGCTTGATTCAAGGGCTTCAAAAATGTCACAGGGCTTCTGTTTCCTTTTATCTCCTCTCTGTATCTCTTGTGTTTACTTTCTTTGAGTTGGCTTTAGTCTAAAAAAAAAAAAAATTCCCTTGAGAAAGCAAGACTTCCATGGCAACCCTCGATTTCATATTCCTTAGATTCAACTCCAGTTGGGAATATCCCTGATGTTGTCCTAGCATTTAAATGTCCTGTGGCTTTTTACTGCATCTGCTTAGGCCATTTGTCCATCCCAAAACTTTTTGCTATATTTAGGGAAACATGATAATTTAACTGACTTTGGTATAGATGGCACACTCAATTAGCCAAAGCTAAAGTTTTACCCAAACAAACACATGTGCTGATATTGGGTGAAGAGGTAGATATCAACAAGTTTGATTGGAGTTACTAGAAGACAGTGAGTGGGTTTTAAGAAAGAAAATAAAATCTATTCATAATGTCTATTTTGCTGCCCCAGATCTCTAGAGTGTCCCACAATGATGAAGTCATTCCTTCAATCATATCAACTATACAATAGGACACCCAAGTGCAGATCTTACCCATCCAATCCCCTTTGGGGCCAGTGGCATTGTCTTGACAAATGCTTTAGTAGGGGAGCATTTAATGGACATAACACAGAATTTAAAACTAGATTATTTGCATGAATATCTGCATGCATGAAATCCTTGACATTAGTCCCTTGCGTCCCCAAATCAATCATGCAATGAGGACTATCATTACTAGTATGCAAATATAATTTCAGCCAAATTTTAACAATTAAGACAACTTCCAAATATTTGCTGAGGAATCAAAGATGCTTAATTCAGACCCTGCACATAGGAACTGGAAAGTGTTGGGGAGAATTGCCCTTACCCATTGTAGATGACCGTTAAAGAGAGAGATGTATTTGAAAAAGAAGAAGAAGGAGGAGGAGGAGGAGGAGAAGGAGGAGGGAACAAAGATAAAAGAAATATAGAAAAAAAAAAATAAACTTCCTTACAAATTATAGCCCATTGACAAGTACTTGAGACAAGCAGAGTGACCTTCCTCAAGGAACTCAATTGTCTCGATGTTAATATTTTGTTAAGGGCAAAAGTCAGCCTTAACTTGATGTTAGCCTGACCTCCAGGATCCTGCAAGTTTTCATTAATGTATAAAAATCACTTTGGAAACTCCCTTTACCTTTACCCCCTCAAAATATATGTTAGCAATCATCCACCAAACATATGGCCAACTGATATACATTTGAACTCTTTCATGACTAAGAGTTTACTAGACAGTAGTAAATGACTTGTTAAGGTCCTGGAAACCTTGCTTCCAAATTCCTTAGAGACTTACACTATCCCTAACCCCCTCCCAACTTGAAATATATAATTAGTCACTCTCACAATCCCAGTGCAGCTTTCCTGCCCACAGGTCCTGTCCCCGTGCTTTAATAAAACCACCTTTCTTACACTGAAGATGTCTCAAGAATTCTTTCTTGACTGTTTGCTCCAGAACCCCAACATCTCATATCAGGAGGTCAAAAACAGATGTTTATATGCTATATTAGAATGTCAAAAAAGATGATATGATATAATGTTAGCAGGGTGTACGATGCTTGAAAGAAAAATTAAATTATGATCAGCCATAGTAGATAATTTTCCCAGAAAAAAAAAGTTATGGTGGTATCTGCAGTGGGAAAAAAAATCTCAACAACCACAGAAAATCTGAAGAATATGTACTAATACAAACTCTTCAGAGGCACATGGTATGACAGCACCATCTTTAAAATAGGAATTATTATAACTTTGTGTTGAAATCAATAAATGTATTATGAAAGGGTCATGACAATAGCTTGGCCAAATAGCATGAGGAACATAACCATGGAAGTTTAAATAAGCTATGCTAAAGACTGTCCCTAGAATGAAAGTTGAGTCAACTTCACACTGGCTGATTCTTTCTTTCTTTCTTTTTTTTTTTTTTTTCTTGCAATGGGGATTAAAAAAAATTTTTTTATTATGTTCAATTAGCCAACATGTAGTACATCATTAGTTTTTGATGTAGTATTCAATGATTCATTAGTTGTGTATAACACCCAGTTCTCATTGCAACACATGCCCTCCTTAATACCCATCACTGGGCTAACCCATCCCCCCCCCCCACCTTCCCTTCTGTAACCCTCAGTTTGGTTCCTGGAGTCCAGAGTCTCTCATGGTTTGTCTCCCTCTCTGATTTCTTCCCATTCAGTTTTCCCTCCCTTCCCCTATGGTCCTCCATGCTATTCCTTATGCTCCACATATGCGTGAAACCATATGATAATTGTCTTTCTCTGCTTGACCTATTTCACTTAGCATAATCCCCTCCAGTTCCATCCATGTCGATGCAAATGGTAGGTATTCATCCTTTCTGATGGCTGAGTAATATTCCATTGCATATATGAACCACATCTTCTTTTTCCATTCATTTGTTGAAGGACATCTCGGCTCCTTCCACAGTTTGGCTATCGTGGACATTGTTGCTTTGAGCATTGGGGTGCATGTGCCCCTTCTTTTCACTACATTTGTATCTTTGGGATAAATACCTAGTGGTGCAACAGATTGAAAGTGAGGTAATGGAGAACCATTTACCACTCTAGTGGACCTCAAAAGAAAGCTGGGGTAGCAATCTTCATATCAGACAAATTAGATGATTTTTTTCTTTAATAAAGCTTTTGAAAAGGTTTGAGTTTGACATAGTCCATTTAAAAAAAAAAATGTAATTCTGGGTCCTGGAGCTCTCTTCTTGATAATAGGAGGTGGAGGGGTAGGGGAAGCCTGCTGTGGTCATCATCACCATAATCAAAGTAATGACTCACATATTGATTTGCTTACCAAAAGCTGGACTGTACCAAATGCTTTGTAAACATTACCTCATTAAGTTGCAGAGCACCCCTAAAAGTTAGGTATTATTGCTTTTTCCATATCTCAGATGAATAAACTTGGACCCAAAGTGGCTTGCTCAAGACGAGATAGTAAATTGCAGGAACAAGAAGTGAACCCATTTTAGTCTGACTCTAGGTGAAAACTAGTTTTCAGAAACATTCACTTTTGGGTTTCTAACTGATAGATAACCTAGAGGGAGAGAATTAAAAACAGTTGACTTTTTTTTCCATAAACTGCTTCATTGTACTTTCTGGAATAGGATTCCAAGTAGACCTTTTGAAATATTGTTGCAATAACCAAGATCTTACATGTGATCATTCTTATTTGAAAACTATCTTTGAGGCTGCAAATCTGTGGTAAGGTTTACCATGTAACCTCTGGTTTTCATTGTGCAAGACTAATTTATTGCATTAGCTCAATCCATTGCCTATATAATGTAGGTAATCTATATAATATAGATATTTGTCTTTAACAAGGTAATACCCCCAATTTCTACTATCAAGACCAAGTTTTGCTTTGCATTGCATTCTTTCTCAAAATTGACGGAACTTTTCTAACACTGATTTTATTTTTATTTTTTTATTTATTTATTTTTTTAAGATTTTATTCATTTATTTGACAGAGAGACACAGCGAGAGAGGGAACATAAGCAGGGGAGCGGGGGTGAGAGAAGCAGGCTTCCTGCCAAACAGGGAGCCCGACGCGGGGCTCAATCCCAGGATTCTGGGATCATGACCTGAGCAGAAGGCAGACGCTTAACGACTGAGCCACCCAGGTGCCCAAACACTGATTTTATTTTTAGTTTGAAGAAAACTCTGTGCAAGTTTAATGCAAATTTGGATTCATTGTTGACATATGCAAATATGTCATAAAACAATTATGAAACATTCTAAAAAATTCTCATTGTTTTAGAGGAAACAAATCTTTTTTTCTCCAATCACAGGAAAAAGGAGGAACATGAAAAGTGGCTCACATTTTAACCACAGTTGTTTTAATGTGGCACCTTTGTGATATGAAATATATATCACACACTGGTTCTATTACTTTTGAGATATAGGTATATTGAGTTAAATTTTGATTAGGCTTCTTCTTATGATTTGCAAACATTTCTTTACCAGCTGCCAAATTCAATTTATGTCTACCTGGTTTTCAAAATGAAAGTAAAGTGACAGGGATGAATAGAAAGTAGTAGTTTGAAACTAGGGTTTTATGCTAGATTTTAATGAGAGTCATTGCATGTGATTTCCACAATCACAAATATGAGAATGTTAAATTCCACAAATATGCACTAAAAATGACTGCTGTGCTAACTATCAGTGAAATATTTTCTTTTTCTTTTTATATATGGTTGAAATATTTTCTCTGAGTTAATGCCTCTTCTTCTTTGAACTGATTTCAAGCTAGTTTTTTTGAAAGACTTGAATGGTAAACAAGGTGGTTAACATTTCCTAAAATCTCCACAGGCTTTCACAGACTCCAGCTTCACTTACAAAATCTAAAATGGTTATTTTCAGCATAGTTCATAACGTTATTCAGAATCTCACAAAATTCCTAATATGTATGAGAATAAAGCCCCAGTTCTTAAATATGTGTTTTGTATTAGGCTACCTAATAATCAAGTGTATTGATCACACTTGATTAATCCTTTTGGGGGGGGTGGTAGTAATTAACCTTTACTTTCAAAGCTGTGGTTGCAGAATCTTAAGTAGACTTCAATGTAGAAAGGAAAGAATTCAAGCAAGTATTTTCTATTCAGATGTGTCTGAAAGAAACAGGTAAATGAAGAAAGTAGAGAAACACTAAAACCAAAGTTGTTCTCCCTGAATTAGCCAACTCAATGAGGTTCTGTCTTGAATGTAACACATGTCACTTTCCTCATTAGCTCTCTGTGCAGAGTATCTAAAAGGTAAAGAAGGAAATAAGTAAATAAATATTTGGGCAAAATGAAGTCCAATGAGGTTAAAGTGGTGGTGATTCTTCCACAGAGCCTATCAATAAATATTTATTGAGCATGTATTGTATGTCAAACACCATTCTAGAAATTTAGATCAGTCTGTAAATAAAGTAAAAAAAAAAAATGGGGGCTTACTTTCTAGTAAGGAAACAGGATTTAACAGCCACAAAGATAACAAAAATAAAGAAATTAGATTTTATTATATGGTGATACAGGCTGTGGAAAAAACACTAAAGATGACGAGCAACTTTAGGGAGAACAGGGTGTTGGGATGGGAAAGGGTGGTGGTTGAACGTCTGAATAAGAGCCATAGCAGGCCTCATTGAAAAGATGAAATTTAAGCAAAACTTGGGGAAAGTGGGAAAAGAGGCTGAGAGGCAATCTGGGTAAATCATTCCTGATAGAAACATCAACTAGAGGTGTACACACAGTGCTTTCATGGAACAGCAAAGATGTCAGTGTGCCTGAAGGTGTATGACTGTAATCTAAGATAATCTACATATTTAAATACTTATTTCTAGAAATATCTCTAGAACATATACTTAATATTCCCTCCAAAGCTTAATGGAGAAATCCTTTTATAAGTTTTTCATGTAATTTAAATTATTTATCAGTCATTTAAAATATGACAGCTATATTCCAAAGCATGGGAATCTAGACAGGAAAAATACCTAGCTCAATCCTCAGGAATCTTATTATTTGAGTATGGCTTGGATTTGGAGAACGTGCATGATCCTCTGTAAAAGGCTCAGACAGATGTGTGAGCAGTATGAGGAAACTTTCTTGGAAGAGGTGAAGTATTGTCATGATGCCTAAAGTGTATCCTGATAAAGAAACTGGTAGAGACAGAAGATATACATTCCAAGCAGAAGGAAGATCACATGCAAACATAAAGAGGAATGGATGCAGAGGACTTTGCTGAGGAACTGTCAATATTTTATGATTTTATTGAAGAGAAAATATGTTGAGATATTTGAAATTTGAACTGGAGATTCTAACAAAAAAGGTCTTGTAAGCAGGTTGAATATTATTCAGAAGCATGATAGGAACATTGTGATTATACAATCTGCAGAATGACATGGTGAGATTGGCATTTTAGAGAGAATGTTTAGTAGTCATGTGGGTAGCAGATTAGTGAGGATAGGATTGGAGATGGGGAAGCAATGGGGAGGGTATTCAGTTAGGGAGGCAGAAAGTGGTGAAAACATACATTTAAGCAGGTGCAGTGGTCATAGAGAGCAGTGGACAGATTTGAGACATGGATAGTATATAAAATTTACAGAATTTAGCATTGATTAGATGTGAGATTAATGAAGAAGCATCTAGTATGACTCCAATGATTTCTCCTTTGATCAAGAGGGTGACCATCCACCATACACTGTGATAAACAGAATTTGGCACCTTTTGAGAAAACATGTCTATTATCAGAAAACATGTCTATTTTTGAGCATAAAATATTTTATAAATTACTAATAAGTCTTCAAACCTATTTCTCCTGTCTATTATTGTAGATAAGATTACTATTCACCCAATTGACTAAATTTGCTTTTTGTTTTCCATGTTCCCACCATATTTTGAACTCCTCCGTAGACTACAAATGCTGATATTCTATTAGGTATTCTAATGTCACATTCATCTTTATGGTGCACAGCTCAGATTGATGTGTAGTTGCCTCTGAGATGGGGTTACCCAATACTTAAACCATATTAAATGTTAAATCATTTCTGATATTAGAAACACGTGCCTCCCAATGACCTACCAACATTTGCTGTCTGTTTATTCAGTGGAAGATTTGCGGTTTCTCAAAATGCACTGCATACTTCTACTTGAATATGCTTAACTTTTCTTCTTGAAATTTACCTAAAAATAATGTCTAAAACTATTTAAATGACAAGTATTTAAACTGTCATCATATACTTGTATATTTCTGTCATTGAATTTTACTTAAGCTATTTTATAATAATTTCATAGATCACTATTAAAAATATATAAAATATTCTCTGAAACTTTTCAGTTAAAAATAGAAACAAGTAAATGAGGTTCTAGATTACCACACATGCGTTATTCCTTTTGTCAGAAATAACCATTGTTAACAACTTAATGTGTGTCCTGGAAGGCCATTTCTCATGCATTTATATTTATGTAAATGTGTGTGTGTGTACATACAGATGTATAGATTTTCACATAAAAATACTACCTGTTGTCCATCAACTTGATTATTTTTTACTTATCCTATGTTGAAAACATTTCCATGTCCATACTTCAAAGCTATCCAATAATTTTAAATTACTGCATATTTTCTATATTATGAATGTAATACAGCTTTGTGCACATTGTTATATTGAAAGACAGGTCCAAGAAAACCTCATGTATTACATCAAAATTATAAATTCTCACCAAGACAGTATTATGAAAATGATAAAAATCCCAAACTGAGAAATATAATACATAAATCCAAATGACAACTTGTATGTGGAATACATACATTACTCCTACACAACAATAAAAAAATAGCAAACAATCCAACACGAATGGACAGAAGTCTTGGATAAAAACTTTATGAAAAAGATATAGAAATGGCAAATAAGAGCATGAAAATATGTTCAAAATCACTAGTCAATAGAAAAATGCAAATTAAAATAAAAAATGAGATTCCACTGCACATCCAGTACAATGAGTAAAATTAAAAAGATTATCAATATAAGTGTTGAAAAGAATGCAGAACAACTTGCATACACTCTCGATGGGAATGTAAAATAGTGAAACCAGTTTGAAAAACCATTCGACAGTTTCTTACAAAGTTAAACTGCATACTTACTTTTGATCCAGCAATGTTTCTTGGTAATTACCCAGGAATGAAAAGCTATGTCTATCAAAAAACTCATATAGGAATGTTTCTGCAACTTATTCATGATAGCTAAAATTTAGATACAACCTAGATGGCAATCAACAGGAGAACAAATAAAAAAAAATTGTGTGAATTTTGTATTTTAGTGGTAAAAAAAAATCTTGGGGTGCCTGGGTAGTTCAGTTGGTTAAGCTCCTGACTCTTGATTTTGGCTCAGGTCTTGATCTCAGGGTCCTGGGATCAGCCCCTGTTGGCTGGCTCTGCACTCAGTGGGGAGTCTGCTTCTCTCTCTTCCCCTTTCCCTTTGCCTCTCCTCCATATGCACTCTCTTTTTCTCTCTCTCAAATAAATAAATAAATAAATCTTTTAAAAAAAATCTAAACATGAAACTGCTGGATATAAGCATACACCCACTTTAAATGTCAGTAGGCTTTCCAAATTTCTATCCAGAAATATGTAAAAGTGATAGTGACAAAATGTTACCATCATTTTGAGAGTAGATGCTCTTCTACTCTCAAAGCAGTTTATCATTCTATTTCATATTATATTATTAAGTCATATGAAGCTTCAGAATTAAATTTAAGTAGTTCTAAATCAGGTACAAATTTTACAATGCAGATTTAGAATTAAATGAAGCTTTTAAGAAAGTGTCTATTAACTGGATGAGTTGATATTCTTAAAATTTTTAAATTAATGCAATTAGACATAAAGCCAGTCTCTGATTATTCTTTCTGCGATGTGTAGAGAAGGCAGCAGTTCAGCATAATCCAAAAAAAAGTTGCATTGCACATTAGAAAAATAATATTTCATGAAACAAGTGAAAATTGCATTAGCCTGGGCATAGTTTATCAGGTGAAACTGGTGTTTGGTCCACTTAAAGGAATTCCAGCTGCATATAAAGATCTTGACTTTTAGCTACTGATAACTTTTCAGTTTAATTCTTAACTTTCTACCACCAAGTTTTGATAGAGAAAATCTCATTACCGTGCCTGCTCACACCAGTACAAATTCAGTGCTTCCTACCTCATAGGGACATTATTTTACTCGCTGCTCTTCAGATTTTTCTCATATTCTTTGTTCCACAGTCTTTTCTACTCTTCCCACCATCCCCTTCTCTCCAACCCTCTTACTCTTCATCTTTGTGGGGACATCATGTCTGCCTCTTCAGTCAAGTAGAAACTGATACGTAGGACACCTCTTGGGTTCACACAATCTCATCTGGACTTGACTCTTAAAACATCTACACTTTATCAAGTCTTAAAAAAAAAAAACTTCCTCTCTAAAACTTAGTTCTCAATCTATACATTATTTCTACTCTATCATTTTCTATTCCATTGTTCTGGAAATTTGTTCCCCTCTCTTTCCTTTAATTTCAATATTAATTATTCTCTGTTTGGTGTTGTGTGTTTGACTGTGTATGGATTCTGTGGTTGGTGTTGTGGGTGTAATTGAATTATGCCTCAGTAAGCAGCTTGCATCCAATGAAGAATCATCTTAAACTGACCAACACATTTTTAACCTAATTTATATATGTGTAAAATCTACAGTCATTGGTGAGAGTAGCTGAGGCAGTATATACACACGTCATATCTAGCACCAATATATTAGAGTTTACTAAACATAAAAACCCTGGAGTTTTCACAGATCAATGCACAGCTTTAGACCATTAGGTGCTGTGCCTCCACTCTCTTAACACTGAAAGTTTATGTCTCTATCTGGAGGGTCTGCACCTCACTTTGAGGAGACCTTATGCACACTAACAGCAGAGTCAGGTGCCAAGAGTGATCAAGGCAACTGTTTCAGGTGACCAATGGACCATCACTGATATTTACCTAGAAGTTTCATTACCATGACCTTCTACCTCTACCCCAAAGAAGCATATGTGTCTGTGCATGTGTGTAGTATATATTAAGAGAAAGATTTATTTTAGATATATCTGGTAGTTTTATTTTTGATGATCTTTCATAAGTTAAATTAATTCTCCAAAATGGCTACCTGTTGTTGGTTTGTGTATTTTGCGGAGTTAATGTAACCTGGTGCCTTGCAGGTCTTAGAACCTGATGTTCTGCCTCCTTTCCTGTAGCCTGCAAGTAAGTTTTACTTTGTTACTTCCTAACTTATGTCCTCATTAACCCTTTCTTTTATCTTTTTTTTTAAAGATTTTATTTATTTATTTATTTGAGAGAGAGAGAGCAGGAGGGGGGGGAGGGTCTGAGGGAGAAGCAGACTCCCTGACGAGCAGGGAGCCCGATGCGGGACTCAATCCCAGGACTCCAGGATCATGACCTGAGCCGAAGGCAGTCGCTTAACCAACTGAGCCACCCAGGCGCCCCCCCTTTCTTTTATCTTAAGATAAATTTAAGGGAATTTAAATTAACTTCTGGGATTACATACTGCCTCCATTTCTACACCCTGTAATTAAGAAGTTTTCCTTTACCACCCTGTCAATAGTATCTCTTACACACACCTCCCACACACTCATTAGATAAGGACATTGATGTTTTCTCCAATCTTATTCAAGGTGCTGTGGAAATGCAATCCAAGGCTGCCAATTGTTCCAGATGCATGCAGCAACAGAGCCATTATACCTAGAAATTCTGGAGTTTCTCAGTGCTTCAAATTACTTGAGTGAGCACCATTCCATCTACCCACAAAAAAAACTCTTCCTGTTAATATCAAAAAACATCTTTTTATTTAAATCAAATGGTTTATGTTAGCTCTTTCTTTTTTCTACTCAATCTATCTAAATGTTGCATCATTTTCAGCAAGATCCCTATATCTTAAAACTCTCCTATCTTACTCTGAAAAACAAACAGGGTTCTAGAGGGGAGGGGAGTGGGAGGATGGGTTAGCCTGGTGGTGGGTATTGAGGAGGGCACATTCTGCATGGAGCACTGGGTGTTATGCACAAACAATGAATCATGGAACACTTCATCTAAAACTAATGATGTAATGTATGGGGATTAACATAAGAATAAAAAAAAATAAAAAAAAAACCCTCTCCTATCTTGTTTTTTAGTATATAACACTTTCCAAACTCTTCTATTTTTTGAGTTTCTCCTTAGTTGACTACTCTTTAAACTCATGCAAATTTGCATGTGATCCCTAAATCTTCATATTTCCATTTCCCAGTCACATACTATCCTAGAAGTATAATCCACTTATAAAGAATTAACATCTCCTGGATGGTGAAGATTCCCTCATATATGTTTCCAGCAAGTTATGGTCCCCCATGCAAATAAAGTTTTTGGAGAAACTTTGAACTTCTAAACTCCCAGCTGAACTCTAATTTTCGCCCCCAAAATATCTTTTATATCCAATTTTGTCACAGTTGGCAAACAAACAAAATCAGTACTTTAAGCTCTTTTTTCTTTCTATAATCTCATATCCAAGGTTTATGTCATCTCTTAGTTCTACCTCTGTAAAATCTCCTGATGATATAACTGAATATTTATCCCCACTACCACCAGCTTAGTGAATCTTTTGCCTGGAAAATTATAGTCATAGCTTAACTTTTTCTTTTGCACATTTTTTTGGCCTTAATCCTTATCACTTAAAAAATAGTTTAAATATTAAAGAAAAAGTCCTCATGCTTTCCCCATGCTAAAAAATGCAGTCAGGTATCAAATAACTAATATGTGCATGTCACTTTTCTATGTGCTTCTCTATGCATTAAAGTTATCCCTAAGTTTCCATTTTTATAAAGGATAAAAATCCAAGGCTCTAGCTTGTCCTACACACATTATTATAGAAGTAACACCTCCCTCCAGCCTCTCAAATTTTGCAAAGCCCATTATATACATGCAATTACACACAGAATGAAACCACATGCATGCACGTATACGCATCTCATTAATGAGGGCTCAGGGTCTAATTTACATATGCAGTGTATGAAGTGTTTAGCACCATCTTTATTTCATTCTGCTATTGATGCTGTCACTCATATCCCACAGTTGCACAATATGCATTATTGATAACTTCTAAGCTAGTTTTAAAAAGCATAGTTTTTCATTTCAAGTTTAGATCCTTTTCATTGTTCTTGAGTCTCAAGCCATAAAGTTATATTATTTTATTTGGGTTCGGTTTCCCAATGAATCAGATATGAAAGCATTCTAAAGAGATACTCTTACAACCCAAACACAAGGGCTTCTCAATGAGAAAAATAAATAAAAATTATTCCAAAGATAAGCTTATAACAAAACATTTTAAAACATATAATCAGTATACCATCCCTGAGAGTCAGCAGATAAAAGGATTAGAAATTCATTAAAATAACTCAAATGTGAGCAGAATATAAATTAATTATGTCTACAATAAGTATATAAATAATAGAAGGGATTAAAATCATTTATAAGAAATGAAAAATGCTTCTATAAAAAGAACAAGCAGATTGGTAAATTAATAGTGCAGAATTTCTAGAAATGTTATTTATAACATTTAGCAATAAAAACATAAAAAGATTGATTATACCTAGACAAAGTGTCTATACACAGCAAGATAGATATTGGAAAATGTTCTATAAGGAAATCTAGGGAAATAAAGAGACGAAAACATAAGAGTGATTAAGAGAAAATAATATCTTGGAACCAAGAAGGATGGCAAGTTCTGATAAAATAAAAATAAAATCACACATAGAAATATCAGTATACTTAGGATACCAAAAGTATTTAGTCAATCTCAAAAGTGAAAAACTAGAATCTCTAGCCTAAAAATTAAAACCTTGGAAGCAAAATTAGAGACCAAATGATATAAGAATACTTTCAGAGTGTAAGTACAAATAAATATTAATAGAGGATGATCTATTCGGCTAAGTTAATTATCAAGAGTGAGCAAGGAAAATTAAAAACATTTTTTTAGATAAATGGATACATTTTAGATATCCAGGATCCATGGACCCAATTTTTCATGAATTTTTACCATTCTCAGTGGTAGGACATAGGATTATTATTAATACTTAACTATAATCATAAGATTAATAAAATAGTTCATCATTTTTCTTCTAAACTCAGCACCAGAGTAACTATGTAGGATGCTGAAATTTGAGATTTTTCAGAAAATACGATAGTGTAATATTTGGGAAGAAAAATCTTAAAAGAGTAACAGAGCTTCCTCCAAAAATCTTTATAATAGATTAAAAAAGCAATCCTAATATACATGTTTTATATACATCTAATGTAGCATATTTTCACAATGTCGTGTGCTTATTTGTTTGCAGGTCTGTCAGTTTTTTGAAGATGTCCTTACTCACTTATGTAAAACTAGCATTGGTATTTGTTGGTATATATTTGGTATTCATTTGTTGAATACATTA
The DNA here is from genome assembly GCF_002201575.2 of Neomonachus schauinslandi. NCBI lineage: Eukaryota > Metazoa > Chordata > Mammalia > Carnivora > Phocidae > Neomonachus > Neomonachus schauinslandi. The sequence continues at coordinate 94,575,068 of NC_058408.1, forward strand.
ATGTATGAATCTTGCCTTAAATTTTTCTCAGTGTTTTCATGCCCATCATTAATCAGAGTCACAAGATATATAATACTACCTGCTTTACATATATAAAGAAATTAAAATTTAAAAGCATAAGTGATTGTGCAAGATTAACATGGAAAATAGCACAGGATTAGGAAAATAGCAATTAGAGACCAAATGATATAAGAATACTTTCAGAGTGTAAGTACAAATAAATATTAATAGAGGATGATATATTCGGCTAAGTTAATTATCAAGAGTGAGCAAGGAAAATTAAAAACATTTTTTTAGATAAATGGATACATTTTAGATATCCAGGATCCATGGACCCAATTTTTTCTGCATTGCCCAATTTTTGGCAATGTTCACAGTGTCAACAGGTATTCACAAAAGATTATACCAGTTGGAAATGCAAGTAGTTGAACAATTTAGTCGTGCTCAGTAGTTAACACATCAGTGAATGAAGTAGAGAATCACCTGGATATCAATACAGCAGATTGATTTAGTGTTTTCTACATTCTACAATATGGTTTTCTGATGATTTTACTCTCATGTTATCTTGTGAAATATATTTTGTAAATAAGATGTTTTTATTTTTTATTTGTTAATAAGATGTTTTTAATAGAGAATTTTAATAAATAATTATTTAGATGTAGCATATATACATTATATATTTACCTCAAGTATTTGTAGTCTTGCATTTTGTAATATTGACAGTCTTATTTATATTTTTAAGAAAAATAATAATTTTAGATCAGCTGTAAGAAGTAATTCTTTTACCTGTAACTTGTTCCATTGTGTTCCCATCACAAAAGAGTTTAAAATTTTGGATCATGGGGCACCTGGGTGGCTCAGTCGTTAAGCATCTGCCTTCGGCTGAGGTCATGATCCCGGGGTCCTGGGATCGGGCCCCGCATCAGGCTCCCTGCTCTGGGGGAAGCTTGCTTCTCCTTCTCCCACTCCCCCCACTTGTGTTCCCTCTCTCGCTGTGTCTCTCTCTGTCAAATAAATAAAATCTAAAAAAAAGGGCGCCTGGGTGGCTCAGTTGGTTAAGCAACTGCCTTCGGCTGGGGTCATGATCCTGGAGTCCCAGGATCGAGTCCCGCATCGGGCTCCCTGCTCGTCAGGGAGTCTGCTTCTCCCTCTGACCCTCCCCCGTCTCATGCTCTCTCTCTCTCTCTCTCTATCTCATTCTCTCTCTTAAATAAATAAATAAAATCTTTAAAAAAAAAAATTAAAAAAAAAATCTAAAAAAAAAAAAATTGGATCATATTACATAACGTTAGAGAATATTTTACTTCCAGAATATCTGTTCTTTATTCCACAGTTCTTATTAAATATTTATTGAATATTGAAGATTACTAGTCAAAGACACAGGTCTTATTGTTGTTGTATGATGTATATATAGCAAAGGAAATAACATTTACACAGATATTCATCATGCCAAACAAAATAGAAGAGATATACCATAAAAGACTAAATTCTTATGGAAATTCAAAAGACAGGAAGGGTCCTACTGGCTAGGATATCTAACAATGCTTCATGAATAAGTAGAATTTTAATGTGGGGGAAGAATAGAGGTATAGAATTGACTGAAGAAATAGGAAGAAATGGAGAAGTGTGAAGATTAAAACTGTCAAGAGTCTGATTGGACTTCTGATAGGTGGATTGGAGCCTCTCATAGGTGAGGAGAGTAAGATTAATGGTGAAGCCAGATGATGGAGGCCAAGGGCCAGATCATACTGTGCTGAGGATTCCAGGCTGCGTTTGAAAACTGATGGAAAGGCATGGATAAACATACGTTATCTGTCTGCACATCATACAATGCAGAGAAGTATGGTAGGTTTATTTTCTAAAACAGATTTATAGCTTTTATTGAAGTTGATAATGGCTATATAATTTTAACTCACAGTGCTATAAGAAGAACCCTGACCTCAAAAGAAAACTGGATACTAGTCTTTTTCTTCAATTTATTACCCAAAGATATGTTACATTCCAAGTGCCCCAGTTTCTTCAGCTGTAAAATTAAAAAAAAAAAAAAGAGTGAAAATTTCTGCTAAGACAGCTCAGGGATCCGAAGTCTAAGGAATCACTAAAAATGTACTGATGAAACAGGAATTAAATCATTCTCCGAGTGCCACAAATGTTAGCATTCTAAATATATCAAAGAATTTCTAGCAAGTAACTCTAAATCATTCTAATTCAAATTAATAAGAGACTTGGCTGGGAATACAAAAAAAGTAATTAATTATGCAAACCAGATGAAATGATAACTCTGTTTCAACATGAGATCTATAATCTTTTTTTTTTTTTTCCTTTCTGCTGTATTGATATCCAGGTGATTCTCTACTTCATTCACTGATGTGTTAACTACTGAGCACGACTAAATTGTTCAACTACTTGCATTTCCAACTGGTATAATCTTTTGTGAATACCTGTTGACACTGTGAACATTTGCAAAACCCTACCTTTTTTTTTCCCAACCTCCTGTGGACCTTCCCTAAGCCTCTTGTAAGAGGTGGACTCAGGCTCACCTTTTATTGTGTTTTTTGCCATGACAGACTAACTCCATAGAAATAAACTGGCAGTGACTCCTTATAAAGCTCTCTCTTTCCTTTGGTTCACACACACACAAAAAAATGTATCTGCTGGGGTACTATACCAATGTCCTGTTTTTTTGTTGTTTTTTTTTTTTGTTTGATTGTTTGCATATTTGTCTCAGGTCCTTTCCAGATTCTTGGCCTGTACAGAGCCATCACAAAATGTGTAACATTATGCAGGAAGAAACTTGAATGGTCATCGGACCCAGGCCTTATTCTTGTGACAGGTACGGCTAAAGGAGTCAATTCTTGTGTCCAAGTTAGAAACTAACACTAGAAAATGTGGGGCTAAGGGAGTGATGATGATCTCTCCAGATGTTAATGGAAATGAATACAATATAAATATTGAATACAATATAAAATATTGAATAAAATATTTCTTACAAAAGAGAATTGTCATTCTGCACAGGAAATGCTAAATACAAGTGAATAACAAAGAAAAAGGGAGAAATGACTCTTGAAGTCATCACCCTGGAATTAGAAGAAAAAACAGCTGTTATGGCAGGTTTTTTTAAAGATTTTGTTTATCTATTTGAGAGAGAGAGCATGAGCGGGGGGTGGAGGGGCAGAGGGAGAAGCAGACTCCCTGCTGAGGGGGGAGCCCAGGGAGGGGCTCCATCCCAGGACCCCAATATCATAACCTGAGCCAAAGGCAGACACTCAACCAACTGAGACACCCAGGTGCCCCTGTTTTGGTAGTTTTATCTCAGGGTGTTGATTCTCAAGGAATTTGAGGTACACTGCAGAATATGTGCAACTTTCTCAAGGAGTACGGCAAAAAGCTTCCCTTCTTCTTCCATGAATAAGTGAATAAGTAATATTAAAATTGACATATAAATAAATCAAAACAGATTTATTAAAATCATAATGAATGTTGAATAGTCAAAAATACAAGAAAAATATCAGCAATTCCAAAGCTGGTAAAAGATATTTCAGGTGCATGCTTACATTAATTACTAGTACTTTCTGTCCAAATAAAAACTAGGAAGGGTCCCCTCTCTTACTGGAAAGCTACACGGCAGAGTCAGATGAAACCACCACTAGCTATTAATCATGATTTCTTTTTCTGTTTGTTTGTTTACATCTTAGACATGTCTCCCTGTCCCACTGACATTTTTATTTCATTTTTATTCATTTAGAAATAAAAAAATGCAAAGGAAGAAAACATCATGTATAATTCCACATCCAAATATACAATCCTATTAGCCTGTTGGTATATAATTATTTAGTGTATTTTATTTTTTTTTATTTTTTGGCAAATAACAGTTTACTTTTTTTATTTAAATTCAATTAGCCAACATATAGTACATCATTAGTTCCAAAGTTCAATCATTATTTAGTGTATTTTAGAAACATTTGTATTTTATATTAATGGTGAATGTACATAGTTTTAAATAATTCAAAATACTTTTTTTGTAATTGCTTTTTATAAATATCATTACTAATATCTAAAATTACTTAATCCAGTGGATTTGGTATAAGTTTATTTAGTAATCATACAGTTAGATGGTTTTAGTTACTGAGAATTTAATTGAGAACACTGAAGAGAGAAGCAGCTTTTGTTAAAAACACTGTGTAAGCATTTTTGGAAGGAATTGTGTTTTTTGTTCTTCTCTAATTTCTAATAATTTAGTCTATTTATTCCTTATTGATGAAATAATCATGCAATCTATACTCGTAAATAATAAATTATTTTCCACAATCTAGGTATTGCTTAAAATACAGAGCTCATAGGGTTACTAGTTCAGCAAGTATAAGAATATTTGAGATTTTTGAGTTATGTTATCAAAGTGTTTTCCACAAAGGGTTGTATCATTTGTATTGTATCAACAATTCACAAATCTTTATTTCACCATATTCTTGCCAGTATTAACATTTTAAAACAATTATTGTGAAGTAAATTATATTTTAATTTCATTCACTGGCAATTATGACTTTTCCATATTTACAAAATTTTGTATTTCTTGATTTGTGGATTCTCTGCTCACAACCTTTTTTATCTTCATGTAATTTTTTGAGTTTAGTATTTTACCATCGATTCCTTTGAAGAAGGCTAGATTATCTCCATATTCAAGGACATATTTTAATTGAAAACATAAAATAAAATATTGAAATAAAAGAACTCTATACTCAAAATGTGCTCCAAAGAGTCAAGTGATTTCTTGACTCTCTTTTATAAATAAAGAATATCTTTTATAAATATAAAATTTATATGTTCATGGAACAGAATTATTTAATATCAGAGCAAATGATACTTTTCAAACAGTGTAGCACATGCCAATAAAGGTTATGGCTGTACTGTAATTCTTCTGGATATAGTAAACAGTAAAAATATTGTGGACCTATTCTCCATATATGGCACCATCTTGTAAACTAAAGAATAAATGTTACATATAAAATGAAAAGTTATAAATATATTGCACAATGGAAACAGGTGAAGTGGATGGTAATATTAATTCATTAAAATTTTATAATATTTGACAATTTGATCATTTAATTTAACAAAACTGTAAATTCTTGATTAAATCAGGCATCCAGATATCCAGCAGTTGTTTTTCCTTCCCTCAAGAAACTAAGAGTAATAGTCATGAAAGAATGAGATCTGGGAGAAGAACAAGATGGAGGAGGAGTAGGGGACCTAAATTTCGTCTGGTCCCAGGAATTCAGCTAGATAGGGATCAAACCATTCTGAACACCTACGAACTCAACAGGGGATTGAAGAAAAGAAGAGCAACAACTCTCTGAACAGAAAAACGACCAATTTCTGGAAGGTAGGACGTGCAGAGAAGTGAATCCGAGGTGATATTTGGGAGGATAGACGGCAGGGAAGGGGGACTCCATCAGCTGCTACCGGCAAGTGATAGAACTTGAGAGCACAAAATCGGAACTTAGAAGTCAGCTCCGCTGAGGGACGTCGCTCCAGTGACTAAGTGGGGGATGGAACACTCGCTGGGACAGTGGGGTCTCAGGACCCTTGGGGTCGCAGAAAGACCGGGGGTGACTGCCTGCAGCAGAGGTCCCACGAATCAGAGCAGGGAAGCCGGATGCAGAGAGGGAGCCGAAGCATGGGCTTTCAGCTTGGGGTGGCCATAAACCATGATCCGTGGCACAGTCGGGCCCCTGCTCTTCCAACAGGAACCCAACAAGCAGCGGATCCAGGGAGACTCCCCTTCCTCCCCCAGGAGGAGTGGCATGGGAGCGCACCACAGGGATCTGCTGGGTTTGGAGACTCCACACTGAGTTAGGTGCCAGAGATAGAAATGTTCGGTCACAGGCTGCATGAGCACGGAGTGCGGCTGGAGACCATGGAGATGGGAGTGATTGACTGCTTTTCTCTGGGGGGGCACACTGAGGAGTGGGGACCTGAGTTCTTGGCTCCTCTGGGCAGAGATTGGGAGGCCACCATTTTCACTCTCATCCTCCAAAGCTGTATGGAAAGCTTGCAGGGAACAAAAGCTCCCAAGAGCACACCTGAGCAGATTACTTAGCTGGGACCCAGCAAGGGCGGGGCAATTCCAATACCCCCAAAGACATCTGAGAACCACTGCAACAGGCCCCTCCCCCAGAATTTCAGCAAGAATAGCCATCCAAGACCAAATTTACTGATCAATGAGAACGGCAGAACTCCAGCACTAGGGGAATAATGCACATAGAATTCATGGCTTTTTCCCCATGATTCTTTATTCTTTCAAAGTTAATTTTTTTAAGTTTCTTTTTCTTTTTTTTTTTTTGAATTTTTCTTTTTCCCTTTTTAAACCAACATCTTATCAATCCCTTTTTTAAAATCTTTTTTATTTTTCATTTTTAGAGTCATAATCTATCATATAAAACTTGTTCTAGCTTTAGAATATTGGGATACAGTTTCTTCTAACAGACCAAAATATACCCTAAATCTCTAGTGTATGGCGTTGTTCTAGTCTCCTGCCTGATCACATTCTCTCACTTTTTTTTTAAATCCTCTTCTTTCTTTTTTCAACTAACTTCTTTTCTTATCAATTCTTTTTAAAAAATCATTTATAATTTTCATCTTTACAGTCATATTCCATACCTTCATTGTATTAACCCTTATTTTTGTACATATGTAAGTTTTTCTTTCTTTAAAATTTTGGTCTAACAGACCAAAATATGCCCAAAATCTAGTGAGTGTCACTGATCTATGCACCACCCTGATCATATTTGATCATATTCTGTTTTTTTGTTTGTTTGTTTGTTTTTATCTTTTTATCTTTTTTTTTTCTTTCTTTCCCTTTCTTTTCCCCCAGTTTCAGGTCTCTTCTGATTTGTTTAGTGTATATTTTTTCTGGGGACGTTGTTACTCTGCTAGCATTTTGTTCTCTCATTAATCTATTCTCCTCTGGACAAAATGACAAGACAGAAAGAATCACCTCAGAAAAAAAATAAAAAAACAAAAAAAACAAGAGGCAGTACCAACTGCCAGTGACCTAATCAATACAGACATTAGTAAGCTGTCAGAACTAGCATTCAGAATCATGAATTTAAAGATACTAGCTGGGCTTGAAAAAAGCATGGAAGATATTAGAGAAACCCTTGCTGGAGAAATAGAAGAACTAAAATCTAACCAAGTCAAAATCAAAAAGGCTATTAATGAGGTGCAATAAAAAATGGAGGATCTAACTGCTAGGATAAATGAGGCAGAAGAGGGAATTATTGATAGAAGACAAATGATGGAAAATAAAGAAGCTGAGAAAAAGAGAGATAAACAACTACTGGATCACAAGGGCAGAATTTGAGAGATAAGTGATACCATAAGACAAAACAATATTAGAATAATTGGGATCCCAGAAGAAGAAGAAAGAGAGAGAGGGGCAGAAGGTATATTGAAGCAAATTATAGCAGAGAACTTCCCTAATTTGGGGAAGGAAACAGGCATCAAAATCAAGGAGGCACAGACAACACCCTTCAAAATCAATACAAATAGGTCAACACCCTGATATCTAATAGTAAAACTTACGAGTCTCAGCGACAAAGAGAAAATCCTGAAAGCACATCGGGACAAGAGATCTATAACCTACAATGGTAGAAACATTAGATTGGCAACAGACCTATCCACAAAGACCTGGAAGGCCGGAAAGGACTGGCATATTATATTCAGAGTAATAAATGAGAAAAATACGCAGCCAAGAATACTATATCCAGCAGACACCAAACCAACCCTACAAGAAATATTGAAAGGGGACCTCTAAGCAAAGAGAGAGCCTAAAAGTAACATAGACCAGAAAGGAACACAGACAATATACAGTAACAACAAAATACAGGCAATATAGGGGCACTAAATTCCTATCTTTCAATAGTTACCCTGAATGTAAATGGGGTAAATGCCCCAATCAAAAGACACAGGCTCTCAGATTGGATAAAAAGACAAGACCCTCGATATGCTGTCTGCAAGAGACTCATTTTAGACCCAAAGACACCCACAGATTGAAAGTGGGCGGGTGGAAAGCCATTTACCATGCTAATGGACACCAAAAGAAAGCTGGGGTGGCAATCCTTCTATCAGACCAATTAGATTTTAAACCAAAGACTGTAATAAGAGATGAGGAAGGACACTATATCCTACTTAAAGGGTCTGTCCAACAAGAAGATCTAACAATTGTAAGTACCTATGCCCCTTCCATGGGAACAGCCAATTATATAAGGCAATTAATAACAAAAGCAAAGAAACACATCAACAACAATACAATAATAGTGGGGGACTTTAACACCCTCCTCACTGAGATGGACAGATCATCTAAGCAAAAGAACAACAAGGAAATAAAGACTTTAAATGACACACTGGACCAAATGGACTTCACAGATATATTCAGAACATTCCATCCCAAAACAACAGAATACACATTCTTCTCTAGTGCCCATGGAACATTCTCCAGAATAGATCACATCCTAGGTCACAAATCAGGTCTCAACCAGTACCAAGAGAATGGGATCATTCCCTGCATTTTTCAGACCACGATGCTTTGAAACTAGAACTCAATCACAAGAGGAAAGACAGAAAGAACTCAAATACATGGAGGCTAAAGAGCATCCTACTAAAGAATGAATGGGTCAAACATGAAATTAAAGAAGAATTAAAAAAAATCATAGAAACAAATGAAAATGAAAACACAACTGTTCAAAATCTTTGGGATGCAGCCAAGGTAGTCCTAAGAGGAAAGGATATAGCAATACAAGCCTTTCTCAAGAAAGAAGAAAAGTCTCAAATACACAACCTAACCCTACACCTAAAGGAGCTGGAGAAAGAACAGCAAATAAAGCCTAAACCCAGCAGGAGAAGAGAAATCATAAAGATCTGCAGAAATCAATGAAATAGAAACCAAAAGAACAATAGAACAGATCAATGAAACTAGGAGAGGTTCTTTGAAAGAATTAACAAGATTGATAAACCCCTGGCCAGACTTATCAAAAAGAAAAGAGAAATGACCCAAATAAATAAAATCATGAATGAAAGTGGAGACATCACAACCAACACCAAAGAAATACAAACAATTATAAGAACATATTATGAACAACTATATGCCAGCAAATTAGATAATCTGGAAGAAATGGATGCATTCCTAGAGATGTATCAACTACCAAAACTGAACCAGGAAGAAATAGAAAGCCTGAACAGACCTATAACCACTAAGGAAATTGAAGCAGTCATCAGAAATCTCCCAACAAACAAGAGCCCAGGGCCAGATGGCTTCCCAGGGAAATTCTACCAAACATTTCAAGAAGAATGAATACCTATTCTTCTGAAATTGTTCCAAAAAAATAGAAATGGGGGCGCCTGGGTGGCTCAGTTGGTTAAGCGACTGCCTTCGGCTCAGGTCATGATCCTGGAGTCCCGGGATCGAGTCCCGCATCGGGCTCCCTGCTCGGCAGGGAGTCTGCTTCTCCCTCTGACCCTCCTCCTCTCATGCTCTCTGTCTCTCATTCTCTCTGTCTCAAATAAATAAATAAAATCTTAAAAAAAAACAAAAAAAACAAAAAAATAGAAATGGAAGGGAAACTTCCAAACACATTTTATGAGGCCACCATTACCTTGATCCCAAACCAGACAAAGACCCCATCCAAAAGGAGAATTACAGACCAATATCCCTGATGAACATGGATGCAAAAATTCTCACCAAAATACTAGTCAATATATCCAACAGTACATTAAAAGGATTATTCACTCCAACCAAGTGGGATTTAACCCACTAATAAAAGAAAGAACAAGAACCATATGATCCTCTCAATAGATGCAGAAAAGGCATATGACAAAGTACAGCATCCTTTCTTGATTAAAACTCTTTAGAGTGTAGAGATAGAGGGTCCATACCTCAATATCATAAAAACCATCTATGAAAAACCCACAGAGAATATCATTCTCAATGGGGAAAAACTGAGAGCTTCCTCCTGAGGTCAAGAACACGGCAAGGATGTCCACTATCACCACTGCTATTCAACATAGTATTAGAAGCCCTAGCCACAGCAATCAGACAACAAAAAGAAATAAGAGGCATCTGAATTGGCAAAGAAGACGTCAAACTCTCACTCTTTGCAGATTATATGATACTTTATGTGGAAAACCCAAAACACTCCACCCTAAAACTGCTAGAACTCATCCAGGAATTCAGTAAAGTGGCAGGCTATAAAATCAATGCACAGAAATCAGTGACATTCCTATACACCAACAACAAGACAGAAGAAAGAGAAATTAAGGAGTCCATCCCATTTACAATTGCACCCAAAATCATAAGATACCTAGGAATAAATTTAACCAAAGAAGCAATGAATCTGTACTCAGAAAACTATAAAATACTCATGAAAGAAATTGAGGAAGACACAAAGAAATGGAAAAACATTCCATGCTCATGGATTGGAAGAAACAGCAAAAGAATCATCAACAAAGCCAAAAGACAACCGACAGAATGGGAGAAGATATTTGCATGTGACATATCAGATAAAGGGCTAGTATCCAAAATCTATAAAGAACTTATCAAACTCAACACCCAAAGAACAAATGATCCAATCAAGAAATGAGCAGAAGACATGAACAGACATTTTTCTAAAGAAGACATCCAAATTGCTAACAGACACATGAAAAAGTGCTCAACATCACTCGGCATCAGGGAAATCCAAATCAAAACCTCAATGAGATACCACCTCACACCAGTCAGAATGGCTAAAATTAACAAGTCAGGAAACGACAGATGTTGGCGGGGATGCGGAGAAAGGGGAACCCTCCTACAGTGTTGGTGGGAATGCAAGCTGGTGCAGCCACTCTGGAAAACAGTATGGAGGTTCCTCAAAAAGTTGAAAATAGA
>NC_058408.1:94586382-94786013 GCF_002201575.2 Neomonachus schauinslandi
CCACTCTGGAAAACAGTATGGAGGTTCCTCAAAAAGTTGAAAATAGAGCTACCATACGATCCAGCAATTGTACTACTGTGTATTTACCCCAAAGATACAAATGTAGGGATCTGAAGGGGTACATGTACCCCGATGTTTATAGCAGCAATGTCCACAATAGCCAAACTATGGAAAGAGCCAAGATGTCCATTGACAGAGGAATGGATAAAGAAGATGTGGTATATATATATATATACAACAGAATATTATGCAACCATCAAAAGGAATGAAATCTTGCCATTTGCAATGACGTGGATTAGGGTATTATGCTGAGCGAAATAAGTCAATCAGAGAAAGACATGTATCATATGATCTCACTGATATGAGGAATTCTTAATCTCAGTAAACAAACTGAGGCTTGCTGGAGCAGTGAGGGTTGGGAGGGATGGGGTGGCTGGGTGGTAGACAGTGGGGAATGTATGTGCTATGGTGAGCGCTGTGAATTGTGTAAGACTGTTGAATCACAGACCTGTACCTCTGAAACAAATATAACATTATATGTTTAAAAAAAAAGAAGAAGATAGTAGGAAGGGAAAAATGAAGGTGGGGGGAAATCAGAGAGAGAGATGAACCATGAAAGCCTATGGATTCTGAGAAACAAACTGAGGGTTCTAGAAGGGAGAGGTGTAGGGGATGTGTTAGTGTGGTGATGGTTATTAAAGAGGGCACACACTGCATGGAGTACTGGGTGTTATACGCAAACAATGAATCATGGAACACTACATCAAAAACTAATGATGTAATATATGGTGATTAACATAACATAATAAAATAAAAATTAAAAAGAATTAATTTTTTTTTAAAAAAAGTTAGAAATTTAATTCTAAGACCTCCTTTAGGTTCACCTAATATATTTGATACATTTTCAATACTTAGTTCAAAACATTTTTCTTTTTAATATTTTCCATGATCTGTACCTTATTTAAAAAAGTATTACAATGGGTATTAAGGAAGGCATGTGTGGTGATGAGCACTGGGTGTTAAATGCAATTAATGAATCATTGAACACTACATCAAAAACTAATGATGTACTATATGTTGGCTAATTGAACATAATAAAGAAATAAAATTAAATAAAAGTATTATATAATATCCAAAAATTTGGAGGATTTTCTACATATTTAAATACTATCAATTTCTTAATTATAGATATTCCATTATCTGATCCTGATCTTTTAGAAAATGAATGTTTATTCCTTAAGGTTATTCCACATAATCATATATAAAAATGTTAATACAAAAATTTAAACCTTAGTTGATAATGTTTTATTTAAAATGCTATTATTGCAATGTTATAAGTTACCAATTAAAAAAAAAAGGAGAGTAGTAAATTGTGATTTATTTGCTTCCACTGAATTGTAAAAATTGTGAAAAGATTGATAGCATATATATTTACTCATTGTTTCAATAAATCCTACTGACCACTTACTATGTGTCTTACTACTTTTAACACCTTCAAACTCTGATGATAAAACATCAATGATTCTGGGTGCCTGGGTGTCTCATTCGTTAAGCGTCTGTCTTCGGCTCAGTTCATGATCCCATGGTCCTGGGATTGAGCCCTACATCGGGCTCCCTACTCAGCCAGGAGCCTGCTTTTCCCTCTCCTTCTCCCCCTGCTTACGTTCCCTCTCTAGCTATCTCTCTCTGTGTGTCAAATAAATAAATAAAATCATTAAAAAAAATCCAGGTTCCTAGGAATTCATATTCCAGTGAGATGGCCATAGAATAATGCAATATATGCTTCAGGAAGGATGTGATTAAATTTCAAAGTAAATACAGAGGAAAAGTGATTAATTTTCCTTTGATGATTAAAAAAAATAGAGATTGACTAAGCTGCTACTTTAAATCATTAAGATATTGCCACATGAATAAGGCAAGCTGGGCTTTACATGTAGTATAATTCCATGTTCAAAAAATTAAAAGTTCTATTCTAGGACTATCATATACACTTGTTTTAGCAATATCCTGGATATTTATTATGAAAAATAAGTATAAGTATATCATAGAATTCCAAATTTACATCTTCATATCTAGCAACAATGATTTAATTTAGTTAAATTTTATAGTTTGAAGGTCAAGTGAGTGAGGTTTGGCTGTGTATCACTAAACAAAACTAATTACAAGTGTTTTGCCTTCTGACATGATAATGTGGAAATAGATCAGTAACACACCAAAAATAAGGAAGTAACAACAGAAAAATCATAAACCCAAAAAATCTTCCTACATAGTCTTTTCAAAGTGATGATTTATTTGGATTAGAATTTTTTTTTCTTTGAGAATGCAAATGCCTGGGGATGTCTCTGTCATGTGTTTGGAACTATGTGTTGGCAAATTTTGAATTCAGACATTAGAGTTTCTTTATAGCAATGGATTTGTCAATTTTGTTCAGTGCAGATCAAAATTGAACTAATTGAATCATATCAGGAAGGTGTTTTATTTCATACCATACATTTCTCTTCAGCTTTTTATGTCTACTACCCTCTTTTAAAGAAAGAGAATTGGGCGCCTGGTGGCTCAGTTGGTTAAGCGACTGCCTTCGGCTCAGGTCATGATCCTGGAGTCCCTGGATCGAGTCCCGCATCGGGCTCCCTGCTTGGCAGGGAGCCTGCTTCTCCCTCTGACCCTCCCCCCTCTCATGTGCTCTCTCTCTCTCATTCTCTCTGTCTCAAATAAATAAATAAAATCTTTTAAAAAAATGAAAGAAAGAAAGAAAAGAAAGAAAGAAAGAAAGAAAGAAAGAAAGAAAGAAAGAAAGAAAGAAAGAAAGAAAGAAAGAAAGAAGAAAGAAAGAAAGAAAGAATTATGTGGCACCTGGGTGGCTCACTCTGTTGAACGTCTGCCTTCAGCTCGGTTGTGACCCTGGGTTCTGGCATCCAATCCTACATTGGGCTCCCTGTTCAGCAGGGCATCTGCTTCTCCTTCCCCTTCTGCCTGCTAGTGCTCTCTCTCTCTCTTTTTCTCTCTGTCAAATAAATAAATAAAATATTAAAAAAGAAAGAAAGTTATACAAATAAATTTAAATAATGTAAAATTTAAATAAAAGGAGGATCCAGCAATTGCAGTTTTTGGTATTTACCCAAAGGAGTTGAAAACCTATGCCCACACAAAAACTTGTACATGGATGTTTTCATCTGCTTTATCCACAATTGCCAAAACTTGGGAGCAGCCAAAATGTCCTGAAGTAGGTGGATGGAAAATTAAACAATGGTACATCTAGATAATCAAATAGTTTTCAACACTAAAAAGAAATGAGCTACAAGCCATGAAAAGATAAGGAGAAATATTAAATGAATATTACTAAGTGAAAGAAGTTAATATGGAAAGACTACGTACTGTATGATTTAAACTATATGACATTCTGGAGAAGACAAAATGATGGAGACAGTAAAAATATCTGTGGCTTCCACAGGTTGGTGGGAGGAGCAGGTAGAGATGAACTGGTGGAAGACAGAGGATTTTTAAGGCAGTGGAACTATTCTGTATGATACTATAATAGTGGATACATATCATTATATATGTGTCCAAATCAATAGAATGTACAGCATCAAGAGTGAACCCTCAAATAAACTATGGGCTTTGAGTGATTATTATGTATCAATGTAGATTCATCAATTGTAACAAATGTACCACTTTGGTGAGAGATATTGATGATGAGGGAAACTGCATGTGTCAGGGCAGAGGGTATATCAGAAATTTATGTACCTTCTTTTTTATTTTGCTGTGAATATGAAACTACTCTAAAAAATGAAGTCTTCAAAGCAAAATTAAGTAAACAAAAATGGGAAGAAATGTGCAACTGGATTCTTTAGAAAAAAATATTGATGAGATCAGTTAGGACTTTTACAATATTTTTTTGTTTTATTAGCTCAGTAATTTATCTAATGCTTTTGTTTCACTAACACTGTTGGTGAGGAAGTAAAGGATTGGAGCAGTTGTGTTTCAAGATGATTTTTGTGAAGCCAAGGTCATGGAATTTAGAGTCCAGGATATTGGACTGATTAGTTAATGAAAATGTTATTAAAATTAATGGTCCCTTTCTCAGAAGATTCATCAGATTGCTGCTTCCTAAAGCGTATGATCTGACAAAAATAGAAGATGTCTAACAGATTCAAGTACTAAGAGGTTGTCATATGCACTGGAACAGTATTTATATTATTATGATGTCACTATTCCACTGTTCCTTGGTTAGTTAATAAGACCAAAGCCACTGTTCAATCCAAAAGGATTCATTATTCCTAAAAAAAAAAAGAAAGAAAAGAAAAAAAAAACTATGTCTTTTTTTTAATTGTTAAATTCTTAAAAGATGTTTTAAAACATAAACTAATGAACAAAGAATGGTATAATGAACTCTCTTGTACCTTTTACCTAACTTCAGTAATGAGTAACACATGGGCATTCTTATTTTTCTTATATCTGTAGTCAAACCTCCAGATTATTCTGAAGCAATCAAAGATGTAATTTTACACACATATATTTCAGTATATTTCTCTAAAAATAGTTTCCTTTAAAACTCTATATGTATATAAGCATAAAGCCATTATCATACCTAATAATATTTAACAATAATATCCTTAATATTCAATGTTCATCTTTCCTTTATTGTCTCATATGTTTTGCACTTTTACTTTGAATCAGGATCCAAATAAGGTCCACACATTGAAATTCATTGATAGTTATCTTCGTTCTCTTTAAACATATAGGTTCTTCAGATTGCTCTGTTTATTGGCATATAGTTGTTGATAATAATTTCTAATAATTGTTTCTATTTCCTTGGTGTTAGTCATGGTCTCTCCCCTTTCATTCATAATTTTATTAATTTGGGTCCTTTCTCTTCTCTTTTGGATAAGTCTGGCCAGTGGTTTATCGATCTTATTAATTCTTTCAAAGAACCAGCTTCTAGTTTCATTGATCTGATCTACCGTGTTTCTGGTTTCTAATTCATTGATCTCTGCTCTAATCTTAATTATTTCTCTTCTAATGTGTGGCTTAGGCATCGTTTGTTGCTTTTTCTCTAGTTCTTTAAGGTGTAGAGTTAGTTGTTGAATTCCGGATTTTTCTATTTTTTTGAGTGAGGCTTGGATGGCTATGTATTTCCCCCTTAGGACTGCCTTTGCAGTATCCCATAGGTTTTGGACCAATGTGTTTTCGTTCCTCATTGGTTTCCATGAATTGTCTAAGTTCTTCTTTGATTTCCTGGTTGACCCAAACATTCTTGAGCAGAGTGGTCTTTAGCTTCCAAATGTTTGAATTTCTGCCAAATTTTTCCATGTGATTGAGTTCCAGTTTTAAAGCATTATGGTCTGAGAATATGCAGGGAATAATCTCAATCTTTTGGTATCAGTTGAGACCTGATTTGTGACCCAGTATGTGGCCTATTCTGGAGAAAGTTCCATGTGCGCTCGAGAAGAATGAGTATTCTGTTGTTTTAGGGTGGAATGTTCTGTATATATCTATGAGATCCATCTGGTCCAGGGTATCATTCAAAGCTCTTGTTTCTTTGTTGATTTTCTGCTTAGATGATCTGTCTATTGCTGAGAGTGGAGTGTTGAGATCTCCTACAATTAACATATTGTTATCAATATGACTCTTTATTTTGGTTAACAGTTGGCTTCTGTAGATGGCTGCTCCCATGTTGGGGGCATAGATATTTACAATTGTTAGATCTTCTTGCTGGATAGACCCTTTAAGAATGATATAGTGTCCTTCTGTGTCTCAAACTACAATCTTTAGTTTAAAATCTAATTTGTCTGATATAAGAATTGCTACCCCAGCTTTCTTTTGAGGTCTGGTGGCATAGAAGATGGATCTCCATCCCTTCACTTTCAGTCTGGATGTATCTTTAGGTTCAAAATGAGGGAATGTGCTATGGTGGGCGCCAGGAATTGTGTAAGACTGTTGAATCACAGACCTGTACCTCTGAAACAAATAATACTTTATACGTTAAAAAAAAAATAAGAAGAAGATAGTAGGAAGGGAAAAATGAAGGGGGGTAATCAGAGGGGGAGACGAACCATGAAAGACTATGGGCTCTGAGAAACAATCTGAGGGTCCTAGAGGGGAGGAGAGTGGGGGGATGGGTTTGCCTGGTGATGGGCATTAAAGAGGGCATGTACTGAATGGAGCACTGGGTGTTATATGCATGAATCATGGAACACTACATCAAAAACTAATGATGTAATATATGGTGATTAACATGACATAATAAAATAAAATAAAATAATTTAAAAATACCCCAAAAACCCCCAAAAAAGCAAAATGAGTCTCTTGTAGACAGCATATGGATGGGTCCTGTCTTTTTATCCAATCTGCAACCCTGTACAGTTTTATGGGAGCATTTAGGCCATTCACATTGAGAGTGATTATTGAAAGATATGAATTAATTGTCATCATGTTGCCTGTGAAGACACTGTTTTTATAGATTGTCCCTGTAAATTTCTGTTGTATATCACTCCTGGGGTCTTTCTCCTCTTATAGAACTCCCCTTAATATTTCTTGCAGGGCCAACTTAGTGGTCACATATTCTTTCAGTTTCTGCCAGTCGTGAAAGCTCTGCATCTCTCCATCCATTCTAAATGACAGCCTTGCCAGATAAAGTATTCTTGGCTGCATGTTCTTCTCATTTAGAACCCTGAATATGTCTTGCCAGGCCTTTCTGGCTTGCCAGGTCTCCGTGGATAGGTCTGATGTTATTCTGATGTTCCTCCCTCTGTACGTAAGGAATCTCTAACTGCCCTTAAGATGGTTTCCTTGGTTCTAAGATTTGCAAGTTTTACTATTACATGCCGAGGTGTTGGCCTGTTTTCCTTGATCTTGGGAGGGGTCCTCTCTGCCTCTAAGACTCGAATGTTTGTTTCATTCCCCAGATTAGAGAAATTCTCAGCTACGATTTGCTCAAATACATCTTCTAGTCCTCTCTCTCTTTCTCCACTCCCTCTGGGATTCCAATTATTCTGACATTGGAACACTTCATGGTGTCACTTATTTCTCTGATTCTATTTTCCTGGATTCTGAGTTGTTTTTCCCTGGCCTCCTCTTTTCCCTTTTAAGCTATTAAATGGTCTTTCAGGTCATTAATTCATTCTTCTGCCTCGCTTGCCCTAGCTGTTAGATTATCTAGATTGGATTGGATCTCATTGATAGCATTTTTAAGTTCTGCCAATTCAGCTTTCATTTCTGCCCTTAGAGACTCTATGTTGCCATTAATTAATTTCTCCATTCTAGCTATTGTCTTCACAATTGCTAGCCTGAATTCCATCTCTGACATCTTGATTATATCTGCATCCATTTGTAAATCTGTGGCATAAGTCATAATCTCTGAATCTTTTCTATTTTGGGGGTTCTTTCTCCTAGACATTCTGTTGATGGGTGGTTGAGGGAATGTATAGAGTCTAAATTATTTACCACAACTCAAGCAAGATGCACCTGTTTTCTAGGGACTTTAGGGTTGCTGGCCTCTTGTTTTCCCCCTCTGTCTTCTGGGCGAGGGGCCTGCCATGCTGTTGATTAGGCAACCCTGTTTGGGCAGAGTGCTCTGCCCCATGTGGGGGGGGAATGGGCTCAGGAAAAAACAGTTTTTGAGGCTTTTGTTCTCTGGTGGCTTTCCCTGGCAGCTTTCACTTGTCCATCTGAGAGTCAGAGCAGAAGAGACCGTTTCCAACCCTCTGCCTCAGAGCAGAGAGATCACAGTCTGTTCCTCAATGAGCTCTCCAGGCACACTATCTGGAAACCTATAAACTGCCAAGACGGAAACAGGAAGAAATTGACAACCTGAATAGGTCAATAACCAGTAATGAGATTGAAGCAGTGGTCAAAAACCTCCCAAAAAAACAAGAGGTCAAGGCCTGATGGATTCCCTGGGGAATTTTACCAAATATTCAAAGAAGAAATAATACCTATTCTCCTGAAGCTTTTTGAAAAAATAGAAACAGAAGGAAAGCTTCCAGACTCATTCTATGAGGCCAGCATTACCTTAATCCCCAAACCAGGCAAAGACCCCATCAAAAAGGAGAATTTCAGACTGATATCCCTGATGAATATGGATTCCACAATCCTCAACAAAATCCTAGCTAATAGGATCCAACAATACATTAAAAGGATCATCCACCACAACCGAGTGGGATTTATCCCCGAGATGCAAGGGTGGTTCAACATTTGCAAATCAATCAATGTGATAGATCACATTAATAAGAGGAGGGAGAAGAACCATATGGTCCTCTCAATTGATGCAGAAAAAGCATTTGACAAAATACAACATCCTTTCCTGATTAAAACTCTTCTGAGTATAGGTATAGAGGGAACTTTCCTCAAGTTCATAAAATCCATCTATGAAACCCACAGTGAATATTATCCTCAATGGGGAAAAGCTGAGAGCCTCTCCCTTAAGATTTGGAACACATCAAGGATGCCTACTCTCACCACTATTGTTCAACATAGTACTAGAAGTCTTAGCAACAGCAATCGGACAAAAACAAGAAATAAAAAGTGTTCAAATTGGCAATGAAGAAGTCAAATTCTCTCTTTTCACAAATGACATGATACTTTATGTGGAAAACCAAAAACCTCCACCCCCAAATTACTAGAACTCATCCAGCAATTCAGTAATGTGGCAGGATACAAAATCAATGCACAGAAATCAGTTGTTCTCTTATATACTAACAATGCCACTGTAGAAAGAGAAATTAGAGAAATGGTTCCATTTACAATAGCATCAAAAACCATAAGATACCTCAGAATAAACCTACCAAAGAGATAAAGGATCTATACTCTAGGAACTACAGAACACTCATGAAAGAAATTGAAGAAGTCACAGAAAGATGGAAAAACATTCCATGCTCATGGATTGGAAGAGTAAACATTGTTGAATTGTCTATGCTACCCAGAGCAATCTATACCTTCAATGCCATCATGATCAAAATTCCAATAACATTTTTCAAAGTGCTGGAACAAATAATACTAAAATGTATATGGAATCAGAAAAGACCCTGAATCGCCAAGGAAATGTTGAAAAACAAAGCTGGGGCATCATTTTGCCCAATTTCAAGCTATATTACAAAGCAGTGATCACCAAGACAGCATGATACTGGCACAAAAACAGACATATAGACCAATGGAACTGAATAGAGAACCCAGATATGGACCCTCAACTCTATGGTCAAATAATCTTTGACAAAGCAGGAAAAAATATGCAATGGAAAAAAGACAGTCTCTTCAATAAATGGTGTTGGGAAAATTGGACAGCCACATGCAGAAGAATGAAACTCGACCTTTCTCTAACACCATTCACAAAGATGAACTGAAAATGGATGAAAGGCCCCAATGTGAGACAGGAATCCATCAAAATCCTAGAGGAGAACATAGGCAATAACCTCTTTGACATCGGCCACAGCAGTTTCTTTCAAGATACATCTCCAAAAGCTAGTGAAACAAAAGCAAAAATGAACTTTCGGGACTTCATCAAGATAAAAATCTTCTGCACAGCAAAGGAAACAGTCAACAAAACAAAGAGGCAACCCCCAGAATGGGAGAAGATATTTGCAAATGACACTACAGATAAAGGGCTGGTATCCAAGATCTATAAAGAACTTCTCAAACTCAGAACCCAAAAAACAAATAATCAAGTCAAAAAGTGGGCAGAAGATATGAAAAGACACTTCTCTGAAGAAGACATACAAATGGCTAACAGACACATGACAAAATGTTCATCATCATTAGCCATTAGGGAAATAGAAATCAAAACCACATTGAGATACCACCTTACACCAGTTAGAATGGCAAAAATGGACAGGGAAAGAAACAACAAATGTTGGAGAGGTTGTGGAGGAAGGCGAACACTCTTACACTGTTGGTGGGGATGCAAGTTGGTACAGCCACTTTGGAAAACAGTGTGGAGGTTCCTCAAAAATTTAAAAATAGAGCTACCCTATGACCCAGCAATTGTACTCCTGGGTATTTACCCCAAAGACACAGATGTAGTGAAATGAAGGGCCATATGCACTCAAGTGTTCATAGCAGCAATGTCTGCAATAGCCAAACTGTGGAAAGAGCCGAGATGCCCTTCAACAGATGAATGGATAAAGAAGATGTGGTTCATATGTGCAATGGAATATTACTCAGCCATCAGAAAGGTTGAATACCTGACTTTTACATCAACATGGATGGGACTGGAGGAGATTATGCTAAGTGAAATAAATCAAGCAGAGAAAGTCAATTATCATATGGTTTCACTTATTGGTGGAACATAAGGAATAGCATGGAGGACATTAGGAGAAGGAAGGGAAAAATGAAGGGGGAGGGTATTGGAGGGAGAGATGAACCATGAGAGACTATGGACTCTGAGAAACAAACAGGGTTTTAGAGGGGAGGGGGGAAGGTGGATTGGTTAGCCCAGTGATGGGTATTAAGGAGGGCACGTACTGCATGGAGCGCTGGGTGTTATACAGAAACAATGGATCATGGATCACCACAGCAAAAACTATTGATATATTGTATTGTGACTAACATAACATAATAAAATTTAAAAAAATAAAATAAAAATGGTACTGTCTTAACTTATCACTTATTTTTCATTTATTACCTAGACTATTTCTAGAAATGGGGCTGTATTTCCATATATCTATAATGGACTGACTTCCTCTCTTGAACTACTTGCTAGAACTAATGTAGTTTTAACATCAGAAAGTCAAGAAAATAGGTTTGGTTTCCCCCACCCCATTTACCATTTCTAAAACTTCATTACTCCAGAACCTGATTACTTTGGTATCCCCTGAAGGAGACCAAAGAGAACTGTCTGTGTGTGATATTATAGACTCATTGATTGAAAAATATTTCCAGTGTTTCGCTTAATTGTAGTTATTGTTATTATCAGTTGTATCTTTCAGGAATCAGATGCTAATAGAGTAAGTAGTTTGAGATTTACTGAGGATAATTCCAGTGAGAGATGAAAAGTCAAAGAAGCAGTTTTGGGCATGAGAAGCCTCAGACTACAGTGATGATCTGACAAAATCTTAATCAACCAGCACCGAGTTGTGAAACAGAGATTTTTGGTAGAGAAGTTCCATATTGGGCAGAAATCTCTGAGCCCTTGTTCTGCTGCCCTCAGCCATTGACTGTCTACATAAGATACATTAAATATGGAAAGCGACCATAGAGATTCTTATCAATGCCCTGAATGGTATCACATTGCTTAGAATTTATGTTTTAAAAGACACTGTATATGAAACTGTCCATCAATTTACATGCCGTGTCACTTATTCTTGGGCTCTAAACTTTGGCGTATTTTCCAGGTAACTGAGTTATATCTTAGAACAAGTTTATAAAGAACTTTTTCACAGGTAACATTTTTTTCTGAGATACTACACATTTGGAATTATTTTTGTTGCCTTTACCTATGAAAAAACACATGGTTTGAGCATTCTAGGCTCATATTTTATTTTCTTCAAAATTCTCCACTTATTTAAAACATAGAGGAGAATCTACCAATAATCCCTGTTCCTATATAATTGTGTGTTTAAATTTTTTATGTTTGATTTTTAAAAAGTGATCAAGTTATATCCTGAAGTTGTTTTGTCATAATTACTTTTGTCAGCTTTTTCTTTCTTTTCTTTTTTTCAGTTTTTATTCAAATTCTAGTTGGTTAACGTATAGTGTAGTACTAGTTTCTGTAGTAGAATTTGGTGACTCATCAACTTACATAAAACACCCAGTGCTCATCACAACTCCCTCTTTTTCTTTTTTTAAGAGGCACAGATAGGCAGAGGGAGAGAGAGAGAGAAACCCAAGCAGACTCTGCACTGTGCACAGAGCCTGACAGGGGCTCGATGCCAAGACCCTGAGATCATGATCTGAGCTGAAATCAATAGTCAGATGCTTATGAGGGATGACTGACTATTCCCTATAAGTCAACTCTCTTCTCTGTCTTCAAGTCTATTGCTTTATTTTTTTAAACTTTTATATATTTTGTTCTGTTCTTAAATTTTTTGTTGCTATTGTTGTTGACTTTCTGTCTACTTTTTGACAATCCAGGGAGAATATCCATATCTAGGACACCAGCAGATTGCCCAAGGCAGGGGCCTGCAAACTTATTCTGTGAAGAGCCAGATAACAGTTACTTTAGACTTTGCAGGCCATGTGTCTGTCATAAGTCCTCACTCTTTGTGGCAGTGCAAAGCAGCTGTGGACAATAGGTAAACAAATGAGCATAGCTCTATCTAATAAAACTTTATTTACAAAAAAAGATGATGTTAGGAGACAGTTCTCTGTGATTCTGATTTCTTCATGTCTTCTGAGAAAATGACAATGCAAGGATGTTTGCATTACATTGCTCTAAGATTCAGAGTCCAAAGATATTCTAGAATAGTAAAGCTATCCTCCTCATTGGGAGATTTGCCTATACATGTGGGTGATAACCTTAGTAAAAACTTCTACCTTACTCCTAGAGACATTAAACTACATTCTGGAGTAAAATAATAAGGTCTGCCTCTGAGGCAAATGTTGGACAGGTTTGCTAGCAACTTCCTTATACGATTAGGAGAATTCTAGGCCCAGTGTTCCTTGTTTAAAACACTAACTTATGTGTGCAGCATCCGCTTAGGTTGGCACTGAATCCTAGCTGGGGAAGGAGAACCAATGTAAATAAAATTGTTCAAATAAATTGTCTAAATTTATTTGGGCTTCTTGTTTCCTTACGGATTGAATTTTTGGAAGTGTGACAAGCCAAACTTAGGATTTGCTTGACCTCCTGACTTGAGAGATAGCAGGTCATCTTTGGCCCACAGACTATGGTTTGCTGACCCCTTCTCTGGATGATTATGATCTTTACAATGTACAAAAGGAGTGTGCACTCCCCATTCTCCAGACTTAAGTGTCTCTCATCTTGGGAAGTTTCTCCCACATAGTAATCAAGTGAGTATGCTAGGAATACAAACCTGGAGAATCAACTGCTTGACTGAATACTCCACCCTGATCCAGTAAGTATGTCTATCATTCAAACCTCAAATTTACCCTTTATGTAGTTGACAGTGGTGAGAGAATTGAGCAAAATTCTTGATTACTTCGTAAAAAAGTATGAAAGAGATAGTATTTGCTAAATGTCTAGTTGGATTCACTGTTTGTGTCACAAAACCAAGGATAAATAATGAGGAGGAATTTTAGTGTCCTGTTAACTTCTTCCTATTTGGCTCTTCCTATTTGGTTCTTTGGAGCTCATGGAAATGTTTCCCCACTTTTGGCAAAGGTTTGATAAAGTCTTCTAGCCCTGCAGTGATGCTAAGCTTATGTTGATTTTCCTTCATAATTATGTTAACATGAAAAGAGTTACGCAAACTTATCTTAAGCCATAAGAAACTCAATTAAATTGAATATATATGTATATTTCCTTTTATAATATTTGTGCTACCTATACATTAAAATGCAGAATGAATTTTAAATGTATACAAAAGTAAAATCCATTTAGGGACAGTTTAGAAACTTCAGTTTTACTCTGCACCTGGATTGCAAATTGCAACTAAAATTATAAACTGAATTTCAAATAAAATCCCAAAGCCAAAATATAAAAGATATAGAAATTCATTTGAAGGACAGTGTATAATTGAACCCATTGATAAAATATAAATAGATCCTCTAGAAATGGCATGTCACATCAGTGGATACTTACGTGATAACAAAAGGCACCTGAATCTCCAACATGAATTTCAAAAAGCTTAAAGCTTTTTTGGAGCTCCTTTCAGGAAAGAGCTAATAGATTTTGGTAGTCTTTCCCATTTTCAGGAGAATTAATAAGTGAATTAACCATATCCAACAGTGTAGTTATATTTACAGTCTTCAGAAATCCCAATCATGTGTCTGCAAATATTTGCTCATGGAAAGTAAAGGTATACTACTTAAACGGTCAGCTTTAACTGTAACATTTGGTTGGCTTGGGGTCTCAATAAAGTTTATCAACTAAACTTAATGAGCTCCATCTCATTTTAGCAGAAGACTGGAAGAGCTGCTAGATTAGTTTTCCCTTTCTTTGGCAGATTGAAAGCCAACTATCCATCTTGACACAGTCTAGTCCATATATGTTATTAGCAATATGAAAATGACACTGTATCTTACTAGTTTGTACTGTGTGTGTTTGACTAAAGGTAACCTGGATGTATTTGATTAAGGATGTGCTATGTGCTTGTTACTATACTCAGAAATAAATGCTGAATGTGATTCTTAACACTGCCAGTCTCTCAGACAGGAACACACTTTCTACGTGGACATCTGGATA
Source organism: Neomonachus schauinslandi (assembly GCF_002201575.2). NCBI lineage: Eukaryota > Metazoa > Chordata > Mammalia > Carnivora > Phocidae > Neomonachus > Neomonachus schauinslandi. Next base: position 94,600,679 of record NC_058408.1, read on the forward strand.
TATAAATGTCCACTTAAACATATATAAAGAGTTCTATAACTTATGCCATAAGGAACTCAAAAATGTATATAAACATGTTTAAATATGTATGTATGTATATACAACTGCATACATTTAAATAAATGCATATGGGTATGCATAAATGTGGCCATAAATGTATATATATAAGTAATATATATAAATTAAATTTATTATATATAAATATATATATAAATTATCTAGAAATTACACAGATTATATGTATATATGATTAAAGTGAATTTTTGTCTACTCTATAATTTATAATATAATCAATCTGTTCTTAGGAAAGATCTGCCCACGAGTTCTGCCAGTCCTACTTGGAACAGTTTGAATGTGAAGCAATTGTTTCCAGTGCATCAATCTTTACAGAGTTATATATTATTTGTGTCAAAAAGTTCTGATAAGGAACAGACCTGGTGGTGCTGGATTTTATCATGAGGGATAAACCTGAGTAAATTATATTCACATTTTATTCCCCATGAATACATCCTCATTAGTTTATTCTCCCATAACAACTTCAGGAATATATTCTGGACAGGCTAAACACCCATGAATCCTGCTGTACTTTAATCCCTGGAATCATTGGTTTTAAACTTCTTTGAATATAAAATTAAAAAATATAAAATTAAAAAAAAATAAACTTCTTTGCACTCACTGTAGGGCTCAAGATAATTACTGGAAGTTAGAGAAGAGGAAATATTCAATCTTGGTAGGTGGCCTGCAGCTTTCTGAAAATCTTTTTCATTGGTATCAGAAAGAAGGCCATTTCTCCTCAGAATCTTGTTTGTTATTCATTTGTGAACAAAATGAAGCCACAAATATCCATGAATTTTCTCTTTATATCAATGGTGGAGATACTTAATTTATGAAACCTACCTAACAATGTTTAAAAATTTATGAATTTTGAGTTCTGATGCTACTTTTAGTTTTATTTTTCCTATTTTTATCTTTATTTTGCCCTAACTTGTCAATGTCTTTTAGAAAGATATCTTACTCTTCCTGGAATATGATGTGTAGATGAAACATATAATTCCATAAATTAAACATAGGTGGGATATTATAAAGTTGTCTGGCACAATTTTGACCAAAGTATTAGCAATTTTCTTTTTTTGAAGTTTTAAGGTTAACGCTAAAAATCAGTAAATTTATGTTCATACACTTACTCTTGTGTTCTAATGAGCATTGGCCATTTTCATTATGTTATTTCTAATTTTAAGTTTGATTTATTGGCAAAATATCATTCCCCAACTTATTTTTATTATAGACTTTGAAATCAATTCACAGCTATTATAGCCATCTTTATATCATTGCCATTATCTAAATAATAAAAACTCATACTATCATTATAATAAGTACATGCCACCTGATATTCTCATGAGTAAGGGGTTATTACTCTGCTGAGGCAACCATATTCTTTGATCAAAATCCCGAGAAATTGTTAGCTTGTTTATCTCTCTTTTTCAGGAGGAAATTTCCTCAGCATTCTTTCCAATAATTCAGCAGCTTCAACAAATAAAAATTAATCACTTAACTCTATACAGCCATAGCAATGTCAAAAAGGAAAAGGAGTTCCCTCTATGAATCAATAATCCATAATTAAGATGACCATACATCCAAGTTGCCAGAACAGTCCTGATTTACATCTGTTGTCTAGACAGTCTGATCTTGATTTATTTTTAATAAAATATTTTTAATAAGAGTTCCATCAAAATAAGCTGAGATGAATATGACCTCCATGTATATTTTTTTCATTTTTTTAATTATTATGTTATGTTAATCACCATACATTACATCATCAGTTTTTGATGTAGTGTTCCATGATTCGTTGTTTGCATATAACACCCAGTGCTCCATGCAGAACGTGACCTCTTTAATACCCATCACCAGGCTAACCCATCCTCCCACCCCCCCTCCCCTCTAGAACCCTCAGTTTGTTTTTCAGAGTCCATCGTCTCTCATGGTTCGTCTCCCCCTCTGATCCCCCCCGATTCTCGATGTATACTTTTAACTTCTGCTATGTTTCTTTTTAATAGCCTTTGACATGCACAAACAATGAACAGATTTCTGATGTTAAATGTGGTGTAGTCTGAAAGATGACCAACAGTAATCTGATGTTTTCCAGAAGCAGCACTATTAACACTTCCTTTCAAGGACAGTAAGAAGAGTTTCGCTAATAAAATGAAATATGCTGGGACTCTGTGACACCAATGAGTAAGGACATCTAACTCCTGCTCTCAGTGGGGAGGAATATATGATGATGCTGCTTCTTCTGACCACCTAGGGTACCAGCCAGTGAGCTTCAATGATCCATGCTGTGGCCTGGAAAATACACTAAGCCTCCAGACTACTAATTGGTGAGGTCAGTGGGAAAATGGGAAATTTAGGTTATGTTTAGAGATATTTAGTATGAGAAATAGATACTGAAATGTCCAACTCTGAGTTACAGAGAAGAGTATTCATCAAGATGTAATTGTATCATAATTTTTTCATTTAGTAATAAAATTGTTTATATCAATGAGCTAAAAATTGAAAGTACATCTTTAATGAAAAATTAGGGACTGAATTGATGTTTCTCAAAAAGCTGATGATAAACATACAACTTGAACAAAATGTTTGTTGACATTTGCCATCACCATGGGGACAATATTGATTTCTCTAACACAAGAAAACCAAAAGACACAAATCTGCTGAAGAAAACTGTGCATTTGTTTCATAGGTAAGTAGGTTTTTAAAGAAGACTAAAACTGAAGATTATACTCTAACACTCATAGCCATAGAAATGAGTGACATTTCATTCCAAAAGCATGATTTATTTTTGCTTTAAGAAATCATTTAAATAATTTTCTTTCATTTTTTATTTTTTATGTACAATTTTTTATGTACAAAAAATGGTGTGGTAACTCTTAAAGTGTTATCCTCATTGACAGTAGCATATCAGTGTCAGAAATTTTTAAAAATATTTGTTTCTAATAGAGTTTGACTTTTTAACTTCAAGCTACAATGTCAAAAAATTTGCAAATCCCTTCCATCAAACTTGAAACATGTTATATGGCTGCCGATATTATTGTAAACTCAGATAAAAAGCCCAACTTTAAAAATAAAATTATTTTCCTAAGTGGTGATAATGTAATTACAAATTTTTTTGGAGGATTGTGTTGGATTAAAAACAATGTTCTTAGGAAATTAAGAACCCAGGACACAGAAATGTGCTTGGATTTGGTTGATGTGCACACATAATTTAAAATTGGGTATGATCAAGTCACAGTATTCTACAATCAAAGTAGAAACTTAAGTTGTCAAATATATATATATATATATATATATATATATATTTATAAATACATAATTAGAATTACTGGACTATAAAGTATTTGTGTCAAAACTGATGTTGAATAGAAAAAAAAAATGCCTCAGCATGACAGCAAACTCTTTCACTACTGCCTGTTATTAATTGCGTTTTATTCTTCTGCATGTCAGAGAGCACTATTTCCTATTCTTTCTTTTGGGGTGAATTTCACCTTCTAGTCATTATGTCCAGAAAATAAAAGAGGAAAGCAAAAAACAAACAAACAAAAAAAGAAACCCAGCAAAAACAGCAACAACAACAACAAAAGCATCAGCAAGTATTTCTAGTGTATGCTGTTTACACTCTGCTATTGTGTTTTGGCTGCTCTTTCCCACTGATCCTTCCTCTAAGAATGAAACTGGACCACTTTCTTCCACCATACACAAAAATAAACTCCAAATGGATGAAAGACTTAAATGTGAGACAGGAATCCATCAAAATCCTAGAGAACACAGGCAGCAACCTCTATGACCTCAGCTGCAGCAACTTCCTGCTAGACATATCTCCAAAGGCAAGGGAAATAAAGGCAAAAATGAACTATTGGGGCTTCATCAAGATAAAAAGCTTTACACAGCAAAGGAAACAGTTGACAAAACCAAAAGACAATTGACAGAATGGGAGAAGATATTTGCAAATGTCTTATTAGATAAAGGGCTAATATCCAAAATCTATAAAGAACTTATCAAACTCAACACCCAAAGAACAAATAATCCATTCAAGCAATGGGCAGAAGATATTAACAAACATTTCTCTAAAGAAGACATTCAGATGAGACTATGGACTGTGAGAGACTATGAACTCTGAGAAACAAACTGAGGGTTCTAGAGGGGAGGGGGTGGGGGGATGGGTTAGCCTGGTGATGGGTATTAAAGAGGGCATGTACTGAATGGAGCACTGGGTGTTACATGCAAACAATGAATCATGGAACACTGCATCAAAAACTAATGATGTAATGTGTGGTGATTAACATAACATAATAAAATTAAATTTAAAAAATAAAATATAAAAAATAAAAATTCAAAAAAAAAAAAAAAAAGAAGACATTCAAATGGCCAACAGACACATGAAAAAATGCTCCGCATCACTTGGCATCAGGGAAATACAAATCAAAATCACAGTGCGATACCACTTCACCCCAGTCAGATTGGCTAAAATTAATAAGTTAGGAAATGACAGATGTTGGCAAGGATGCAGAGAAAGAGGAATCCTCTTACACTGTTGGTGGGAATGCAAACTGGTGCAACCACTCTGGAAGACAGTACAGAGGTTCCTCAAAAAGTTAAAAATAGAGCTACCTTATGACCCAGCAATTGCACTATTAGGTATTTATGCAAAAGATAAAAACATAGTGATTTGTAGGGGCACATGCACCCCAAAGTTTATAGCAGCAATGTCCACAACAGCCAAACTATGGAAAGAGCCCAGATGTTCATCGACAGATGAATGGATAAAGAAAATGTGGTGTATATAGATACAACGGAATACTACTCAGCCATCAAAAAGAATGAAATCCTGCCATTTGCAACCACATGGATAGAACTATAGGGTATTATGCTAAGCAAAATAAGTCAGTCAGAGAGACAAATATCATATGATTTCACTCATATGTGGAATTTAAGAAACAAAGCAGATGAATATAGGGGAAGTGAAGGAAAAATAAGATGAAAACAGAGAGGAAGACAAACCATAAAAACTCTACTGTAGGAAACAAACTGAGGGGTGCTGGAGGGGAAGTAGGTGGGGGGATGGGGTAACTGGGTGATGGACATTAAGGAGGGCACTTGATGGAATGAGCACTTGGTGTTATATGCAACTGATGAAACACTAAATTCCACCTCTGAAACTAATAATACTCTATATGTTAATTAATTAAATTTAAATTTTAAAAATTAAAAAAAATTAAAAATAAAAAATATATAAGTACACTGGCAGAAAAAAAAAACAAATGTTTAAGACTTTGAAATACTTTTGTAAATCAAACTAAATGATTTAAATTACATTGAATTTTGGCTAATGGGTTTTTAAAATTTTATTTGTATTTTGTTCTCAACCTTTTAAACAAGTTTTTAATCAATGTTTTAATCAAATTTTTAATCAAGTTTTCAATGAATGGAGGACCAAAAACCTTTAGTTTTCAATTCCTTTGTCAAATAGTAATTACTAAGAAGACACTCATAAACAAGAAGGTATTGACTTTATCTCTATAAAATCAAGAGAGGAATGTTACAAATTAAACAATTGGGGCACAAATGAGGCACACATTATAATTTTAAGATTCTATACCTGTTTTTGGAATAGTTCAATCTATGGAGGGAAGTTTTGATGGATGTTCAATTTATAATTGGAAAAATTTATATTCTGTACCAGAATGGAAATAAATTTCAAAGGTTTATAATTTTGAAGCATCTAAACTCAGTTAAATATTTAAAAAATCATACACATATGAAGCATTTTGTTTCTTATAAAAATATATGCCAAAATAGATACTGGGACTTGAGGGGAAAAAAATGTACCTATGCATTTCAGCTAAAACCTTAAGTATTTATAGATTTAAATATTAAGACGTAGCATTTAAAATATCATATCCATTTTGCAGAATTTTCTCTTAATATACTAGATATCCTAGGATCAATATTTTCTCATTTTAAAATATTAAAGTTCATATGTCAACTACACTTTATTTTTTAAGAAGAAAATGTGGTTCACAGAATAATATCAATTGAAGATGTAAATAATATTAGTTTTATTAACCCTAAAATAAAATTACAGAGAAAATTGCAGGCAGTTGTATGGAAAATTAAAATGAACACATATTTAAAACATGTTTTCTTCAAAAAATAAAATAAAATCAGTGGTAGTGAATTTTATTTTATTATTTATTTATTTATTTATTTTTTAGTCACATTGAATTTTAGAGATATGGCTAGAAAACAGATTACTCTATGTGAATATTATTTATAATATTCAGATATTTAATAATCAACACAAAGATTTTTTTTCTCTAATGTACAGAGATAAAAGAAGTTGAAACAAAGTATTTATAGATCTATCAATTAAATTAAAGCAATCCATCAGGTAATAAACATTTTAAGGTACATAATTTTAATTATTTTAGCACTCTTTTTACTTTCAAATATTTCTCAGTTTATCTGATAAATTACATGGTTATTCTATTTATTGCATATTACGTTAGAAAATAACTATATTGATATCCTAGTTAAAATCTCTCACTTTACAGATGGGGACCTACAGTGGGAAAATGATTATATAACAGATGTAATATCTCTCAACCAGTTTAAAGAGCCAGGACAAAACATTTCCTACTTTCAGGCTTAGCCTTTTTGATTTGTTTGTTTTGTTTTTAAATTATACAACCTGGGATACAAATAGTTTGTTTTTAACCATGGTAAGCCTATATGACTCTCATTCCACCAAAGGAGGTATGAAGGACTTATCATTTATAAAAGTTTTTTCAGTAAAATCAAGTTGAATATTGAGTTTCCATCTCATCGGGCTGGCAGAAAATGAAATCTTAATCATTTTTGGAGTTCCTCTCTATTCATATTTTTTAGCCTTCTCCAAGCATTTCATTTCACTTAGGAAAGCATCCTGTTCTACATTGTCCCACATATAATACTATTGAGATGCTTATGAACCAAGTCCACATGGTTTTTCAAATGGTTCTGTGGTTTTCAAATTTCTCTGTACAGCTAGCTATATTCTTGAACATTTTGAAAGAATAAGTCATATTTCTTATTATCTTGGAAAATCTGTGTACCTCAAATCCTTCTTGAGACTTGAAGAAACTCCTTTCCCTTTCTCTATTCTTTTATCTATCTTTTTTAAACACAAGCAATAGCATGGAGGACCATAGGGGAAGGGAGGGAAATCTGAAGGGGGAGAAATCAGAGAGGGAGAGGAACCATGAAAGACTATGGACCCTGGGAAACAAACTGAGGGTTTCAGGGGGTGGGCAGGGGTAACAGGGTGATGGGTATTAAGGAGGGCAATGAGCGCTGGGTGTTATATGTAACTAATGAATCATTGAATACTACATAAAAAACTAATAATGTACTATACAATGGCTAACTGAACATAATAAAAAAATAAAAATAAATAAAGTCCTTCATCTTGCCCCCCTTCCCTTCTGGAGCACCAAGCAACATTTCTTCAGCTTGTATATGCATAATGGCAGAAAAGAGGGGTTCTCTACAGTTTCATTTTTGTAGCTTTATATTTTATCTAGAGGCTAAGAGGCATGTATAGTCCAGTAACCTTATTAATTTTATTAGTAGGAGTAAAAGGAAAAGAGTAATGTCAGTAAATTATCCTACAACATCTGTCTAAGGCTTCATTTACCATTTTACTTAGGGCTGACATGGTTCTCTTTACCCATTTCCCACTAAGGAGAATATGCTGTTTCCTTCTGATTAAGATCTCATAATACAATTTCTTAGTAGCAGCAGGGTTCAGAGAACACAAGGTATAAAATCATATATGCTATGTGTGAATTTCCAGTTTCTTCATCTATTAGCTGTATAAGCTTTAATAAATTACCAACCCAAGTGGGGCGCCTGGGTGGCTCAGTTGGTTAAGTGACTGCCTTCAGCTCAGGTCATGATCCTGGAGTCCCGGGATCAAGTCCCACATCGGGCTCCCTGCTCGGCAGGGAGTCTGCCTCTCCCTCTGACCCTCCCCCCTCTCATGTGTGCGTGCTCTCTCTCTCATTCTCTCTCTCAAATAAATAAATAAATAAAATCTTTAAAAAAAAAAATTACCAACCCAAGGAAGAGGAGAAAATCTTCCCCGACTTTCTTAATTGGGTTCTTTCCAGATTTCCTAGGACCTTATATTTCTTTGAAACCATTTCTACAATGAAAAGGGTCCTATCTCATTCATTTTTTTCCTCTCAAGGTATGGGCTCACCCCTCCTACAGTTAATAGTTTCATTCAGAGTATTATAACTATGCTTCCATTCTTTCTGAAATGTCTGCATTCATTTTACTCATTGGTGATATCTCAATAACATTATTACAGAGAAATGCTATGGCAGTGGGAAAATTAGAACAGATGTTGCTATGTGCATTATCACCAGAGAACAGGTAAGAGAACTGAGTACATAGTAACCCTTTAAGGAGTAATTGAGCTGTCTGTGGTGGATCCACTGGAATTTATTGTTTTCTTAACCACAGATAAGTGGTACTTAGTCTGGGCCTTAAGTGCTTGCATGGTTGTATTGTTATGTTGATATTATGTCAAAAGTTGCTAATGATTGGGCCATTGATTATAGGCCTCCCTTTAAAACGCACATATAAGCTCGCGACAAAGATTTAATTTGAGATGACTCAGAGGTTGATCTTCCCTTTTCTAAAAAATATTTCAGTAGCAGCTGTGTTTTCTGGCAGCAATTTTGCCCAAATGCTTGACCCTGGAGGTCCCTTTCTGAAACACAATTTTGTAGATAGCTTTCTTATTAACAATTAAACCTTATTACGATCCAGTAAGATATACCCATACACCAATATAACTTTACAGTTTTGCATCACTATACTTGTTAACTTTTATTCACTTAATCACAAGAATGCAATTATCTGTGTTGCAATAGGTAAAACATTAATAAATGAAAGCATGATTCTAGCCAAGATTGAGGTTTAGTTTATATGTATCTTGGTTATACAGATTGTGAAAGACATTAAAGTACTTCATATTTTTTGTCAAATTCTCAAATGTTTCAAGTGCCAGCCCCCAATTCACTGCCCCAAATATGTTGGAAATTTCTTTAGAATACCTGGACCTGCACTCAGGGGACTTACAGGACCCTGCTCCATCTATGTCTACTGTTGATTACTGCTGTGCCTGCTAGGCAGTCCCAAGGATTCCACCTTTCAGGGACCACTGTTAGCTCTTTCTCACCCTTGTTCCATGCCTGTGAGTCAGCAAGGTCATCATGGCTCTTAAATACCTGTTTTTATCTATCTACATGGGCAGAGTAGGCCTAGATACAAGTAAAGGAGGGTGATAGCATTTCCATGATGGGGATGGCAGTTCTCCAGAGGGCAAGCTCTCAAGTCTCCATTTGCATGCCTCACAGACTAATGTGCCATTAGTCAGTTTTCCTTCACAGGTATTATCATTAATACAACAACAGTCTAACAGGACTTGCCTCAACAGAGCCAGGGAGACTGGGAATGAAGCAAGCGCCAGTAATGACAGACATATCAAGCATTGGCTGGGTACAGGGGCTCTTATAAAGGGGGATTGTAAGCAACAGAAAAAGAGTGTGAGTAGCAGATTTGGGGGTGTTGGAGGTTTGGAGAACAACCAGGTGTGGAGACTCCTTTTTTATCATTAGAGTTGAATTCTATTGCCATTTAATAGGACAGCTTATTGGGGCACCTGGGTGGCTCAGTCTGTTAAGAGTCTGCCTTTAGCTCAGGTCATGATACCAGGGTCCTGGGATCAAGCCCGACGTTGGGCTCCCTGTTCAGCAGAGAGTCAGCTTGTCCCTCTTCCTCTGCCCCTTCCCTCCTGCTCATGCTCTCTCTCTTGCTCATGCTGTTTGTCTCTCTCTCTCTCTCTCAAATAAACAAATAAAATCTTAAAAAAGAGAAATAGGACAGCTTATTAAAACCAACTGAATTCCCACACATATTAGGCATTACAACATTATTATTAAAAATGAAATATAGGGGCGCCTGGGTGGCTCAGTCGTTAAGCGTCTGCCTTCAGCTCAGGTCATGATCTCAGGGTCCTGGGATCGAGCCCCACATCGGGCTCCCTGCTCCGCAGGAGGCCTGCTTCTCCCTCTCCCACTCCCCCTGCTTGTGTTCCCTCTCTCGCTGTGTCTCTCTCTGTCAGATAAATAAATAAAATCTTTAAAAAAAAAATGAAATATAAAGCTTATATAGTGGTCAATTTATGTTGCACACAATTTTTTTTTATTTCAAGTTTTTATTTACATTTTAATTAACATACAATGCAATATTAGTTTCAGGAGTAGAATTTAGTGAGTCATCACTTACATATAACACCTGGTGCTCATCACAGCAAGTGCCCTCCTTAATACCCATCACCCATTTAACACATGCCCTCACCCACTCTCCCCTCCAGCAACCCTGTTTGTTCTCTATAGTTAGGGGTCTCTTATGGTTTGCCTCCCTTTCTTTTTTTTTCCTTTTCCCTATGTTCATCTGTTTTGTTTCTTAAATTCCACATATGAGTGAAATCATATGGTATTTGTTACTCTCTGATTGACTTATTTCACTTAGCTTGATACACTCTAGTTCCATCCACATTGTTATAAATGGCAAGATTTCATTCTTTAGGATGGCTGAGTAATTTTATATATATATACCACTTCTTCTTTATCCATTTATCAGTTGATGAACATTTAGGTTTTTTCATAATTTGGCTATTGTTGATAAAGCTGCCATAAACATCAGGATGCATGTACCCCTTCAAATCATTATTTTTGTATCCTTTGGAAAAATACCTAGCAGTGCAATGCTGGGTTATAAGGTAGTTCTAATTTCAACCTTTTGAGGAGCTTCCATGCTGTTTTCCAGAGTGGCTGCACCAGTCTGCATTCCCACCAACAGTGTAAATAACTTCCCCTTTCTCTGCATCCTCGCCAACATCTGTTGTTTCCATGTTATTAATTTTAGCCATTCTGACAGGTGTGAGGTGATATCTCATTGTAGTTATGATTTGTATTTCCCTGATAATGAGTGATGTTGTGCACCTTTTCATGTGTCTGTTATCCATATGCATGTCTTCTTTGGATTCTAAACATATATTTAAACCTATTGATATTATAATTATCATTATCATCCCTATTGTAGTGATGAGAAACTGATGCCCAGAGATGCTATTTAAAATTTTAGTGGGTAGTATGTTTTAATCACCTCCTACTCATCCTGTTGTTGAGAAAGGGATTCCCACCCCAGGGTTATGAGGATTGATCAAAGCACACAATATTTGATTTTTGAACAGATAAGATTGATAGAAGTTTATTAGTAACATAAACTCATAGCCGAGGTGATAAGGACAACAGATGCCATCCAGGGCCAGACAGGGGTTATAATGAGGAACACAGTGAACAACCAGAGCTTTGAGAGGCAAGTTTTGTAGGATCAAAAGGATGAGGTTCCCCCTACTTCATTAATAAGGTTGTGATTGACATAAATAATTTTTCAGGCAGGCAGAGAACTAGAACTGCTACTTAGGGATAAGTGAGAAATGTGCCACTTTGCTGGGGGAAGTTATCGTAAATCAGAATGGGGAACTTGTGGTTAGGCCATTCAAAGCTCTTTGGGTTTCACCAGGTGCTGAGACAGCAGATAATACTGGGCCTTAATTTTTAGGTCTTATAATAGAGGTATCATGGTTCATATCTTAAGCAGCCAAGTAAATTTTTATGATGTAATATGATGATGTTGAAGATAAAGATGCTGAACTTACAAAATGTTGACAATATTATAAATAGAGCTAAAAAAAAAAAAAACCTTTAATGCGATTGTTTTTAGTTCACTGACATTAAGAAAGCATAGAGTGACATCCGCAAGGTGGCAGAATGGGAGATTCCAGCCCTTACTTCCCATATAAACATTATTTTACAACCATCCATGGATAAAAACACCTTCATGAGAGCTCCAGAATCCAGGTGATAATTTACAACATGCTGGTAGAGCACACAAAAAAGAAATACATTAAAAAAAAAAAAAATTAAGAACAGTTTCATTTTTACCTGCATCATCTGTACTCCCAAGCCAGTACAGCTTTTTGGTCTGTAAATCTCTAGGGTAAAGAGGAAGAGAAGTAAGTGTTCAACTATGTTAGCCTTTCTAGACACTATCTGAGAGGTCTGCTTTTGTGTACTCCCCCGAAAATATGGTGGGAATCAGCACAGCTAGAAAATCTCAACAGCAAGCCCATGGTCTCTGGTAGAGGCCCTCTCATGGACCCAAGCAGCTAACCCATCCACAGGCTCCATCAACCAGTGCACCCAAAATCTTGGCCAGCCTCACTGATGAAGTTTCCTTGCCAAAGCTAGTACATAAAGACTGAAAAAGGTGACTGCTTCTTCAAATGTATGGACACCAACACAAGGCTATGAGGATCATGTACAATCAGGGAAATGTGACACCACCAAAGGAATGAAATAAAGCTTCAAAAAAATGGAGATCTACAATAGCCCAAGATATGGAATAAAGCTAAGTATCCATCATTAAAGAAAATGTTATATGTATTTAACAGAAGGTTATTCAGCCTTAAAAAGAGAAGGAAATCCTGTCATTTATGATAACATGGATTCATCTGGAGGACATTATGCTAAGTGAAATAAACCAGAAACAGGGAGACAAATACTGCATGATCTCACTTATATGTGTAATATAAAAAAGTTGAACTTATCGAAGCACAGAGTAGAATGCTGATTACTAGGGTTAGAGAGTGGTGTGTTGGGGGAAATGAGGAGATGTTGTTCAAAGAGTACAAAGTTTTAGTTATAGTGAATGGCTAAATATAGGATCTATATATAGCCTGATGACTATAGTTAATCATACTGTATTCTGAGTACTGGAAATATACTAAGAGAGTAGATTTCAGGTGCTGTCATCACATACAAAAATGGCAACTATATGAGGAGATGATACATTACTTAGCTTGACTATAGCAAACATTTTACTGTATACATATATTTTACATATATATATAATCATGTTATACACCTCAAATATATACAAGTTTTATTTTTATTCTTCATTTTATTTTTATACAAGTTTTATTGTTAAAAAAGAAAAAGAAATGGAGATCTATGAACTGATTAGCAGAGAATTCAAAATAAATATTTTGAAACTCAATGAGTTACAAATGAACACAGATAGACAACTAAAACAAAATCAGGAAAACAAAATATGAAAAAAATGAGAAGTTCAACAAAGGGAACAACAAAGAGAAACTATAAAAACAACAACAACAGCAACAAGCCAAACAGAAAATATGGAGCTGAAGAATACAATGACTGTACTGAAAAATTCAATAGAGGGCTTCAACAGCTGACTCAATCTAGCAGAGAAAAATCACTGAACTCAAAGATCAAGTCACTTGAAATGATCAAGTCAAAAGGAAAAGGAAAAATATGAGGGAGAGAGTATAATATATACTACTGTTATTAAGATATTTCTTCTATACTTAGTATATGAAAGTTATACAATGACTATCAACTTAATGGAGAAGACTTTTAAAAAGCTTAATGTAATTCCATATATAGAAGCATGGCTCACACTGGGTATTACTGAGGTAGTGAGAGCTGTGTCCAAAAATATCATGCCAACAATTGGTAGTTTGCAAAATACCAGATTGATCTCATGGATGGTTTACATTTCATACAGATAAAACTTTTGAGGCATGAAGTATATGCAGAGAGATTACAAGTGTAGACCAACCACAAAGTTAGAGCACAGAATCTCTGGAATTGTCCTCACTTCTGATACCAACTGCAAATTCAGGTGCTTCCCCCAAACACCATCAGATTTGATAATTCACTTGAAAGGCTCATAGAACTCACTGAGAGATGTTATACTCACGGCTAAAATTTCTTACAGAGAAAAGATACAGATTAAGGTCAGCCAAAGTAAGAGATTCATAGATCACAGTCTAGGAGGATTCAGATGTGGACCTTCCATTGTCCTCCCCAACTGCAGTTAGGATGCATCACTCCTCCAACACTGACATGTGATAATACTCGTGGATTATTGACTACCAGAGAAACTCACCCAAGCTTCAGTGTCCAAAGTTCTTATTAAAGTTCCATTACTAGGCATGATTGATAGATTGATTGACTGCCCACATGGCTGATTTCAGTCTCTAGGATGATTCATACCACACAAACCAGAGCCCCCACACAAAGTCACATTGTTAAAACTATTCAGTATGACCCAGAGTTCTTAAGTAAACCATGACATACCTATCATGCACAATATTCCAGGGGTCAAGAGTTTACTTCCTAGAAGGTGAAGGCAAAAACAAGAACTCTCTTTGGACAACTGCAAACTCTTCATTATACAAATAACATGTATTTTTTAAATATTTGGATTATATTAACTCACTAGTTATTAATATCCTGTATACCACTTCTGATTATATCCATGTATAAAAAAAATACATATTTTAATTTTAACCTTTGTAGTAGTTTTTTTTTTTCTGTTTATATGTGATGTATATCATTTATAACTAAAAGTAAAATTTATATATAAAAAAGTAATATTACCAGAATATTTTCTTCCTACTAGAACAAAATACTTCAGGAAAAATCTGAATCTTCTACCTGTTTACAATAATTATTCTTTTGATATTTTTAAAATACCTTATTAACACAGGCATGATATGTGTTGATAAAGATACAGCTGCATTTTATTAAAAATTATGATTAAGCCTCTGGTGTTAGAAATTAAATTTGCGGATGGGGAAAGAAAGATGGCAGAGGAGTAGGGGACCCTATTTCAACTGGTCCCCGGAATTGAGCTGGATATCTACCAGACCACTCTGAGCACCCATGAAAACAGCCTGAGATGTAAGAAGATCTGGATCTCTACAAACAGAATACTGCAGGCGGTTGGTTTTGAGATACGAAGCGGGGAGCCGTGATTCTGTGGGCAGATATCGGAGGATAAACGGCAGTGGGAGGGAGCCTGTCTGTGGGAACACTGCACGGCTAGTGAGCAACAGCCTCGCAAGGTGGGGACGGGGCACAGACTCGCAGACCAGTAGCGGCAGGAAAGGACTTTAGGGCAGCCCCTGAGGTGGAAACCTGGAGCCGCAGGGTCCCACATGGGAACTGGGAGCGGCTGGTGGTTTTGGAAGCAAAAAGGGCAGAGACATGCTCCGACCTGGAGGCAGGGCTCAGGGCACTGCGGAGGGGCGCACAACCCAGGATGCTGCAGTTTATAGCAGCACGGACAGAAATAGAGACAGTGTGGCCTGAAGAGCTCACTGAAGAACAGACTGCGATCTCTCTGCCTCGCGGTCTCTCTGCTCTGAGGCAGAGAGTTGGAAACGGTCTCTTCTGCTCTGACTCCCGGAGGAGACATGGAAAGCTGCCAGGGAAAGCCACCAGAGAACAAAAGCCCCCAAAACTGATTCCTGCTGAGCCCATTCCCTGCCACAGGGGGGCAGGGCAACTCCACCCAAATAGGGTTGCCTGAGAGCAGGCCCCTCCCCCAGAAGACAGGCTGGGAAAATAAGAGGCCAGCAACCCTAAGGTCCCAAGAAAACAGGTGCATCTTGCTTGGGTTCTGGTTAATAATTTGGGCTTTATACAGTCCCTCAAACACCCATCAACAGAATGACTAGGAGGACCAACACCCAAATTAGAAAAGACTCAGAGATTATGTCTTATGCTGCAGATTTACAAATGGATGCAGAAATAACCAAGATGTCAGAGATGGAATTCAGGCTAGCAATTGTAAAGACAATGGCTAGAATGGAGAAATCAGCTAATGGCAATATAGAGTCTCTAAGGGCAGAAATGAAAGCTGAATTGGCAGAACTTAAAAATGTTATCAGTGAGCTCCAATCCAATCTAGATAATCTAACAGCTAAGGTAACTGAGGCAGAAGAATGAATAAGCGACCTGGAAGACAATATAATAGATAAAAAGGGAAAAGAGGAGGCCCGGGAAGAACAACTCAGAATCCATGAAAATAGAATCAGAGAAATAAGTGACACCATGAAGCATTCCAATTTCAGAATAATTGGAATGCCGGAGGGAGTGGAGAGAGAGAGAGGACTAGAAGATATATGTGAGCAAATCGTAGCTGAGAACTTCCCTAATCTGGGGAATGAAACAAACATTTGTGTCCTAGAGGCAGAGAGGACCCCTCCCAAGATCAAGGAAAACAGGCCAACACCCCCGCATGTAATAGTAAAACCTGCAAATCTTAGAACAAAGGATACCATCTTAAGGGCAGTTGGGGGAAGAGATTCCTTACGTACAGAGGGAGGAACATCAGAATAACATCAAACCTATCCATAGAGACCTGGCAAGCCAGAAAGGCCTGGCAAGACATATTCAGGGTACTAAATGAGAAGAACATGCAGCCAAGAATACTTTATCCAGCAAGGCTGTCATTTAGAATGGATGGAGAGATGCAGAGCTTCCACGACTGGCAGAAACTGAAAGAATATGTGACCACTAAGCCGGCCCTGCAAGAAATATTAAGGGGAATTCTATAAGAGGAGAAAGACCCCAAGAGTGATATACAACAGAAATTTACAGGGACAATCTATAAAAACAACGTCTTCATAGGCAACATGATGACGATTAATTCATATCTTTCAATAATCACTCTCAACGTGAATGGCCTCCCACAACGTGAATTTATGCTCCCACAAAACAGCACAGGGTTGCAGATTGGATAAAAAGATAGGACCCATCCATATGCTGTGTATAAGAGACTCATTTTGAACCTAAAGATACATCCAGACTGAAAGTGAAGTGATGGAGATCCATCTTCCATGCCACCAGACCTCAAAAGAAAGCTGGGGTAGCAATTCTTATATCAGACAAATTAGATTTTAAACTAAAGTCTGTACTTAGAGACACAGAAGGGTACTATATCATTCTTAAAGGGTCTATCCAACAAGAAGATTTAACAATTGTAAATATCTATGCCCCCAACATGGGAGCAGCCATCTACAGAAGCCAACTGTTAACCAAAATAAAGAGTCATATTGATAACAATATGTTAATTGTAGGAGACCTCAATAATCCACTCTCAGCAATGGACAGATCATCTAAGCAGAAAATCAACAAAGAAACAAGAGCTTTGAATGATACATTGGACCAGATGGACCTTATAGATATTTACAGAACATTCCACCCTAAAACAACAGAATACGCATTCTTCTCGAGCGCACATGGAACTTTTTCCAGAATAGACCACATACTGGGTCACAAATCAGGTCTCAACCGATACCAAAAGATTGAGATTATTCCCTGCATATTCTCAGACCACAATGCTCTAAAACTGGAACTCAATCACAAGAAAAAATTGGCAGAAATTCAAACATTTGGAAGCTAAAGACCACTCTGCTCAAGAATGTTTGGGTCAACCAGGAAATCAAAGAAGAACTTAAACAATTCATGGCAACCAATGAGGAACGAAAACACATCAGTCCAAAACCTATGGGATACTGCAAAGGCGGTCCTAAGGGGGAAATACTTAGCCATCCAAGCCTCACTCAAAAAAATAGAAAAATCCCAAATTCACCAACTAACTCTACACCTTAAAGAACTAGAGAAAAAGCAACAAATGATGCCTAAGCCATGCTAAAAGAAAAATAATTAAGATTAGAGCAGAAATAAATGAATTAGAAACCAGAAACACAGTAGATCAGATCAACAAAACTAGAAGTTGGTTCTTTGAAAGACTTAGTAAGATCGGTACACCACTGGCCAGACTTATCCAAAAGAAAAGAGAAAGGACCCAAATTAATAAAATTATGAATGAAAGGGGAGAGATCATGACTAACACCAAGGAAATAGAAACAATCATTAGAAATTATTATCAACAATTTTATGCCAATAAACTGAGCAATCTGGATGAAATGGAGGCCTTCCTGGAAACCTATAAGCTGCCAAGAGTGAAACAGGAAGAAATTGACAACCTGAATAGGCCAATAACCAGTAACAAGATTGAAGCAGTGATCAAAAACCTCCCAAAAAACAAGAGTCCAGGGCCTGATGGATTCCCTGGGGAATTCTACCAAACATTTAAAGAAGAAATAATACCTATTCTCCTGAGGCTGTTACAAAAAATAGAAACAGAAGGAAAACTTCTGAACTCATTCTATGAGGCCAGAATACCTTAATCCCCAAACCAGGCAAAGACCTCTTCAAAAATGAGAATTTCAGACTGATATCCCTAATGAATATGGATTCCACAATCCTCAACAAAATCCTAGCTAATAGGATCCAACAATACATTAAAAGGATCATCCACCACGACCAAGTGGGATTTATCCCCGAGATACAAGGGTGGTTCAACATTCGCAAATCAATCAATGTGATAGATCACATTAATAAGAGGAGGGAGAAGAACCATATGGTCCTCTCAATTGATGCAGAAAAAGCATTTGACAAAATACAGCATCCTTTCCTGATTAAAACTCTTCAGAGTATAGGGATAGAGGGAACATTCCTCAAGTTCATAAAATCCATATGTGAAAAACCCACTGCGAATATTATCCTCAATGGGGAAAAGCTGAGAGCCTTTCCCTTAAGATCAGGAACACGTCAAGGATGCCCACTCTCACCACTATTGTTCAACATAGTACTAGAAGTCCTAGCAAGAGCAATCAGACAACAAAAAGAAATAAAAAGTATTCAAATTTTCAAAGAAGAAGTCAAACTCTCTCTTTTTGCAGATGACATGATACTTTATGTGGAAAACCCAAAAGCCTCCACCCCCAAATTACTAGAACTCATCCAGCAATTCAGTAATGTGGCAGGATACAAAATCAATGCACAGAAATCAGTTGCTTTCTTATACACTAACAACGCAACTGTAGAAATAGAAATTAAAGAAATGATTCCATTTACAATAGCACCCAAAACCATAAGATACCTCGGAATAAACCTAACCAAAGAGGTAAAGGATCTATACTCTAGGAACTACAAAACACTCATGAAAGAAATTGAAGAAGACACAAAAAGATGGAAAAATATTCTATGCTCATGGATCGGAAGAATAAACATTGTTAAAATGTCTATGGTACCCAGAGCAATCTATACCTTCAATGCCATCCCGATCAAAATTCCAATGACATTTTTCAAAGTGCTGGAACAAACAATCCTAAAATTTGTATGGAATCAGAAAAGACCCCGAATCACCAAGAAAATGTTGAAAAAGAAAAAATAAAGCTGGGGGCATCACGTTGCCTGATTTCAAGCTATACTACAAAACTGTGATCACCAAGACAGCATGGTAGTGGCACAAAAACAGACATATAGACAAAAACAGAATAGAGAACACAGATATGGACCCTCAACTCTATGGTCAAATAATCTTCGACAAAGCAGGAAAAAACATGCAATGGAAAAAGACAGTCTCTTCAATAAATGGTGTTGGGAAAATTGGACAGCCACATGCAGAAGAATGAAACTCGACCATTCTCTAACACCATTCACAAAGATAAACTCAAAGTGGATGAAAGACCTCAATGTGAGACAGGAATCCATCCAAATCCTAGAGGAGAACATAGGCAGTGACCTCTTTGACATCGCCCACAGCAACTTCTTTCAAGAAACATCTCCAAAAGCTAGTGAAACAAAAGCAAAAATGAACTTTTGGGACTTCATCAAGATAAAAATCTTCTGCACAGCAAAGGAAACTGTCAACAAAACAAAGAGGCAACCCACAGAATGGGAGAAGATATTTGCAAATGACACTACAGATAAAAGGCTGGTATCCAAGATCTATAAAGAACTTCTCAAACTCAGAACCCAAAAAACAAATAATCAAGTCAAAAAGTGGGCAGAAATTATGAAGAGACACTTCTCTGAAGAAGACATACAAATGGCTAACAGACACATGACAAAATGTTCATCATCATTAGCATCAGGGAAATTCAAATCAAAACCACACTGAGATACCACCTTACACCAGTTAGAATGGCAAAAATGGACAGGGAAAGAAACAACAAATGTTGGAGAGGTTGTGGAGGAAGGCAAACACTCTTACACTGTTGGTGGGGATGCAAGTTGGTACAGCCACTTTGGAAAACAGTGTGGAGGTTCCTCAAAAATTTAAAAATAGAGCTACCCTATGACCCAGCAATTGCACTCCTGGGTATTTACCCCAAAGACACAGATGTAGTGAAATGAAGGGCCATATGCACTCAAGTGTTCATAGCAGCAATGTCTGCAATAGCCAAACTGTGGAAAGAGCCGAGATGCCCTTCAACAGATGAATGGAGGGCACGCACTGCATGGAGCACTGGCTGTTATACGAAAACAATGGATTGTGGATCACCACATGAAAAACTAATGATATATTGTATGGTGACTAACATAACATAATTTAAAAAAAAAAAAAAAAGACCTAAAAAAAATGTTGATGGAAAATTTCACCTTAATAAAATTCTTTCAGTAAAATAAAAATTTTAATTGGAAAAAATAAAAAAGAAATTAAATTTGCTTTTATTATAGTTTTTATTTGTTTTATTTTGAATTGTTTTTGTTATTGATTTAAAAATGTTTTCAAGGGGCCCCTGGGTGGCTCAGATGGTTGGGTGTCTGCCTTCGGCTCAGGTCATGATACCAGGGTCCTGGGATCGAGCCCGATGTCCAGCTCCTGGCTCAGTGGGGAGCCTGCTTCTCCCTCTGCCTCTCCCCCTGCTTGTGCTCTCTCTCTATCTCTGTGTCTCAAATGAATAAATAAAATCTTAAAAATTAAAAAAATTAAAATGTTTTCAAGGTATAAAAAGGCATCTTTGGTTTGTTTGCATGACTCTGAATTCTGGAATATTATTTTTTAACTCCTAGATCATGTTTCTAAAGTATCCCTGTATTGTATTTTTTATAAAATAAATTCTCTTGGATTTTCTGGTCTTTTTTCTTGATGTAGCACCCCTGACATGACATGAATTTTAGAGGTGGTGTTTGAAATATTCAACCATAAAATCTTATTTTTCTCTTTTTCAGTTCTAAGAAAAAAATAGTGGATGGCTTTCTGTGACAGTTGCCATCAATTAAAAGAGTTAAGTTAAAAAATCCACTGCTTGGACATCTGTTCATTTTCTTCAATTTAATTTTGCCTAAAAT
The DNA here is from genome assembly GCF_002201575.2 of Neomonachus schauinslandi. Lineage (NCBI taxonomy): Eukaryota > Metazoa > Chordata > Mammalia > Carnivora > Phocidae > Neomonachus > Neomonachus schauinslandi. The sequence goes on from NC_058408.1 coordinate 94,621,870, forward strand.
TAGTTTGTCACCAGCTAAGAGATTCCTCCTTATAAAAAAATCTTATGACCAAACTGCAAAATTGTCCCTTACATGGGGCTAGGAGAGGGGGATTATTATGATCTCTCCTATTAAAGTGTGCCAATTTCATTAACACACAAACTACTTAAGCAAGTCATATATAAATTCACATTCTTCTTTTTTGAATCAGAGTTTCTATGGCCAGGGTGTATGGGGTTGACCCTTTTGCAGTCCTACCCCAGAAACACATTATATAAGTTTGGGAGCTGGGTTTCTTTCTCTTTGCGCTCCATCAGGTAAGACTATGACTATTACTGTAATACCCTTGCATGGTTCTTCATTTCCTCAGGATTTAAGTGCTATTTGCTTCAAGTTTTTACTAATAGAGCCTTATTAAGCAATTGAGACTTGATGGATTCTAATGAGGGCAGGGATGCTATTATTGTCCTTATTAATGTTTTGTAACTGATTTGGACTAAACTGCAATGTACACTTTCTAAATTAATGGTTTCAATCAAGTAAAAATTGACCAAGTTCTTAAGGTCAATCAATAAAGTAGTCAGTGATTCATTAAAACAATGCTTATTATTAGGACAGGCGAGCATGTAAGAGGCAAAAGAGAAGAGGATGGATATGGATGGCTTGCTGCCAAGTGGCGGGCCCTAGTTGTCGTTTATGCTTTTTTAATATTAAAAAACAAACTTTCAGTTAACATAGGACATTTTATTGGGGTTATCTTGAAACCATTAACAAAACTTAAGAAGTTAACCCATACTGCGTTAAGGAGTTTTTTCTTAAGGAAAAAAAAAAAAGTAATTCATTCATGTCAAGCCAATGATCATTTTGGTTTAATTTGCAGATAACAGTTCTCTACCAACTCCCTATTTTACTCCTCAGCAAAAAATGGCAAGTCATCAGCTTGATTCCAATTTCATTACTGCCTACACTGAAGTACATTCACCTGGCAGCAAAACCCATTTAATAATTGACTGTATGTTCTCTGGAGCGTCTGACATGTACAAGTAACCGCTAATTGTTTGGTCTCTGACTGGTTCCCTTCAGGCTCTGGGAATACAAGGTCTCCCCTATTAGCCTCCTATTTACCTTGGCAATTTCACCTCTGGCAAACTGAATGCATGAAAATGTAAGTATGACTGTCTACATTAAAAAAAAATCTATAAAATTCCATTAAGACCTCCTGCAAAAGTATAGACAGACATCTACATCATAAAGAATAAAATCAATTACGGAAAATCAAATGTTCTTCCCCTGCTGCTGTGTGACATCAATAACTTGCAGAGCAGATGTTTTGCACCTGACAACCAGCAGAACATGAAGACCCCAGGAAGAGTGTAAACTTTCCAACTTGACTCGTTGTCAAAGCTGTCTCAGGGTTCTTTCTTTTAAAGAGGACTCCTTACAGTGAAGATACTGTCTGCACTATATGACATAAAACAGTTAACTCACTTTTTTTATGATGACCACTAAACCAAGAAGCATGGAAAGGCCAGCAATAAGAACAAAATTGAGACTATTTTATTTTTTTACATCAGCTTATATTGAATTATTTTGTTATTCTAAACTGAATTTGAAAGCTTTTTCAAATAATTTATCTTTTGGTTGGGGGTTGAGATAAATGCTTTCAAACAGATATTGCAGGGAGGAAAGAAACTACTCTAATTACAGCAAATACATCCTGAAAGTTAAATATTTAATAAAATCCAGTATCTATAATTCTCAGGCATCCATGGGAACAAAGGGACTAAGGGCATGAATAGATTTTAACAGTGTGTAGCTCCAAGTCTTCAGTGTATTATTTAGCTATGAAATGCCAGATTTCATGACATTTCTGGCAGTTAGATTTACTTAACAGTTATTATTGGTTTAGGTAAAGTTTGAAATAAGTCCTCTGTCCTGAGCCCATAATCACTAACAACTAGGGAGGGATTGATCCAAGTACATACTGAGAAGCATGTAGCACAACCAACTGGAATGAAACAATTTTCAAGTTGTCATCAACAAAATGAATAATTTACTTGCAGATGAGTTAGCAGCATTGAATTATTTAAATATCAACTAAAATGTATGGCACTTTCCTTTAAAGTCATTTTAAAATTCTCCTTTGTGTATATAAGATTTTAAAACAATAAAACTAAAATATTTGGAAATGACTTTAAAATATCTTAAAATATATTAAATTTCAATTTCCTATTTGGACACTACTAGTGAGAGTGAAAAATGGATGGCAATTGGACTGTATCAAAAGGCTTGAAAATATGCACCAATTTTATCCCAAACTCTTACTTTGAGAAATAAATACAAAGGACATGAATGGAAGACATGCATAAAAGTATGCCCATAAGAGTAGCATTTACAATAGCAAAAATAACTGGAAACAATTTAGATGCACATGCTAGTGAATTGGATATATATATCTCCTTGTGCCAAAGCATAGTCCTGCTGAAGTCCCCCAGAGGCCCACACTTGGTCCTGAAATGACAGCAAGCAAGCCAGTGGTGGGATCTTCAGGCAAAGCTTCTCTCCTGTCTGTGGAACCTGCTCAGCAGTGGTGCCAACATCCTCGTATGGCATGTACACCTCCTGCCCGAGAAAATGGCCTCCAGCCTCAAGAAATTCAATGTACATATCAACTTCCCTGAGGACTCTCTGTTCAAACCCATTCAGTGACATTCACAACCAGGATCTACCACCCTAATGTGGGCAACAGCAGAGAGGTTTGCCTGCCTATCATCAGCAATGATAACTGGAAGCCTTACAGCAAGACCTGCCATGTCTTGGAGGCCCTCAATGGGCTGGTGAATAAACCAGACCTGGGACAACCCATTCGGGTGGAACTCGCTGATCTGCTGACATAGGAAGGAGAGCTGTTCAATAGGGAGGTTAGAGAGTTCACCTTCAAGTATGGAGTAAGCTGGTCCTCCTAACTCTGTTTCTGACCCCTCTCTGCACTGGATCTTCTCTGTGTGATGGATGGACACACGTCATTGACTGGGGGTTGGAGTCCCTTTGTGGCCCCTTCCCTGCTCATTTGTTCCATTTTTTCCTTCTTAAGATGTTAGCCATCAGTCTGTGTGTGTGTGGTATGTGGACTCACTCCCTGGTTCACCTGACCACAGGTATGGTTTTCCCACACCTTTACTCTGCCCCAGAGCCATGGGAGTTCAGGTTTGTAGAGTTACAGGCCAATTCTCCAGGCCTCTATGACTTGGAAATCCTGGTCTTACTAATTGTTCCATCTTAGAGACACAGGTTACCTTCCATGCCAGCTGGCAGGAAATGAGCCCAGAAGCCAACTAAAATCCCCTAAGGCCCAGGCATCAGGGAGCAGAGAAGACATGGACAATATGGGTAGGAGACAGGACACTTGGAGGGAATCATATTTATGACTGAGTGATTGAAATTAGCCAGACTACTGATAGATACTGCATGTCTAGATTTAGGTGCTAAAACTTTTTTTTTTTTTTCACTGATGAATCACAAAATGATGAATCTAATCTCCATCTGGAAATCTGACTACATGGTTTTAAGACCATTTGTAATCCTATGAGGTTGCCAGTTCCTGGGGGTCAAGCTTCAGGTGGGGAGTGTCTCCCAAAGCTTCCAGTCCAGGTGTAGCCACAGAAACCATGTGTTTGTCCATCCATTAAAGTCACAGATGGAAAATATGTATATATATATATATATATATATATGGTAACCTCCTATATGGCTGATAATACTAATAACTACAATTAACATTAGTGAGTGTTTACCATGTACCAGACACTTTTCTAAGCACTTTACATGGATTAACTTTTAAATTTCCATAGCATTACATTAATTCCCTCATTATTATCTTTATTTTACAGATGGGAAAACTTAAACTCACAGAGGTTAACTAACTTGCTCAGTGTCACAACAATAGTAGGAGGTAAAGTATATTATGAATTCAGGTTTGTGCTGTTAAACACTACACTCAGAACCATTAAAAATATTGAGACATTTCTACAATTATTGGCATGAGAAAATGGTCACAACATTTTCCAGTTTGAAACAAAAGCAGCTTTCAGAATAATTTTTGTGGATAGTTTTAAATGCAATACCTACAATTATATACTTAATTTTTCTAATTATTACATAAAAGTTTAATTTCAAATGCATGTGTTTGTTCTGAAACCAGAAGTAGTTTGCTCTATGATAATCTATTATACAAAATTTTATACATACACACATCATCCATATATACACATTCTTAGATGTGACATATTGTCATACATATTTTGAGGGATGATAAAAATTAGTGAAGGTTTCATGTTTTTTATATGGATCTGTAGTTTTGATTTACTAGAAAACAAAATAATGCACATTATCAAACTGAAAAGGAACCCTTTCCATCTTTCTTCTATATACTTTGCAACTCTTTGGATAATATGCATTTACAGTAGAAAGAGATGCACTAAGATATTGGAAAATCATAGTAAGAATTTCAAGTTAACTACCTAGAGCCCTTTTGAGATGAAACCTGTCTTATTTAATCCCTCACAGTCCAGAGTATTTTATGGCCAGAATCTTCATTGAACAAGTGCACAGAGAATGGATCAATATCTCAAAGATAGACTCTAAATAACAAAGCTTACAAGTTCATTAGAATAAACCAGAACTCCAAATTTAGAATAAGAAAAAAAAATTTCAAGGAGGAATCATATATATGTGCATATGCTAGTATATGTATACACACATTAATATATTGCTACATATATATACACTATCTATATTCATTTATGTATATAGCATATATATAATCACTTCCCCCCCACACACACACATGCATATATCTTCTTTTGCTATAGAATGGCTACATGTGATGTCAAGTTATAACTAGTTGGCTTCTTACTGAGTTTTAGAGTAAAACTAAACTTTATGTAGCAAGGGATGCTGGGCTAGACTGTGAAGAAACTACAGTTAACATGTACTTTTGAATATTGATAAAATACGTGGGAAAAAAAGCAAGTAGGAAGTAATGTCAATGCTTTCTATACATATCATGATAACTTAACAGTCTTCTTCTATTTTCCAATGAAAAAATAAAGCAAAAGCATAATGGAGGGCAAAGATCAGGATTGCCACGACCAGAAGTCTTACTTGATGTATCTCCCTCAGAGGGTCCTCAGGTAAGTAGCAGTAGAGGGAAGAGTGTAGCAAAGAGCTCAATGGGTACATATTGAGACTCTGAATAAGGGAAGCTCAGAGTCATCTGGAACCATCTGTTTTTCCCCCATAATAGTGGCTTCAGTGGCATTCAAATAAAGTCTGCATTATATTTTCCAAGGTTAGAACATCATGAATCTCATTTCACTGACTGCAAGCTGTGAGTACTTCAGCTGGGCTATATGGGTCAGCTGTGGCGTGCTGCCTGCAGCAACAGGAAATGTTACAGCAGTGATGCTCTCAAACGCTTCTGTTCTGGTTGTCTATTGCCACATGGCAAACTACCCCAAGACTTAATGCTGTAAAACAATAACTGTTCTATTATGCTTATGGAGTCTGTGGATCAGGAACTTGAACAGATCCCAGCAGGTATGACTTACATCCCAGATTGCATTTTCCAAAAGTAACTGAACTGTATCTCCTATCTTGCATGCTTTTCTGCAAAGTGACCTTGCTAGAGCCCCATCCAGATGTGGAGCCTGATTCTCATCACATGCATTTGGTCTGGCCTTAGGGACTCAAAGGTGGAAGTGCTGCTGTGTAACTTTTGAGTCTAGGTCAATAAAGGCCACATAGCTCCTGTCTAGTTTTCATGGAACATTTGTTATCTGCACATTGCCTCTTTGACTTCCCCTCAGGACCTATTTGCTATGCTGTGGGAGGCCCAAGCCAGGTGGAGAGGCCTCATGTCACAGCTCTGTTTGATAGTCACACTTCAACTCCTAACTTCTTCTTTTGTCTTATACTCTGGCTAAAGAGAAATTTAGTTATTAGAGTAAAGCCATGTGGGCACAGCACCATGTTACCATGGAGGAGGTTTTGTAATGTAATTCAGATAAAGAAAGGGGGAAGTGCTCTTTTCACAAAATGAAGTGACAGTTACTCTTTTCTCACAATGGGATCAGAATTATGTTAATAAGAGGGATTTGTCACCCAGATCAGTAAGGAAGGTATTGGAAAGGAGACTTCATCCTCAAAGAATGAGGTCTGTTTTAAAATTATAGTTATCATAAGATAAACCCAACCACACTACAAGGAAGAGACCTAGCCTTCCTACCATGTCTAGCCTTGTCCCTCACCCATCTGGTAGATGAAGCTCATCTTGCTGTCTCCAGGAGAATCAACAGACTGGATGGAAAAACCAGTCTTCATAACATCAAAGCTGAAGGTAGGAGCAGATCCAAGAGGCTGAAACAATAAAAATAGGAAGGGCCTGAAGGAAAGTGAGATGGGAGTAATTCAACAGGAGGAGTTAGCAGAACCTAGGAAAGGCATGGAAAAAAGAGGGAAAACTGTAATAGGAAAGAGTAACAGGAGTGAGATGGGCCTGAGTTGGGAAAGAAGACAATGCACGAGTCAGCACTTTCCAGACCTAAGCAGTAAGGTGTTGCTCCTAGCAAAGCAGATAACTCCAGGGCATGGGGCCAATTCCTCAATCCCCAGTATCTCCACCAATGCTCACTTTCAACCTTCTAGAGCACTGGCAATATTAATTTTAGAAACAATCAAGGAAACAATCTGAGTGCTTTACCTTCTTCAAATTTCCTTTTAAGGGAAAGTGAACTGAACCAGTATTTGAAGGAGCTATAGAACAAACTCCTCCTTAACAGACATGGAAACTTCACTAGCACCTCATTATTGACTAGTGTAGAAAATCCATCACCAGATGATGATATACCTGTAGAAGCAGCTAGGTGCATTACAGCTGTGACTACCCTTATTCCAGGATATAACAACAACCAAGCATGTCATGACATCATGACAAAATTGTAGGCTAAGAATGTCATTATATCTACTTATTATTTTTTTGGACAAAATAATAATAATAATAGATATAAGCATTGAATACTAGATATAATAGTACTCTTTTTTTCTATATTATATTACTAACCAAATGAGTGGGAGCTATGTTTCTTTAAGTTGACTCTGTATCTCTGATTTCATCTATGTATTGATTTTATAGGTTAATATGTATTTTATGTCCAAATTCTGTATTGTTTTCTGATGGTAGGGGTAGTGGAATTTCTAATTCACATTTCCCAATCAAGTCTGTGTGTGTGCAGGGAGAGAGGGAGTTAATTATGTAATTGTGTGGGCAGTAAGAACATGGAAAAGGAAAAATGATCAAGCAGGTAAAGGAAGCAAGTCAGATGATAGAGCGGGATCAGATATTCAACCTGAAATCTTATACAAAAAACAAGTAGCAAGACAAGAAGTTCATCAGAAGCCTGAGAGCAAGACAAAAACAAATGGAGCTTAAAGATATAAAGAAATACGCATGGCACTGCCATTAGATCTAAAGAAACAAGTGGCAAAAGATAAACCCATGGCAGTCCAAGGTGCCAGAACAAGATAGCAACAAGAAAAGCAACAGTGCTAATCTGCCCAACAGTGCTAATCTGCCTCTTGGAGGGCTGAGCTGGCCTCCATGGATACATGAGAACACCTTCGGAGACAGCAAGTGAATGCAGTGGCCAAGTTACAGAGATATCACATTTTTAGTTCTTTCCTTGCTATTTCCATCCACTTTGTAAAAACAAAAACCAAGACTCACAATGGGTATTTAAAAATAAATTGTGATAAATAGGATTTGGTCTTTAATGCACACTCAAACCACAAAGGGATACAACAAGTAATCTATGTGACTTGCAGAATGGCAAATAGCTTCTGAATCTCTGCCTTAAATTTCTCCAAGGTCTTGAGCCAGTGGGACAGCACTAATTTATAAATGTTCTGTAATGTATTAAAATATATACCATTATGTTTTAGAAAAAAAATATTTAAGGTCTTATTCAGCCATAAATACTAGTATGGGATTTCAGTAAGAAACATTGAAAATGATCTTTTGATTTACTTTATATGCCCTGATGATTTCTAAAAGGACATCTATCTTAAGAATGCATTTTCAGGGCGCCTGGGTGGCTCAGTTGGTTAAGCGACTGCCTTCGGCTCAGGTCATGATCCTGGAGTCCCTGGATCGAGTCCCGCATCAGGCTCCCTGCTCGGCAGGGAGTCTGCTTCTCCCTCTGACCCTCCTCCCTCTCATGCTCTCTGTATCTCATTCTCTCTGTCTCAAATAAATAAATAAAATCTTTAAAAAAAAAAAAAGAATGCATTTTCATTTTTTTTTCTAATAGCATCCACAAGTGAAAGTTGAGCTGAACTTTAAAATTACAAGAAATATTAATATGTCTTTTATGATCCCAATAACTTTTTTGGCATAATAGAGTCATTATTAATCATGCTACACATTCTTTTCTTTATAAAATAGATTTTTTCATTAATGCAACCATATATTATAAATTCAGTTCGTTTCATAAATCCCATTTTCAATTGAGTTGTTTATTTTTATAATGCACACTATTATTTTTATAAATAATTTATATGTTTACTTTTTTCATTTTGAACATTCTATTTTATCTGAATTTTTTATTACAGTGTTGGAAATTCCATATTTAACTCTTAAAAGCTTTCTATCTTAGAGTGATGAGTACATTTTATTTTCTGTAGTCATGGAAAGTATGAATCCTTATGTCTAGGTTGTATAAATTATCAGATATGAGACTTGAGACAGATTATTTCTGTGAGTCATAATTTCTTAATCTGTAAAATGTAACAATAATACAAGCTCATAGGATTATTTGTGAATAAAATTCAATAACTTTTAGCACAGTGCATCAAAAATTGTAGGCACTCATTAAACTTATTTTTGGTTATTAATAATTGGCTTTTGCCAAAGAGAAAAAGGTTATGGTGGGGAGAAGTGGATGTACAAAGTTCGAAGTTGTTAAAGAGAACATGGAAGTAGAAAGTAGAATGTTTAGGTGAAAGGAGAGTGGTAACTGACACAGGTAGGAGAGAACAAAAGGAATATATGCCAACCTAAATATCTAATCAGTGGGGCAACAAAAGTCCTTTGAGAACTTAAAGTGAGACTATGGCCAGATCAGATTTAAATTTAAGATGGCTACATATAACAATATAATAGAAGCCAGCTTAGCTTCAGGCTACAGAAAATGACGTGAGGGAAGGAATGAATGATAATATTGAAGAGAATACAAAAGAAGAAATAGCATTTTTGGAATACAAGAGCAGTTAAATTCTAGATATTTTAAATTTGTATAATTTGTTTAAAAGACATAAAAAACATGATGTTTGCATTGGAAAATGAATGATTTGAAACTCAGAAAAGGGATTGTGTTTTTAAGTTATATTCATTTGAGACTCATAGAGGCCAGAAGAGGATTGATCCATGTGTTTTTATACATTCAAAAACAGTTTAAAAAACACTGCAAATGAAGAATCTTAGAGTAAGTCAAATTGTTACCTTAGAACTAAATAACTAAACCAATATATAAGTAATTCAATCAAGATAATGCAAAAATTACCCAAAAGAGGTTTCATATCTCCCAGGTCTTCCTAAAGAAAGAAAGAGGTGCTGGATTGGTGAGCAATTAGAAATACAGAAAGAGGAGGGTGGGACTCTAAGAAGCTCCCAGTTAATTATTATCCTAGGAAGCTACATCTTGGTCCAAACATTTTCCTTAAGTCAGGCAGACACATCTCCATTGTGTAGACAAATGTAGCATCTTTAACAGATGATATTAAACATTAAAATGAAAACTAATCCTTCTCTTCTGGATGTTGGCTCAGTAAGCAAATTGCCTGTTAAATTTTAATTTCCCATCTATCTATCTATAGGGGGAGAATGCACTGGTTAGATAAACCATCTACCCCTCCACTTTGGAATTTATAATTCTCAATGTAAATTGATATATTGATAGCCTAGCCTTTATACTTTAGTCTTTGTGAAAGAAGTTAATAAGTCTGCCCTTCAAAATGATAGCTCCTCTCTAGAGTGATGACAAATCAGGTTTCTTAGCCTGAAAACTGCATGGCCCTAGTTTGGACTACAGTAAATTCACCTGAGAACTGCTACCCTCTAGGGTTTTCTTTGGGAGCTGGTCAGTCTTACCCAGGCATCAGTAGAACTTCTTCCACATCTTTTACAATTAATCTTGAATAGCATTCTTATGAGATTTTCAAGATTTTTAAAAGCCTAATAAAATACATTAATTTTCTATGCATGTGATACTCTCAGTTTAAACATCGGGCCCTTGTACCTTATCAGTGGTAGCACTGTTTAGTTTATACTGGAAAAAAAAAAAAAAAAACCTAGTATTTATTGTTGTTGATATCATAGGATGACTGACAAATATTTGACAACTTAGGCATGTACACAAACCAACTGATCAAATACCCCTAAGTAAGGATGTGTGGTGTATGAACAATCATAAACATGAATTCAGAATGATATTCTGTAAAAATATCATGTAGCACTTAAGCATATTATAATTGTGACCATATCCCTAATTTGTGTATTTTCATTATAGTTTTATCATTACTGACACTTTTATTTCTTTGGCTAAAAGTTGGGAATTTAACAAAAAAAATGGAAGTGAAACATGATAATTTAATGAATAAATTTGTAAATTCAGTATATTCAAAATAATATTTTCTCTAAGAAACAGGTCAAGAACCAAAGTGAGGAGGTCTCTAAGTTCCCTATAGAAGAAGAGCTTGAAAATGATTTTATTTAAGAAAAGGGGAAAATCTGGGCACACGGGTAGTTCAGTCAGTTAAGCATCTGCCTTTGGCTCAGGTCATGATCCTAGGGTCCTGGGATCCAGCCCCATGTCTGGCTCCCTGCTCAGTGGGGAGTCTCCTTCTCCCTCCTCCTCTGTCCCTCCCCCTGCTCATGCTCGCCCACTCTCTTGCTCATTCGCTCTCTCAAATAAATAAATAAATAAAATCTTTTAAAACAAATAAAAAAAAGAAAAGGGGCAAAATCAGGAGGGAATGGAAATGAATATTAAGTTTTAAGAACAAGGATGAATTCAAAAGAGTTCAAATAAGATCGGAATTCAAATACAAAAGTGCAGCACATTTGGAAGATTGTATGTCCCTATTGATGTTAATTATGATGGTTTTACTGTAAATGCATTTTGGAAAAATGGGCATCATTAATTAATATTTTAAAAAAAAGCAAGGTATTTGCTCTCAAGGAGTTCTATCCATCTGGGACAAATCCTCCTCTCTTTATAACAATTAATCAAAGCCAGTCTATGGTTAGTCATATCTAATAAAAGAATGAGTGCCTTTAGACATAGGAGAAACCTGTGCCTAGTTTATTTAGAGACTATAAAAACAAATTTGGATCAAAACAGCTTAGAGAAAAATGGTGCAATGTATTTGGAAAACCTTAATTTTTGTTGACAAAAGTTGTGTTTACTGCTACAGGGGAGGATTAAACCAAAACTTTGCCCAAATTCCTTATCTTTTGCAAAGAGTAAGTATAGACTGTCAAAAGTCCACCACTCTCCCGATACTTGCAGTTATTAAATGTTTCAGTTTTCATTTTAAAATGCTTTTTACTTTATGAATATAAGCCAGATGAAGATTGATCTAAAATACAAGAAAGCTGTTAGCAATTGTATCAAGAATTAAAATACTATTGTTTAAAACAAAAAAATTCATTTCAAATCATGCATGACTTTTTCACAACCACCAGAAATGTTTGTATGGAAAAGACAATCTGATGGTGTTTGTATCCTAGAACTTTATTTTTTAAACATATTACATTTGGGGCAGAGCAAGATGGCAGAGGAGTAGGAGACCTGGATTTCCTCTGGTCCCAGGAACTCAGCTGGATAGGGATCAAACCATTCTAAACACCTACGAACTCAACAGGAGATCGAAGAAAAGAATAGCAACAACTCTCAGAACAGAAAAGCGACCACTTTCTGGAAGGTAGGACATGCGGAGAAGTGAATCCGAGGCGATATTTGGGAGGATAGACGGCGGGGGCGGGGGCCTCTGTTGGCCGCTTCTGGCAAATGATAGAGCAGCGGAGCACAACATTGGAACTTTTAGAAGTCTACTCTACTGAGGGACATCGCTCCAGTGGCTAAGCGGGGTGGGGAGGGGGGGAGTGGAACCCTCGTGGGACAGTGTGGTCTCAGTACCCTCAGGGTCACAGAAAGACCAGGGGTGCCTGAGTGTGGCAGTGCTCCCAGGTATCGGAGCAGGGAAGCCGGCTGCACAGACGGAGCCGAGAAGTGGGGTCTCAGCTCGGGGTTGCTATAAACTGTGACCCGAGGCACAGTCGGGCCACTGCTCATCCAGCAGGGACCCAAAGCAGCAGATCCAGGGAGACTCACTTTCCTCCCCTGGGAAGAGCAATGCAGGGATCTGCTGGGTTTGGAGACTCCACACAGGGTCGGGTGCCAGAGATAGAAACGCTCGGTCACAGGCCGGGTGAGCACGGAGGGTGGCCAGAGACTGGGGAGACGGGAGTGATTGACTGCTTTTCTCTGGGGGTGCACTGAGGAGTGGGGCCCCGAGTTCTTGGCTCCTCCGGGGCAGAGATTGGGAGGCTGCTATTTACCCACTCATCCTCCAAAGCTGTGTGGAAAGCTTGCAGGGAACAAAAGCTCCCGAGAGCAAACCCGAGCAGATTACTTAGCCCAGACCGGCAAGGGTGGGGCAATTCCACCTCCGGCAAAGACATTTGGGAACCACAGCAACAGGCCCCTCCCCAGAAGATCAGCAAGAACAGCCAGCCAAGACCAAGTTTACCGATCAATGAGAATGGCAGAACTACAGCGCTAGGGGAATACTGCACATAGAATTCATGGCTTTTTTACCAAGATTCTTTAGTCTTTCAAAGTTATTTTTTTCTTTTTAACTGTCTTTTTTTTTTTTGAATTTTTCTTAACGACTGAGCCACCCAGGCGCCCCATGAACTTTTTTTTTTTTTGAATTTTTCTTATTCCCTTCTTCAACCAACATCTTATCAATCCCTTTTTTTAAAAACATTTTTTATTTTTCATTTTTAGAGTCATATTCTATCCCTTCATAGTAGTTACCCTTATTTTTGGCATATATATATAAGTTGTTCTCTCTTTAAAATTTTGAGATACAGTTTCTTCTAACAGATCAAAATATACTATAAATCTCTAGCGTATGGCTTTGTTCTAATCTCCTGCCTGATCACATTCTCTCCTTTTTTTGTTCTTTTTTTTTTAAATCCTCTTTTCTTTTTTCAAACAACTTCTTATCAATTTCTTTTACAAAATCTTTTATAATTTTAATCTTTTCAGTCATATTCCATCCCTTCATCATATCAACCCTTATTTTTGTACATATATAAGTTTTTCTTTCTTTAAAATTTTGGGAGGCACTTTCTTCTAAAAGACCAAAATACACCCAAAATCTAGTGTGTGGCACCAATCTATGCACCAGCCTGATCATATTTGATCATATTCTGTTTTTTTGTTCTGTTTTTGTTTGTTCTTATCTTTTTCTTTTTCTTTCTTTTTTCTTTTTCTTTTTCCTTTCTTTCCCTTTCTTTTCCCCCGGTTTCAGGTCTTTTCTGATTTGTTTAGAGTATACTTTCTGGGGACGTTGATACCCTGTTACATTTTGTTCTCTCATTCATCTATTCCCCTCTGGACAAAATGAAAAGATGGAAAGAAATCACCTCAACAAAAAGAACAAGAGGCAGTACCGACTGCAGGGACCTACTCAATACAAACATTAGTACGATGTCTGAAATAGAGTTCAGAATGATGATTTTAAAGATACTAGCTGGGCTTGAAAAAAGCATGGAAGATATTAGAGAAACCCTTGCTGGAGAAATAGAAGAACTAAAATCTAACCAAGTCAAAATCAAAAAGGCTATTAATGAGGTGCAATCAAAAATGGGAGCACTAACTGATAGGATAAATGAGTCAGAAGAGAGAATTAGCAATATAGAAGACTGAATGATGGAAAATAAAGAAGCTGAGAAAAAGAAATAAACAACTACTGGATCACGAGGGCAGAATTCGAGAGATAAACAATACCGTAAGATGAAACAACATTAGAATACTTGGGATCCCAGAAGAAGAAGAAAGAGAGAGAGGGGCAGAAGGTATATTGGAGCAAATTCTAGCAGAGAGCTTCCCTAATTTGGGGAAGGAAACAGGCATCAAAATCCAGGAGGCACAGACAACCCCCTTCAAAATCAATACAAATAGGTCAACACCCCGACATCTAATAGTAAAACTTACGAGTCTCATAGACAAAGAGAAAATCCTGAGAGCAGCTTGAGAGAAGAGACAGGTAACCTACAAGGGTAGAAACATTAGATTGGCAATAGACCTACCCACAGAGACCTGGCAGGCCAAAAAGGACTGGCATGATCTATTCAGAGCACTAAATGAGAAAAATATGCAGCCAAGAATACTCTATCCAGCTAGGCTGCCATTGAAAATAGAAGGAGAGATAAAAAGATTCCATGACAAATAAAAACTAAAGGAATTTGCAAACACGAAACCAGCCCACAAGAAATATTGAAATCAAAGAGAGAGCCTAAAAGCAACATAGACCAGAAAGGAACACAGACAATACACAGTAACAGTCACCTTAAAGGCAATACAATGGCACTAAATTCCTATCTTTCAATAGTTACCCTGAATGTAAATGGGCTAAATGTCCCAATCAAAAGACACAGGCTATCAGATTGGATTAATAAACAAGACCCATCGATATGCTGTCTGCAGGAGACTCATTTTAGACCCAAAGACACCCCCAGATTGAAAGGGAGGGGGTGGAAAACCATTTACCATGCTAATGGACACCAAAAGAAAGCTGGGGTGGCAATCCTTATATCAGACAAATTAGATTTTAAACCAAAGACTGTAAGAAGAGATGAGGAAGGACACTATATCCTACCTAAAGGGTCTATCCAACAAGAAGATCTAACAATTGTAAATATCTATGCCACTAACAGGGGACCAGCCAATTATATAAGGCAATTAAAAACAAAAGCAAAGAAACACATCAACAACAATACAATAATAGTGGGGGACTTTAAGACCCCCCTCACTGAAATGGACAGATCGTCTAAGCAAAAGATCAACAAGGAAATAAAGACTTTAAATGACACACTGGACCAAATAGACTTCACAGATATATTCAGAACATTCCATCCCAAAGCAACGGAATACACATTCTTCTCTAGTGCCCATGGAACATTCTCCAGAAGAGATCAAAACCTAGGTCACAAATCAGGTCTCAACCAGTACCAAAAGCCTGGGATCATTCCCTGCATATTTTTGGACCACAATGCTTTGAAACTAGAACTCAATCATAAGAGGAAAGTCAGAAAGAACTCAAATACATGGAGGCTAAAGAGCATCCTACTAAAGAATGAATGGGTCAACCAGGAAATTAAAAAAGAATTTTAAAAATTCATGGAAATCAATGAAAATGAAAACACAACTGTTCAAAACCTTGGGGATGCAGCAAAGGCAGTCCTATGAGGAAAGTATATAGCAATACAAGCCTTTCTCAGAAACAACAAAGGTCTCAAATACAAAACCTAACCCTACACCTAAAGGAGCTGTTGAAAGAACAGTACATAAAGCCTAAACCCAGCAGGAGAAGAGAAGTAATAAAGGTCAGAGCAGAAATCAATGAAATAGAAACCAAAAGAACAGTAGAACAGATCAATGAAACTAGGAGCTGGTTCTTTGAAAGAATTGACAAGGTTGATAAACCCCTGGCCAGACTAATCAAAAAGAAAAGAGAAAGGACCCAAATCAACAAAATCATGAATGAAAGAGGAGAGATCACAACCAACACCAAAGAAATACAAACAATTATAAGAACATATTATGAGCAACTCTATGCCAGCAAATTAGATAACCTGGAAGAAATGGATGTATTCCTAGAGATGTATCAACTACCAAAACTGAATCAGGAAGAAATAGAAAACCTGAACAGACCTATAACTACTAAGGAAATTGAAGCAGTCATCAGAAATCTCCCAAGAATCAAGAGCCCAAGGCCAGATGGCTTCCCAGGGGAATTCTACCAAACATTTCAAGAAGAATTAATACCTATCTTCTAAAACTGTTCCAAAAGATAGAAATGGAAGGAAAACTTCCGAACTTGTTTAATGAGGCCACCATTACCTTGATCCCAAAACCAAACAAAGACCCCATCAAAAAGAATTACAGACCGATATCCTTGATGAACACAGAGGCAAAAATTCTCACCAAAATACTAGCCAATAGGATCCAACAGTACATTAAAAGGATTATTCACCACGACCAAGTGGGATTTATCCCTGGGCTACAAGGTTGGTTCAACATGTGCAAATCAATTAATGTGATACAATACATTAATAAAAGGAAGAACAAGAACCGTATGATCCTCTCAATAGATGCAGAAAAAGCATTTCACAAAGTACAGCATCCTTTCTTGATTAAAACTCTTCAGAGTATAGGGATCGAGGGTAGATACCTCAATATCATAAAAGCCATCTATGAAAAACCCACTGTGAATATCATTCTTAAAGGGGAAAAACTGAGACTTTCCCCCTAAGGTCAGGAACACAGCAGGGATGTCCACTATCACCACTGTTATTCAACATAGTATTAGAAGTCCTAGCTACAGCAATCAGGCAACAAAAATAAATAAATAAATAAATAAAAGGCATCTGAAACGGCAAAGAAGAATTCAAACTCTCATTCTTTGCAGATGATATGATACTTTATGTGGAAAACCCAAAAGACTCCACCCCAAAACTGCTAGATCTCATACAGGAATTCAGTAAAGTGGCAGGATATAAAATCAATGCACAGAATTTAGTGGCATTCCTATATAGCAACAACAAGACAGAATAAGGAGAAATTAAGGAGTCCATTCCATTTACAATTGTACCCAAAACCATAAGATATGTAGGAATAAACCTAACCAAAGAGGTAAAGGATCTGTACTCAGAAAATTATAAAATACTCATGAAAGCAATAGAGGAAGACACAAAGAAATGGAAAAACTTTCCATGCTCATGAATTGGAAGAACAAATATTGTGAAGATGTCAATGCTACCTAGAGCAATCTACACATTCAATACAATCCCCATCAAAATACCATCCACTTTTTTCAAAGAAATGGAACAAATAATCCTAAAATTTGTATGGAACCAGAAAAGACCTCAAATAGCCAGATGAATGTTGAAAAAGAAAAGCAACACTGGTGGCATCACAATTCCAGACTTCCAGCTCTATTACAAAGCTGTCCTCATCAAGACAGTATGGTACTGGCACAAAAACAGACACATAGATCCATGGAACAGAATAGAGAGCCCAGAAATGGACCCTCAACTCTGTGGTCAACTAATCTTCAAGAAAGCTGGAAAGAATGTCCAGTGGAAAAAAGACAGTCTCTCCAACAAATGGTGTTGGGAAAATCAGACAGCCACATGCAGAAGAATGAAACTGGACCATTTCCTTACACCACACACAAAAATAAACTCAAATGGTTGAAAGACCTAAATGTGAGACAGGAGTCCATCAACATCCTAAAGGAAAACACAGGCAGCAACCTCTTTGACCTCAGCTGCAGCAACTTCTTCCTAGAAACATTGCCAAAGGCAAGAGAAGCAAGGGCAGAAATGAGCTAGTGGGACCTCATGAAGATAAAAAGCTTTTGCACAGCAAAAGAAACAGTCAACAAAACCAAAAGACAACCGACAGAATGGGAGAAGATATTTGCAAATGACATATCAGATAAAGGGCTAGTATCCAAATTCTATAAAGAACTTATCAAACTCAACACCCAAAGAACAAATGATCCAATCAAGAAATGGGCAGAAGACATGAACAGACATTTTTCCAAAGAAGACATCCAAATGGCCAACAGACACATGAAAAAGTGTTCAACATCACTCGACATCAGGGAAATCCAAATCAAAACCTCAATGAGATACCACCTCACACTAGTCAGAATGGCTAAAATTAACAAGTCAGGAAACGACAGATGTTGGCGGGGATGTGGAGAAGGTCGAAACCTCCTACACTGTTGGTGGGAATGCAAGCTGGTGCAGTCACTCTGGAAAACAGTATGGGGGTTCCTCAAAAAGTTGAAAATAGAGCTACCATACGATCCAGCAATTGCAGTACTGGGTATTTACCTGAAAGATACAGATGTAGGTATCCGAAGGGGTACATGCACCCCGATGTTTATAGGAGCAATGTCCGTAATAGCCAAACTGTGGAAAGAGTCAAGATGTCCATTGACAGATGAATGGATGAAGAAGATGTGGTATATATACACAATGGAATATTATGTAGCCATCAAAAAGAATGACAATTTGCCATTTACAACGACGTGGATGGAACTGGAGGGTATTATGCTGAATGAAATAAGTCAATCAGAGAAAGACATATATCATATGACCTCACTGATATGAGGAATTCTTTTTTTTTTTTAAAGATTTTATTTATTTGACAGAGAGATAGACAGAAGAGCACAAGCAGAGGGAGTGGCAGAGGGAGAGGGAGAAGCAGGCTCTGCACTGAGCAGGGAACCCGATGCGGGACTAGATCCCAGGACCCTGGGATCATGACCTGAGCCAAAGGCAGACGCTTAACGATCTGAGCCACCCAGGCGCCCTGATATGAGGAATTCTTAATCTCAGGAAACAAACTGAGGGTTGCTGGAGTGGTGGGGGTGGGAGGGATGGGGTGGCTGGGTGATAGACATTGGGGAGGGTGTGTGCTATGGTGAGCGCTGTGAAGTGTGCAAGACTGTTGAATCAGAGATCTGTACCTCTGAAGCAAATAATACATTATATGTTAAAAAAAAAGAAGAAGATAGCAGGAGGGGAAGAATGAAGGGGGGGAAATCAGAGGGGGAGACGAACCATGAGCAACTATGGACTCTGAAAAACAAACTGAGGGTTCTAGAGGGGAGGGGGTGGGGGGATGGGCTAGACTGGTGATGGGCATTAAAAGGGCACGTACTGCATGGAGCACTGGGTGTTACACGCAAACAATGAATCATGGAACACTACATCAAAAACTAATGATGTAATGTATGGGGATTGACATAACATAAAAAAATTAAAAATTAAAATAAACATATTACATTTTGTCTTTCTTGTCACATTTATGTAATTTTATTCTTATTTGATTACCTGTTCTGAGGCTACCTTAATAATTAATTAACGGATTAAGCAGCATCTGAGTGAATTGGGTGAGTTAGTTTTTATATCTCTGTGCAATTCTGTATATGTATATTTGCTTAGACATATTGAGATTATAGTTAATATACAAATATTTTGTGTTTATTTTTAGAATGCTATATATTATTGACTGTCTAGATATTGAAGAATTTTATGACCCAGTTGCCTATATTGGTGGCTCTTTATAGTGCATAGTTCTACTTATTTAGTTCTGATATGCATTTAGAATAAATAAGACTGCCAATACCGCTTTTAATTATCCAGAGGATATTTAGATAGTAATGATTTAGTGTGTTAGTCACAGTCTCTATAAACAGAATCAATAAGATGTATAAATATATAGAAAGATTTATTATAAGGAATTGGTTCACGTGTTCTATTAAGCCTTCAACTGATTGGAGGAAATCTAATACATTAAGGAGAGTAATCTGCTTCATTCAGTCTACCAATTTAAATGTTAATTTCATTATTAAACGTACTCATAGACACACTAAAATAATGTTTGACCAAATATTTGTGCACTGAATGGACCAATAAAGTGGACACAAAAAATTGACCATCACAGATAGCCTCTTTCTTGTTTCTAAAGTAGCATATTACTTTGGAAATTAGTAAGACTGCTAATGATCTTTTATCTCTGATTGATATTAAATTCTCAAACCATGTGCTGCTTCTGACTTTTGATAATTAGATGACATCCTGCCAAAAAGTTATTATGATGAGTCTATTAGAATTATTTCAAATTATTTTCATGAAAATGATGGTGAATACGTATTTTTTTTAAAAAAATTACCATTGTTTATGAAGTGTTCACATGTAGCAAAGGAAATTGATTTGTTTTATAGTATTTATTCCAGAAGGAAGATATAAGAGTTTTCAGATCAAATTTATTAGGGGGATGATTTACCTCAGGGAAGGCAGCTACCATTTAAAACTAGATATGAACAACAATGGGATACATTTATCAAGAATTGTAGAACCCGTCATGGGGCTTAAATGTACACGGGGGGACTACATACCAATGACTGTTTTTAGAATAGATTCCAGGGCCAGTTCAGATGTTGCTCTATGGCACAGATAACTTTCTATTTCTCTAACAACTGTAAGATTGAATTTATGAAAGGCAAATTTCTAGTATCTGGTTTCAAATTTATAAAACACAAATCCTAACTTGTAAGCAAAGAGCAAATCAAATATTAAAATAAATTAATTTTAAGATGATAAGGCTGGGATTTGGCATGTCATTATATTAACAAACAACAGGACCCAATTCCCTGAGTGTCTTTGTGTGGCAGTGTCTCTCTAAAGCATTTACATACTCCTTCTCAGCTAAACTTTGTTATATTTCTTTGAAGTGTGGATTATAAGGCTCATTTTAAAATGAGTAAATAAAGGCTCACAGAAACTATGTAAATTATCCAAAGTCACAAATTAACATGGGCAAACTTCTTACTGTTGATGTAGTATCATATGAAATTGGAAAAACCTCTGACAATGCTTGGAGAAAATTATTTTAGTTATCAAGGGCATCAGGCCTTATTTTGTGCAGATCCTTATAAAATATCTGTCAGTGGTCTTTAGAGTTTCCTTAATCTCTGAAATTTTTTGAACAATATTGTCTTCTGTATTTCTGCTTCTCTCAGGAGAGATTACATATATTTTAGTAGATTTATCCTAAAGGCCTGTGACCTATACAAAATTGGAAACAACTAAATTCTATTAAAATATGTTCATTAAACAAGAAGCAATGAAGACCTGAAATGGTTATATTACTTAACAAAGTTTAAAAGCAGATCCAGATTTAGAAGAAATGTCTGATATTAGGATTGGGGTAGGGGAAATACAAGATGAACTGTAGTATTTTGAATCATTAGAAAGTAAGAACTAAAAAGAAGTATTGAAAAAAAAAAAAGATGGGTCATATTAAGGTGCACAGGAACCAATCTGAAAGACCTCCCAATGGCCAAAACTAGAACAAGGTGGACAACAAAATGAATAACATAGTATTGATTTATAGTTCAAAGTATGAAGTAAATATCTGTGAATCATAGTGATGTAAGTAAATAATTCAATCAATCAATCAATGTGGGAGGACAGATAAATCTTCCTTAAGAAGAATTCCATATAATACATAGAGAAACTCTCTTCTCCTGAGAGATGGAATATAATTCCTTTCCCCTTAATTATAGGCTAGACTTAATTGCTCACTTTGAAAGAACAGAAAATAGAAAGTGAGAAATAATGACTTTAGAATAGAGAGAATAGCGAACACTGTCTTAACCAAGTGATCAAGGTTAACATCACCAGTGATAAGTTATATTGATGTCACATACCTCCTAATACAATGTGATGAGAAGGGCACAGCATCTCAGTGGTAATTTTTCCCCCAAATCCATAACTCCAGTGTAATAAAAAAATATTAGACAAACATAAATTGAAGAGCTTTCTACAAAATACCTAGTCAGTACTCTTCAAACTCGCAAGGTCATGAAAAACAAGAAAGACTGAAAAACTATTAGCTCCAAGGAAACTGGGATATAAAATGCAATGTGGATCCTATATTGAACATTAGAACAAAAAAAGACATTAGTGGAAAAAAAATGGAGAAATTTGTATAAAGTCAGTAGAATAGTTAATAATAATATGTCAATGTTAATTTCTTAATTTGACAAGTAGGCTGTTATGTAAGATATTAATATAAGGAGGTTTTGAGTGAAGGGTATATGAGAACTCTTTTTACTATCTTTACCACATTTCTGTTAGTCTGAATTTTTTCCAAAAAGAAAATAAAAAATATGCAGCCAGAAATTCAACCCATATCTATGGGATTCTGCTTCTTATATTTTACCTGCCAAACCAAATTGAATTTATTAAAATATATAACATGAATAAATATATTTAAAATGCATATCTATTCTCAGCTTGTCTCTGAGTTCATAAAGCAATCTTAGAAGTGCTGTTCTTATTGGCAGAAATGGTCATGGTATAATAAAGCATACTCTTTGGTTACAACCTAAATCTCCTGACATTTTCAAAGCAAATGTAAAGCTTTTTACAAACACTGCTGAATAATAATAAAAAGATATCTGCAGAAAATCTCTTTGATAAATTCTATTTCAGTGCTTCTTTTCCCTTTTATATCACAAAATTTTTATGATGATAGATTACTTATTTATATGCCAGGAAAAATTGCATTGTTTATATCACCTAAATAATAATGCCATGTAATTACAAATAAATGAAGTTCAGTTCTTATGATTCTCATTTGCTAGATATTGGAATTGGCATATCCAGAGACCATGATCTTGTAGTAATTGAGGGCATGAATAGGAGGCTTTCAATTGAAGTCCAATAGACAGACCTGGCTATTTTTGATTAAGGCAGTAATAATATATTTTTGAAGCACAGAGACTTAGTAAAATGAGATACGGTTCTATTAAACAGTGAAAGGAAACTGCAGAGTTAGTATAAAGGTTCTAAAATATAATTAATGTAGTGCATTAATTAATTCAAACTCCTATAAACATTACTTGGTACCGCAGAAATTTGAATTTATCAATCATGTTTTTAATTATTTAAAACTTATCAGATAAGAGCTGAAACAATTTCAGACATAGAAATTTTAGGGCCTATTATCACTCCTGCATAAGCAAAGCAATGTTTCTGCCCAGCATTTTTTATGAAGGAAATGACAGGAAAAGCCTATTATCTTCATGAGTAAAAATACATTTTTTTTTTGTCCCTGAATTTAAGATGAGCATGGAAAAGTTGTTATATAAACCTATTACGTAGGTAATGTTTTTTTTTTTGGTACACACATAATTATCTTTTGCTATAAAATTCACAGCTGTTCTTTCAATCTGCATCCAGCAATAATCTCAAACCATTTTTCAGATGGAGAAAGAAGCCATTGGATAAGGTTATTGTCTAGATCTGTAATCTAGAAATGTAAAGAAATGATGTAAGTTTTCATATTATAGTAGGTGTAGTAATTGCCTTTGCATATTACTAAAAATAAAAATATTGGCTACTTTTAGAGCTTTGTCATTATTTGTCTGGGATACTTGGCATTTAGGCATTTCTGTCGGTTTTCTGTATATCATTCTTCCATTCATCCTGTGAAACTAGCTCAACCTTACTTTTTTCCTGACATTCTTAACTTTATAAACTATACCTTATTACAAATATATTTTTAAAGCTGTTGTTGTTTGCATAACTGGTTTAGATACACAATAATTAATGAGCATACAAGAATATGAAAGGAGATCTTCTGGCCTATCTTCAAGTCTCTAGACAGAATAGTACCTGAATGGTTTAGGACAGATGGTTGTTTTCTCAGATAATCTTCATTTTCACATCTTTGATTATTTAACGTATTTTGTGAACTGCCAAGAATAGCTTTTTTTTTTTTTTTTTTGACCAGGACAATTTCTAGCATAGCATAATCTAAAAGTTAAGGATCATTCTGGATGGTCTCAAAAGCATTTGAAAACAGTGATTTTCCATTACTCCCACTGTTGCTAATAGCAATTTTGAATCATAAATTTTTAGATGATAGTTATCCTTAATTTAAGTTTGACTTTTTAGTCATTAAAAAACTGTTTGCATTGTCCAAATTAGCCACAGTCCAAGTTACTATACACAAAGTTATCCAAAGTGCAAATTACTATAAGAACCAGCTGAAGTAGGGCCTGAGAATTAGCTTAATAATCACCAAAAGGCAAAACTGTGAATCTTGTTTCTACTATGTAATTTGAGTATATAAAAATTCGTAAAAACTAAGAATCCATTTTTATGGGTCTAGATATTCCATTTCATGCTGATTTTTTTAAAAACATATTCAGAAATTATTATCCACATTACCCCCTTGGTAATTGTTCAAGTAGTTCTCATTTCAAAGCATTTTAGATGTTAATAATGATTTTTAAAGATAATTGACGTTCTTAATTAGGGAGCCATATTAGGACCAGTTATATTTGGCTTATATGTAAAATGGGTAAAAAAATTCTGTCAATGCTTATTGATGAATATCTCTGGGTGACTTCTAAATGTAAAACAGCATTTGTGTGCTACCCTGGTAAATATAGTAGATAAAGCCCAAACCATATGCTTAAAGATTTCATAGTATAATAAAAACAATTACTAAAATATGTATAATTAACTATAAGTAAGTGGTACACAATAAGCAATATTTTTAAAATGCTATACAGGCTCAAAGAAAATAGAAATTGCATATATCTGTGTGTGGGAATAGAATCAGAAAGGGATTAGAGGAAGATATTCTTTAGAATTGGATCTAGTAAGGTGGTTATGGATTTTATAAATAATGGTTAGAAGAAGAGCCTTTTAGTGGTTCAATATTCACAAATCAACCATGATACATCACATCAGTAAGATAAAGGATAGGTGTGCCTGGGTGGCTCAGTTAGTTAAGCATTCTGTCCCCTGATTTTGGCTCGGGTCATGATATCATGGGTTGTGGGATGGAGCCCCACCTCAGGCTCCACACTCAGTGGGGAGTCTACTTGAGATCTCTTTCTCCTCTCCCTCTGCCACTTCCCCCACTTACCTGCTCTTTCTCTAAAATAAAGAAATAATTTTTTTTAAAAGAAAGGATAAAAACCATATGATCATTTCAATGATGCAGAAAAAGCATTTGACAAAGCCCAACATCCAATCCATTCATAAAAAAACCCAAAAAAACAAAAAACAAAAAAACTCAACAAAGTAGGTTTAGAGGGAACATATCTCAACATAATAAAGGCTTTATATGAAAAACCCACATGTAACATCATACTGAATGGGAAAAAGCTGAGAGCTTTTCCACTAAGGTCAGGAACAAGATTAGAGTGTCCAGTCTCACCACTTTTAGTCAACATAGTACTGGAACTCCCTAGCCACAACAATCAGATACAAATAAATGGCAACCAAATTAGTAAGGAAAAAGTAAAACTTTCACTATCTGCAGATGACATGATACTATATATAAAAAACCTTAAACACTCCACCAAAAAACTACTAGAACTGATAAATGAGTTCAGTAAGGTTGCAGGATACAGAATCAATATACAGAAATCTGTTGCATTTCTATACAATAATAATGAAGCAGCAGAAAGAGAAATTAAGAAAACAATGCCAATTACAACTGTACCAAAAATATTAGAACATCTAGGAATAAATTTAACAAAAGAGGTGAAAGACCTGTACTGTAAAAACTATAAAACATTGATGAAATTGAAGATGACCCATAGAAATGGAAAGACATTCCATGCTTATGGATTGCAAGAATAAATATTTTAAAAATGTCTACACTATCCAAAGCAATCTATAGATTTAATGCAATCCCCATCAAAATACAAATAGCATTTTTATAGAACTCGAACAAATAATCTTAAAATTCACGTGGAACCACAAAAGACCCCAGGTAGCCAAAGCAGCCTTGAAAAAGAAAAACACAACTGGAGGTATCCCAACTCCAGACTTCAAATTGTAATACAAAGCTGTAGTAATCAAAAGAGTATGGTGCTGGCACAAAAAACAGACACATAGATGATCATGGAACAGAATAGAAACCCCAGAAATTAACTCACAATTATATAGTCAGTTGATCTTTGACAAAATAGGCAAAAATATGCAATGGGGAAAAAGATAGTTTCTTCAACAAATGGTGTTGGGAAAATTGGGCAGCTACATGCAAAATAATTATCTTGAGCCACTTTCTTATACCATACCCAAGAATAAACTCAAAATAGACTAAGGACCTAAATGTGAGACCTGAAACCATAAAAAAATTCTAGAAAAGAATACAGGCAGTAATTTCTCTGACATTGGCCATGCAACAGCTTTCTAGATATGTCTCTTGAAGTATAAATAAGCTATTGAGACTACATCAAAAGAAAAAAGCTTCTGCACAGCAAAGGAAACAGCCATCAAAACTAAAAGTCTGAATGGAGA
Source organism: Neomonachus schauinslandi (assembly GCF_002201575.2). NCBI lineage: Eukaryota > Metazoa > Chordata > Mammalia > Carnivora > Phocidae > Neomonachus > Neomonachus schauinslandi. The sequence goes on from NC_058408.1 coordinate 94,648,109, forward strand.
AGATATTTGCAAATGATATATCCAGTGAAGGGTTAGTATTCAAAATATATAAAGAACTTACATAACTCAATACACACAAAGGGAAAGAAATAATCCAATTAAAAAATGGGCAGAAGACATTAACAGAAATTTCTCCAACGAAGATGTAAGATGCTTAACATCATTTATCATCAAAGAAAGGCAAATCAGAACCACAATTAGATATCACCTCACACCTATCAGGATGGCTAAAATAAGAAACTCAAGAAACAACAAGTGTTGGTGAGGATGTGGTGATAAAGGAGCCCTCTTGCACTGTTGGTAGGAATGCAAACTGGTACAGCCACTATGTTATACAGTATTGGAGGTTCCTCAAAAAATTAAAAATAGAACTACCCTATGATCCAGTAATTGCTCTACTGGGCATTTATACCCCCCAAAATACAAAAACTACTAATTGGAAGGGATATATGCACCTCTATGTTTACAGCAGCATTATTTACAATAGCCAAGATATGGAAGCAACTCAAGTGTCCATTGATAGATGAATGAAAAGAGATGTAGTATATATACAATGGAATGTTATTCAGCCATAAAAGAAAGAATGAAATCTTGCCATCTGCAACATGGATGGAGCTAGAGAGTGTAATGCTAAGTGAAAGAAGTTAGAGAAAGACAAATACCATATGATTTTACTCATATGTGGAATTTAAGAAACAAATGAACAAACTGGAGAAAAATAGACAAAGCAAAAAACAGATGGTTACTAGAGGAGAGGTGGGAGGGACAATGGGTGAAATAGGTGAAGGGGATTAAGAGTACCCTTATCTTGATGAACACTGAGTAATATATGGAACTGTTGAATCACTGTATCGTATACTTGAAACTAATATAACACTATGTTAACTATATTGGTATTAAAATTTAAAAAAAGGAAGAAGAGCCTTCAGGCAATAAGAAAAATAAGGATAAAGACATATGAAAGTAATAATTAAGTTGTGTTATGTGGGGAACTTAAGGTTGGTTTGCCAGTTAGGAAGTTATTATGGTTGTATGTGTTGGAAATAATGAAAGCCTTGACAAAGTTATGCACAAGTAGAAATGGATAGGATGCTACAGATGGCAAGATATTACAAAATGGGAATATTTCTAATTTCAAGGGAAAATATAGGAGAAAGAATACATTTTTTCAAATTTTGTTAGCAGAATAGAACTGCAAATCACAAACTGTAACCTCAACTTAGACATGATTCTTGGTTTTGGAAATGATTAGACATTTTCACTTGAGTATTTCATAGATACTTCAAACTGAATATGCTCAAGGCTGAACTCCATTGTCCTCTTTCTACATCTCAATTCTGTTTACTATCTACTATCATTTTCTTCACTTTTATGCAGTTTAGCAGACAATAGTAATTTTTTATGTAATCTAAAATGTAAATATCTGGTTTTAACTCCGATTGACATTTAAATTCCCCATAAAGCTTCTATATTTGGGGGGCACCTGAGTGGTTCAGTGGGTTAAGCAGTTGCCTTTGGCTCAGGTCATGATCTCAGGGTCCTGGGATCAAGTCCCACCTTGGGCTCCCTGCTCAGTGGGGAGCCTGCTTCTCCCTCTCCCTCTGCCTCTCCTCCCACTGGTTCTCTCTCTCTCTCTCTCATGTTCACTCTCCCTCTCTCTCTCAAATAAATAAATAAAATCTTAAAAAAACCTTCTGTATTTTGTTCAATACACTACTAATATGGATTTATAGAATATAATTTACTTAAGATCAAAGGCTCTTTATTGTTGCATGTATGTACAGCAAATAAATGAAGCTGACAATGAAGAAAAACTAGTATTTTTTTCACTTGAAAAGGTTTTTTTTAATAAAAATATGTAATTTATCTGTGTTGGAGCACATGACTCTAACTTGTCTTTTGGTGATACACGTGTGTGTGTATGTGTGTATAAAATGAACAAATGTCTTTTGGTGGACATACATACATATGTGTATATACATATATTTAATATGAATTTATGAAAGTAATGAATTAGATAACATATCATTAATGAGATGAGAAGCAATTATAGAAACTGCAGTGCTATAATGTCTGCCTGCATTTTTATGTCTGCTTAGTGACTATAACAGTAAATACATTTATAAGTATGCTATCATTGCTTTATAAAGAACTGATTTTGTGTTGTACACCTGATACCAAAGATATCATGATTATAAGCTTTATGTTCTTTTTTTTTTTTAGCTTTTTATTATTTTACCTTTTTATTTTAACTCCAGGTAACATACAATGTAATATTAGTTTCAGGTATACAATTTAGTGATTCAACACTTCTATACAACACCAGGTGCTCATCACAAAATATGCACTCCTTAATCTCCATCACCTGTTTCACCCATGCCCCCACTCCCTCCCCTCTGGTAATCTCCAGTTAGTTCTCTATAGTTAACAGTCTGTTTCTTGGTTTCTCTCTCTCTCTTCCTTTTGCTTAATTGTTTTGTTTCTTAAATTCCACATACAAGTGAAATCATATGGTATTTGTCTTTCTCTGACTGACTTATTTCACTTATATGAGTTTTACGTTCTGAATAAGATCTTTTCTCTATGTCCAAAAGTTTTTATGTGGTTCAGACCATTATCATTTCCCTTTCTGCCTTCTCACTAACGTTCTAAACAGGTATATTTTCCTCAAATTCATCCGTACTGCAAAGTACCAAATGATTTACTCCAGTAGATCTCAGAGGGGCTGATACTACCCCCAGGGACAATTTTGAATATTTGTGTCTTTTGAAAGAGATATGCCTGAGAATTTACATATAGCAATTCATATTATTTTAATAGAAATTACTGTCCTTATACTCATTTTTGAATTTCAGTTACACATTGTATTTACATCTTCTTATTGGTTTTCTGGAAATATAAATAAGTACAATCAAATTCAGCAACATTAACTATACACTATGATGAGCTAGACACCCAGGCGCCCCATCATTATTACCATTTTTTAATGGGGAAATGTAATTTCAGACAAAGAAACAAAACTCAAGGGGCACCTGGGTGACTCTTTTGGTTAAGCATATGCCTTCAGCTCAGGTCATGATCCCAGGATCCTGGGATCAAGCCCCACATCCTCTGGCTCCCTGCTCAGTGGGGAGTCTGCTTCTCCCTCTCCCTCTGCCTCCTCCCCCTGCTTATGCTCTGTCTCTGTCTCTGTCTCAAATAAATAAATAAAATATATTTTTTTAAATGGTAATAATGAGGGGCTCCCGGGTCGTGTGGTTGGTTGAGTGTCCAGCTCTTGGTTTCTGCTCAGGTTCTTATCTCAGGGTTGTGAGATCAGGCCCTGGCATGGGGCACCACAGTCAGCACAGAGTCTGCTTGGGATTATCCTACCCTCGCCCTTTACCCCTCACCCACCTCCTCACCACACACTCTCTCTCTCCAATAAATAAATAAATCTTAAAAAATAATAAAAATGGTAACAATGATATATCCTCTTTGAGCTTGTAAGGATTAATGAAAATAATGCATGTAAAACTTAGAGCTTTGCTCATGTTAAATCCTCAAAATGTTAGCTAAACCAAAATTTGTGCCAATTATTATTATTAGTGTTGGTATATTAGTATTGCTAGTAGTAGTAGTATTTTACTCTTCACCATTTCACTGACAAGGAAAGCAGGATCTGGTGAGTTTAATTGAAAATTAATAGTAGTAAATCTGGGTTCTAAAACCAAATCTTTTGACTACCAGCCCAGTCTTTCCTTCTGTCATGAGAGCTACAGTGGCCTTTTGACAACTTTAGTTAAATATTGTGCATTATCTTTGTAAGAGATTCTTGAAATTTGTCTGTATGTATCAGAACCTTTATTATTTGCCTCCCTTATTTTAAAATACTTTTAGTTTTAGAAAAAACTGTAAATGAAGCTTGTCTTTGATGGATTTTTAAATAAAAATTGATTTTTTAAAATTTATTTGAGAGAGAGAGAAAGAGAGAGATTGAGAGAACAAGTGGGAGAAGGGACAGAAGGAGAAGCAGACTCCCTGCAGGGCAGGGAGCCTGAGAAGGACTCGATCCTAGGACCCTGGGATCATGACCTGAGCTGAAGGCAGCTGCTTAACCCACTGAGCCACTCAGATGCCCCAAAATATAGAAGTTTTATTGGGAATTTAAATACAATAGGAGTTAAAACCAGATATTTACATTTTAGATTACCCACCCATGTACCCCAAAATTGAATTTTTTGATAGGAAAAATAATTCAGGTTTTATAGGTTTTCTTGAAGATCCTTGAGGAGAAGAGATGAATAATGAGTTTAGACACATTTCTTTACTTAATCATTTTATGAGAGTTAGTTGTCTTAAAGTATCTGGCATCCGATGTGGAAGTTGATTCCAGGACCCAGGGATCATGACCTGAGCCAAAGGCAGATGCTTAACCACCTGAGCCACCCAGGCATCCCTTGACTTCCTTATCTTAACAGCTTTAAATCTAATCTCCTCTCACTGACTTTCAAAGCCATCCATATCTATTCCACTCTTAACTAATCAATTTTGTTTTTAACTCCTCCAAAACGGACCATATGCTTGAATATTGAAAGTGTCACTACTGTTGTATAGTTTACCATTTTCCTCTTAGTCCTAGAGGATGATGCCTTTACTCAAGTTGTCTTCCCATCAAATCTCTTTTATTAAGAGGCATACTCCAAATAGTGCTCTATGTCCTCCATCTACTTGCTGACAGTTGTCCCATTAATTATAATTTAATGCTTCCTTTAAAAAAAAGTTTTTTTTTGAATTGCATATAGTTGACACACAATGTTACATTAGTTTGTACATTGTACTATGCACAACACAGTAATCCATCTTTTCTATACATTATGCTATGCTCACCACAAGTATAGCTTCAATCTGTCACCATGCAACAGTATTACAATATCATTGACTATATTCCCTATACTGTGTCTTTTATTCCCATGACTTACTCATTCCATAACTGGAATCCTGTATCTCCCACTCCCCTTCATTCATTTTGCTCATACCTCTCGCCTCCTTCCTTCTGGCAACCATCAGTTTGTTCTCTGTATTTATAGGTCTGATTCTAAGATTTTAACTTTACAGTCACTCTACTTTATACATTTTCTTTAGTGAGAGGGTGGTAATATGGAATGCAGTAGCTGATCATGAGCAAGGGTCATTGAAAATACAGTCTTGGTTATACCTGGGAATCCATCCAGTTAATCCAGTTGTAGTCTGCAGACTTAAACCATATGAATGTAGCTACTGGGTTTCCCTGAAAGAGAGATGTACTCATTTACCTCTTTTTTCTTTCTTTTCTTTTCTTTTTTTTTTTTCAAATCTCTGCTTTTGTCTAATTACTTATGTATCATCTTCTTATCAAATATTAAACATATTTAAATATTTTATCAACTATTACCTATTCCAACATTATTCAGATTATGCCATAAATATTTTGTTTGTCATTTGTCATTTGGTAATTGTTGCCTTTTATTGTTAAAAAATAATTAAAGTATGTTTACTTTTTCTTCTAAACTATGCTATAAGGTACTTCAATTCAAAGACTTCAACTCATACTCCATAGTTTAATAAGTGCTTCAAACATTTAGGTTTGAGTTTACTTCTACCTCAATTTATAATTAGGAGTCTAATTATTATTAATTTTGGAATATATTTACTGACTTATTTTTCATTCGTTCTTGTATTATGTACTGCTTCAGAATCTAAGAATCTTGAAGGTAAAGAAAATTTCTTAAGAACTTCCTATGTTGCCCTGAAGACTAGAGTTATGCATGCATTTGATACTTAAAAATCCTTGCTAGTTGATTGATTGATTGAATTAGGGACAAGTTATCTGACTGAAAATGAGATCCTAAGAAGAATACTCAATTAAGCTTGGTGCCAAGAGGTTTACATTTAACTTTTGAGTTATTAATTTGAGAGAGACCTTTGTGGATGACTAATGTTTCCATTTCTAAATAATATAATGCTTATTAATTGGCTCAAGTCTAAGAACATTAAATTAAGTATGTTATAGGAAACATTTATCTGCCCACCCACATGTTGGGTATCCCCAAAATCACAACAGGCTTGGGTGGAAAGCACATAAAAAATCATACTCTTATTAACTCATACTGCCATACAGGTCTTTTCTCCTTTATGACATTCAATAGGAAATTTACTCCTTATTCTTTTTATTCTTCTCAAATACCCTAGCTTGTCTCCATCTTTTTAATATGACTATGCTTCTAATTTCACAAAGACAACAGAGCTTGTCAATTACTAACACACTTATGCTAGATATGTTTGCTTTTGACTTTATCTGTATGTGCAACCACCCTAACATCTATCTAAGTCAAGGACAGTGATATTCAGACTTATATCAAACAATTTCTCTTTTATCTTTGATTTTCATCTCATTCTCTTCCCAAATATGCAACATTCTTATTTCATTAAATATCCTCTAATATCTTCCTCTACATTTGTTTCTTCCTCTCTACATATAAACATTTTTAAATTTCTTCCTTCCACAAAATATGCCATTTTGACATTAAATTTCTTTGACATGTTTCAGATATTTCTCCAAAAATGTTCTGAATGGAAAGCCTACACTATGAGTCCCAAGATTAGTACCTCCTATTCACTCAGTGTTTTATTCTAATCTGAATTTTGACCTTACTATCTCACTGAAAATATTCTTGCTAAATTTCTACTATAAAAATTCAATGAGCACTCTTCAGGTTTCAGTTTTCTTGATTTCATGGCAAAATTTGTTACTGCTGACAATTTTCCTTCAAACAATTTTTGCACCCTTGTTTTCTCTGAAAATTTTCTTTCCGTGAACGCTATATACCTCTGGCCACCTGCTCACAATCTGCTCTGTGAATTTCTGTTTGTTATGCATCTCATGAGACTTAACACTCTGATGGATTCTATATTTGAAATCCTTCTTAACAAACTATATTCTTCCTGGGAATTGATGTATATCCAGGGAGCAATTATAGTCTGAATTTATAATAACCAGTAAATGTCATCTCACTTGTAAACACTAATGGATTTGTAGATTTTCATTATTTCACTTACCTTTAAAACCAATACGTGATCAGAACTTTAAAATCCATTCAATCTATTAAGGTTCAAGTATCTAATAATTTACTGCAATATGTTAGATATTCACTCTATCTTTTTTGAATCTTTAAGTGGGTTAGTCTTTTTTATTTTAATTCAGTTAATTAATATATAATGTATTATTAATTTCAGTGGTAGAGGTCAGTGATTCATCTGTCTTGTATAACATCCAGTGCTCATTATATCACGTGCCCTCCTTAGTGTCTGTCCATCTCCCCCAAGCCCCTCCTTCCGGCAACCCTCAGTTTGTTTCCTATTATTAAGAGTCTCTTATGGTTTGTCTCCCTCTCAGATTTCATCTTGTTTTAATTTTTCCTCTCTTCCCCTATGATCCTCTGTTTTGTTTCTTAAATTCCGTATATGAGTAAGATCATATGATTGTCTTTATCTGATTGACTTTTTCACTTAGCATAACACCCTCTAGTTCTATCCATGTCCTTGCAAATGGCAAGATTACATTTTTTGATGGCTGAGTAGTAGTCCATTGTGTGTGTGTGTGTGTGTGTGTGTATCACATTTTCTTTATCCATTCCTCTGTCAATGGACATCAGGACTCTTTCCATAGTTTGGCTATTGTGGACATTGCTGATATAAACATTGGGGTGCAGGTGCCCCTTCTGATCACTACATTTATATCTTTGGGGTAAATACCTAGTAGTTTAATTGCTAAGTCATCGGGTCTATTTTCAACTTGTTGAGGAACCTCCATACTGTTTTTCAGAGTGGCTGCACCAGCTTGCATTCCTACCAACAATGTAAGAGGGTCCCCATTCTCCACATCCTCACCAACATCTGTCATTTCCTGACTGTTAATTTTAGCCATTCTGACTGGTGTGAGGTGGTATCTCACTGTGGTCTTGATTTGTATTTCCCTGATGCCAAGTGATGTGGAGCATTTTTTTTTTTTTCATGTGTCTGTTGGCCATCTTTATGTCTTCTTTGGAGAAATGTCTGTTCATGACTTCTGCCCATTTCTTGACTGGATTATTTGTTCTTTGAGTGTTGAGTTTGGTAAGTTCTTTATAGATTTTGGATACTAGTCCTTTATCTGATATGTCATTTACAAATATCTTCTCCTATTCTGTCGGTTGCCTTTTGGTTTTGTCGACTGTTTCCTTTCCTGTGCAGAAGATTTTTATCTTGATGAAGTCCCAATAGTTCATTTTTGCCTTTGTTTCCCTTGCCTTTGGAGATGTGTCTAGCAGGAAGTTGCTGTGGCCGAAGTCGAAGAGGTTGCTGCCTGTGTTCTCCTCTAGGATTTTGATGGATTCCTGCCTCACATTTAGGTCTTTCATCCATTTTGAGTCTATTTTTGTGAATGGTGCAAGGAAATGGTTGTTTCATTCTTCTGCATGTGGCTGTCCAATGTTCCCAACACCATTTGTTGAAGACATTGTCTTTTTTCCATTGCATATTCTTTCCTGCTTTGTTGAAGATTAGTTGACCATAGAATTGAGGATCTATTTTGGGTTCTCTGTTTTGTTCCATTAATCTATGTGTCCATTGTCTGTTTTTGTGACAGTACCATACTGTCTTGATGATGACAGCTTTGCAATAGAGCTTGAAGTCCGGAACTGTGATGTGCCCAGCTTTGGTTTTCTTTTTTAACATTCCTTTGGCTATTTGGAATCTTTCTCATTCAACACAAATTTTAGTATTATTTGTTCCAGCTCTGTGAAAAAGGTTTATGGTATTTTGATAGGGATTGCATTGAATGTATAGATTGCTCTATGTAGCATAGACATTTCAACAATATTTGTTCTTCCAATCCATGAGCATGGGATATTTTTCCTTTTCTTTGTGTCTTCCTCAATTTCTTTTATGAGTATTCTATATTTTTCTGAGTACAGATCATTTACCTCTTTGGTTAGGTTTATTCCTAGATATCTTATGGTTTTGGGTGCAATTGTAAATGGGATCGACTATTTAATTTCCCTTTCTTCTGTGTCTTTGTTAGTGTATAGGAATGCAATTGATTTCTGTGCATTGATTTTATATCCTGCCACTTTACTGAATTCCTGTATGAGTTCTAACAATTTTGGGGTGGAGTCTTTTGGGTTTTCCACATAGAGTATCATGTCATCTACAAAGAGTGAGAGTTTGACGTCTTCTTTGCCAGTTTGAATGCCTTTTATTTCTTTTTGTTGTCTGATTGCTGAGGCCGACTTCTAGTACTTTGTTGAACAAGAGTGGTGACAGTGGGCATCCCTGCCGTGTTCCTGACCTTAGGGGAAAAGCTCTCAGTTTTTCTCCATTGAGAATGATATTTGCTGTTGGCTTTTCATAGATGGCTTTTATGATATTGAGGTATGTTCCCTCTATCCCTACAGTGTGAAGTGTTTTAATCAAGAAAGGTTACTGTACTTTGTCAAATGATTTTCTGCATCTATTGAGAGGATCATATGGTTCCATTCTTTTCTTTTATTAATGTAATGTATCACATTGATTGATTTGCAGTTGTTGAACCACCCTTGCATCCCAGGAATAAATCCCTTGGTTGTGATGAATAATCCTCTTAATGTACTGTTGGATCCTATTGACTAACATTTTGGTGAAAATTTTTGCATCCATGTTCATCAGAGATATTAGTCTGTAATTCTTCTTTTTGGTTTGGTCTTTGTCTGATTGTGGGATCAAGGTAAAGCTGGCCTCATAGAAAGAGTTTGGCAGTTTTCCTTCCATTTTTACTTTTTGAAGCAGCTTCAGAAGAATAGGTATTAATTCTTCTTTAAATGTTTAGTAGAGGGATGTCCAGGTGGCTCAGTTGGTTAACTTTCTGCCTTCAGGTCAGGTCATGATCCCAGGGTCCTGGGATTGAGCTCCATGTCAGGGTCCCTGCTGAGCAGAGAGACTGCTTCTCCCTCTCCTTCCTGCTTGTGCTCTCTCTCTCACTATCTCTGTCTCTCTCTCTCAAATACATAAATAAGTAAATAAAATCTTTAAAAAAAAAGTGTTTGGTAGAATTCCCCTGGGAAGACATCTGGCCCTGGACTCTTGTTTGTTGGGAGATTTTTGATTACTGCTTCAATTTCCTTGCTGGATATGATTCTCTTCAGGTTTCCTATTTCTTCCTGTTTCAGTTTTTGTAGTTTATTCATCTCTAGGCATGCATCCAGTTCTTCCAGATTGCCTAATTTGTTGGCATATATTTGCTCGTAATATGTTCTTATAATTGTTTGTATTTCTTCAGTGTTGATTGTGATCTCTCCTCTTTCATTCATGATTTTATTTATTTGGATCCTTTCTCTTTTCTTTTTGATAAATCTGGCTAGGGGTTTATCAATTTTATTAATTCTTTCAAAGAACCAGCTCCTAGTTTCATTGATCTGTTCTCTTGTTCTTATGGTTTCTATTTTATTGATTTCTGCTCTAATCTTTATTAATTGTCTACTCCTGCTGGGTTTAGGCTTTCTTTGCTATTTTTTCTCTAACTCCTTTAGGTGTAAGATTAAGTTGTGTATTTGAGACCTTTCTTGTTTCTTGAGAAAGGCTTTTATTGCTATATACTTCTCTCTTAGGACCACCTTTGCTGCATCCCCAAGGTTTTGAACAGTTGTGTTTTCATTTTCATTGGTTTCCATGAATTTTTTAAATTCTTCTTTAATTTCCTGGTTGACCCATTCATTCTTTAATGGGAAGCTCTTTAGCCTCCATATATTTGAGTTCTTTCTAAATTTCCTCTTGTGATTGAGTTCCAGTTTCAAAGTACTATTGTCCAAAACTATGCAGGGAATGATCCCAATCTTTTGGTAGCAGTGGAGACCTAATTTGTGACCTAGGATGTGATCTATTCTGGAGAATGTTTCATGTGCACTTGAGAAGAATGTGTATTCTGTTGTTTTAGGATGGAATGCTCTGAATATATCTGTGAAGTCCATCTGGTCCAGTGTGTCATTCAAAGCCCTTCTTTCCTTGTTGATCTTTTGCTTAAATGATCTGTCCATTGCAGTCAGTGGGATGTTAAAATCCTCTACAATTATTGTATGATTATCAATGTTTGTATTTAATTTTGTTGTTAACTGGTTTATATAATTGGCTGCCCCCATGTTAGGGTCATAAATAGCTACAATTGTTAGATCTTCTTGTTGAATAGACCCTTTAATTACGATATAGTGTCCTTCCTCATCTTTTATTACAGTCTTTGGCTTAGAATCTAATTTGTCTGATATAAGGATTGCCACCCCAGTTTTCTTTTGATATCCATTCGCATGATAAATGGTATTTTTTTTTAAAGATTTATTTATTTATTTATTTGAGAGAGAGAGAATGAGAGAGAGCACATGAGAGGGGGGAGGGCCAGAGGGAGAAGCAGACTCCCCGCCGAGCAGGGAGCCCAATGTGGGACTCGATCCAGGGACTCCTGGATCATGACCTGAGCCGAAGGCAGTCGCTTAACCAACTGAGCCACCCAGGCGCCCTCCACCCTTTCACTTTAAATCTGGAGGTGCTTTTGGGTCTAAAATGAGTGCCTTGCAGACAGTTTATCAATGTGTCTTGCTTTTTTATCTAATCTGATACCCTGTGTCTTTTGATTGGGGCATTTAGCCCATTTACTGTTAAAGTAATTATTGAAAGATATGAATTTAGTGACATTGTATTACCTGTAAAGTCACTATTTCTGTATATTTTCTCTGTTCCTTTCTGGTCTATGTTACTTTGTGGCTCTCTCTTCACTTAAAGAATCCCATTTAATATTTCTTGCAGGGCTGGCTTAGTAGACATATATTCTTTTAGTTTCTGTTTGTCCTGGAAGCTTTTTATCACTCCTTCTATTTTGAATGGCATCCTAGCTGGATAAAGTGCTCTTGGCTGTATATTTTTTTTCTAATTTAGCACCCTGAATATATCATGCCCGTCCTTTCTGGCCTACTAGGTCTCTGTGGATAGGTCTTCTGTTAGTCTCATGTTTCTACTCTTGTAGGTTATGGACCTCTTGTCCTGAGCTGCTTTCAGGATTTTCTCTTTGTCTCTGAGATTTGCAAGTTTCACAATTATATGTCAGGATATTGACCTATTTTTATTGATTTTGAGGGGGTTCTCTGCCTCCTGGTTTTGATTGCCTGTTTCCTTTCCCAGATTCGGGAAGTTCTCCACTATAATTTGCTCCAATATACCTTCTGCCCCTCTCTTTCTCTTTCTTCTTCTGAGATACCAATTATTCTAATACTGTTTCACTTTATGATATCACTGATCTCTCAAATTCTCCCATCATGATCCAGTCGTTGTTTATCTCTTTTTTTTTCAGCTTCTTTATTCTCCATCATTTGGTGTTTTATATCACTAATTTCTCTTCTGCTTAATTTATCCTAGCAGTTAGAGCCTCCAGTTTTGATTGCATCTCATCAATAGCTTTTTTTTAATTTTGACTTGATTAGATTTTAGTTCTTTTATTTCTCCAGGAAGGGATTCTCTAGTGTCTTCTATGCTTTTTTCAAGCTCAGCTAGTATCTTTATAATCATTATTCTGAACTCTAATTCTGACATCTTACTTATAACCATACTCATTAGGTCCCTGGCAGTCAGTACTGCCTCTTATTCTCTTTTTTGAGGTGAATTTTTCTGTCTTGTCATTCTGTCCAGTGAAGAATAGATGAATGAGAGAATAAAATACTAAAATGGTAACAACGACCCCAAAGAAATATACACTAAACAAATCAGAAGAGACCCAAAAATGGAAAAAAAAATTTAAAAAGAAAGGAGAGAATAGAATCAGACTGGTGAGCAGAACAGAGCAATAAACTGGATCCTGTGTGTATTTTGGTCTGTTTGTTAGAAAACTAGATCCCAAAATTGTAAAGAAGAAAAACTTATATATGTACAAAAATAAAATTAAATACAATGAAAGGATTGAGTGTAACTGTAAAATTGAAAATTAAAGGACAAAAAAAGAGGGAAAAAAAAGAACTATAAACAGATAGGTGAACAGAACAGAGCAATACACTATATCCTAAGTGTATTTTAGTTGGTTTGTTAGAAGAAACTACATCTCAAAATTGTAAAGAAAGAAAAACTTATATACATATATATATAAATTAAATACATTGAAAAGATAGAATGTAACTGTAAAAAAGACATGAGAAAAAAAGAAGAAAAATAAAAAGAGAGAATATGATCAGACAGGTGAAGAGAACAGAGCGATACATTAGATTCTGTTTGTATTTTGGACTGTTTGTTAGAAGAAACTGCATCCCAAAATTGTAAAGAAGAAAAACTTATATATATACAAAAATAAAATTAAATACAATGAAAGGATAGAATGTTCCTGTAAAAATGTAAATTAAAAAAGATTTAAGAAAAAGACTCAATAAGATAAGAAATAGGTTGAAAAAGGGAAGAGAAAAAAAAAATTAAAAGACTAAAGAGTCATTGGGAAAAAAAAGAAAAAAAGAAAAACCCATGAATTCTATATACTATTTTCCCTTAGCACTGCAGTTTTGCAGTTCTCTATGATTGGTAAACTTAGTCTTCACTGGATGTTCTTGCTGATCTTCTGGGGGAGGGGCCTGTTGTGTTTATTCTCAGGTTTCTTTGACCTGGGTGAAATTTCACCACCCTTGTCAGGGGGTCAGATTCCTTTATGTGGCTTTTGTTCCCTGAAGGCTTTCTCTGCTCCTTTAGAGGATGAGAATGAAAATGGCAGCCTCCCAATCTCTAGCCCCAGAGCCAAGAGCTCAGAGCCCCACTCCTCAGTGTGCTTTCAGGGAAAAGCAGTCAATCATTCCTGTCTCCCTGGTCTCTATCCACACTCTGCTCACCCAGCCTGTGACCAAGCATTTCTATTGGGACCCTGCTTTGAGTCTCTGAACCCTGCAGACTCCTGTGGTACACACCGCTTTGAGGGGGGAAAGGGGGTCTTGCCACTGTTCTGCCTCTTATTAGGCCCCTGCTTGGAGAGCAGTTGCTCGACCATGCCACAGTTTGTGGTTTATGGCAACCCTGATCTGAGAACCCACACCTGGGTTAGTTGATTGCAGCCGGCTTCCAGCTCTGATCCTGGGAGCTCTGCCACACTCAGGGACTCCCAGTCTTCCTGTGACCTCAGGGACCCTGAACCACCCTATATCACCTAGGATTCCACCCTGCTTTGGCACCTGAGCACATTTCAGGCAGAGATTCCCCTCACTGGAGCAGACTTCCAGAAGTTCTGATTTTGTACTCCACCGCTGTATCACTTCCTGGTTCCACCTTATGGAGGCTCTCTCTCCCTGTGATTTATCTTCTGATACATTGACTCAGATTCCTTCTCTGCACCTCCTACTTTCCAAAAAGTGGTCACTTTTCTATTTGTAGAGTTGCAACAATTCTTTTCTTAGATCTCCAGTTGAGTTCACAGGTGTTCAGAATGATTTGATAGCTATCTAGCTAAATTCCTGGGACAAGACAAAACTAGGGTCTACTCCTCTACCATCTTGGGCTATCTTGTTTGAAACTTTTTAATAGTCTTTTTCATTATATTCTTTTTTTAAAAAAGGTTTTATTTATTTATTTATTTATTTATTTATTTATTTATTTAAAGAGAGAGTGTGTGTGAGTGGGGGGAGGGGCAGAGGAAGAGGAGAGAGAATCTCAAGAAGACTGCATGTCCAGCGTGGAGCCCAACATAGGGCTCCATCTCATGATCCTGAGATCATGACCTGAGCCATATTCAAGAGTCTGGCACTTAACCAACTTAACCAACTGAGCCACCCGGTGCCCCATCTTTTTGTCATATTCTTTACTTCTCTGGTCTCATTTCCCTTCAATCGTCTTCTTTTGTTGTGAGTGTAAGTCTTTTTATATCCAAATCTGATCTTGTTCTCACCTCAGTTGTTCAGTTGCTCTCTTTTGCCTTCAGATGGAAATCCAAATTATTATGTATGGCATTAAAAGCCCTTCAAATTCTGATTTTGCTCTCTCACCAGCTCAATCTCCTATGGCTTTCCAACCTCACATTCTATACCATGTAGATCCCAACTACACTATGCTCTCTTATGCTTCTGTGCTTTTGCTGAAATGTTCTCCCTTCTCTTAGGTGGAACTGTCCTTGAGATTCCCTAGCTGTTCCTTCTCCTAACTCCCCTACTCTTCATTTGTAGCCTTTCAAACCAAAAAATATTGTAACATTATAAGGTTATAATATTACAATGTATTTTATATTCATATGCCTTTATGTTCCATAAAATGTATTATTTAAATTTAAGTGTTATTTCTTTTAATCCATAGATATGGAATAATACTATAAATGATATTGCATATAGTGACAGTTTTTATCAACAGATACTAAAAATACAACTATTACTATGAAGAGTGGTCTCTATTTTCTTTTAATTCTAAAAATGAATCCACATGAAATGATCAAAATATTTGAGAAGCAAGCATATTAGAAAAATAAGCCTGGGTTGAGAAGCAGGACACTTGAGTAGTCTTGTCTTGCCTTACTAATTTACTGTGTGACTTCAAGAAAATTACTTATCCTTTCTCAACCTGAGTTCCCTCCTCTGAAAAATGATGGATATGCACTAAATAGCCAAGAATTATTTCTTTTTCTTTTCATTTAAAATGAGAGCAAGTTTTGGCACAATTATCATCTTTAACCCAAAATGTTCATTTATAAGGACGCTTAAAACATATTCCCAATAGTTCCCAGTTTTCATATTTTCTAGGAATATTTTTCATTCTCTGAAAATTATGGGTTTTATTAAATGAAAAAGAATGACCTCTCTTTGGTTTTATGTCTGATTCTACCCAGAATGATGTTTTATAGAAATATAAAGGCATGAGATGACAGACTACTTGGATGACACATATTCCATCTTAGAACATAGTAAATGTTCAGGACCGCGTTTATTTTCTATGGGTTTGTAAAGGTCAAAATATTCAGAATTATCTTTAATATTTTTCTAACCTGATATCATCTTTTTTCATAGGTCATGCAACTGTCTAACCATGAAGCTTTATACTTCAACCAAGTTAGTCTGATATAAGAACTCACATTCTATTAATCATCTAGATTCCATTTGACTGTCTTTTTGTGTTTTCTGTGTTCCTCACATTTCAACAAACATGAATCATGAGTCTAATGACAGAATAAAAAAGACAGAATAACAAAAGCCTATGGACTGAGTGTATTGGATTTAAGTTGTAATTATTGTGTCACTCATTTTTGTTATAATATTTTTTTCTAATAGCCACTGAGATACAACTTGTCATATACATATATTCAAACTAATATCAGGTAGAAAAGTAGTTTTTTTTAATAAAAACTATAATACCTGATGAAATCATTTAATATTTTTGCCTAAAATACTGAAAACTATATCCATCAGATATAACACTCTTTTATCTACCTGGCTTTGCCCTTTGTCATCCAACACTGTCAGTTTGCCTATTTAAGGAACAATCAAGGTAAATATTTATCTCAATTAAAAATAGCAAACAAGATAAGTTAATATGGATAGCAAAGAATACTTTGTGAAAGAATAAAAGGGACAGAATATTTAACTGTTGATAATAAATATTTATTAAGGATTCTTTTGTAGGTATTTTAGACCAGGCTTTGAATACAGTCACTGCCCTCCAAGAAGTTACAGTTTAAGATGGCAGTCATCGGATGGAGAAATAGGAAAGGAAAAAATATATATATTATAAATGTTATAATTGTTATGTTTGTTATAATTGTTATGAAAGACATTTATGTTATGTTATGTCTTTCAAGAGTGAGAAGAAATATTTCAATAAGGTGGGAACAGGGAAAATGATTTCCTCATATCCAAATAGGAGAACATATCTAGTCTTCCCAGATAATTTTAGGAAGTATTCATGGCAGAAGTAATACATAGGAAATTTTTAACTATAGAGAGAATGGAAATAATATTTCAAATACCTGGAACACATTATGGAGTGTCCAATAAAGAAAAAGAACTTATAGAATAACTTTCTGACTGACTGAAATGAGTGAAATATAGTAATTTCATGATTATAATGTTGTTTCACAAAATATTTCAATAATTTCTCTTTAATAAAAAGCTTTTGCACAGCAAAGGAAATAATCAACAAAACTAAAAGACAACCTACAGAATGGGAGAAGATATTTGCAAATGACATATCTGATAAAAGGTTAGTATCCAAAATATATAAAGAACTTATAAAACTCAACACCCAAAACACAAATGGTACAATTAAAAAATTGGACAGAAGAGACATGAACAGACATTTTTCCAAAAAAGACATACAGATGGCCAACAGACAAATGAAAAGATGCTCAACATCACTGATCATCAGGGAAATACAAATCAAAACTACAGTGAAATATCACCTCACATCTGCCAGAATAGCTAAAATAAAGAATGCAAGAAACAACAAGTGTTGGCAAGGATGTGGAGAAAAAGGAACACTCATGCACTACTGGTGGGACTGTAAACTGGTATAGCTATTCTGGAAAACAGCATGGAGTTTCCTCAAAAAGTTAAAAATAGAACTACCCTATACTCCAGCAACTGCACTACTTGGTACTTATGCAAAGAATACAAAAACACTAATTCAAAGTGATACATGCACCCCTACGTTTGTAGCAGCATTATCTACAATAGCCTAATTTTGGAAACAGCCCACGTGCCCATCAACTGATGAATGGATAAAGAAGAGATAGTATATATACAATGGAATATTACCCATATATAAAAAAAATGAAATCCTGACATTTTCAAGGACATGCATGGAACTAGAGAGTATAATGCTAAGTGAAATAAGTCAGTCAGAGAAAGACAAATGCCATGTGACTTCACTCATATGTAGAATTTAAGAAATAAAACAAACAAGCAAAGGCTGGAAAAAGAGAGAAAGAGAGGCAAATGAAGAAACAGACTCTTAACTATAGAGAACAAACTGATGGTTACGAGAGGGGAGGGGAGGATGGACGAAATAGGTGATGGTGATTAAGTACACTTGTTGTGATGAGCACTCAATGTTGTATGGAAGTATTGAATTATATACTGCGCACCTGAAACTAATATTATATTGTATGTTACCTAACATTTAAATAAATTTAAATAAAAACTTTAAAAAATAAAAATCTTATTCTTAAAACAGTATAATTATTAAGGAAGTTAAACAGTCTTCCTGGGAAGAGGCCTGAATCACAAGAGAGGCATGACAAGAATAGAAATTGAAGTGAGTCTGTTCCTGTGTTTATAATCAAGCCTATTAGCATTTGTATGTCCAGTGCCTAGCACATTGCCTGTTCACTCTTGGCTATTAATTTAAAAATTGTTGCTATCAAGTACAATGATGACTATAGGACCCCAATATTATATGACTTCTGAGTAATTGTGTAGGGCTTTTGAAAACTGGGATTGTAAAAGTGGAATTACATTTGTTTTATTTTGCCATCAGTATTGATTATATTGACTATAGTAAACTGAATGTATTTGGATGAGAGTAGAAGGAAAATTTGTGAGCTATTAATCATTACTGTCTACCAGAAGCATTTTCAATGTTTTTCATTATTTTATGCTATTCATCTCTATTTTTCTCAATAACCTGCTTAAATATAAATCACTTTGTTAGTAATAGTTATTAGATAATGACAATTTTCACAATGGAAGGTCAGAATTGTGTTCTTTTAAATCATTTTTATTATAATTTTTAGATCTGTTTTAAATGATGTTTTATTGAAATATTACAGATAGGTTCCATAGTGTTGTATACATACTACTTCTTGGTATCAATAATTGCTTATTTTTCCCCCAAAACATAAATTCATTCTCAATACTTTAAAAGGCATGAGATGATCTATAAAATCTGTTCCCCCCTCCCCCGGGGCAACACCTCTCCCAGAGCTTTTTTTTCTGTAGGCTTGCTATACAGTTGCTATTCTGTAATCTGTCTTCACCATTATATTGTAAATCCTTTAAGTCCTTTTTTGGGGGGGGGGATCCCTTGTCTCTTGATTCCCTTGAGTCCCTCTTTGTTGATATAGTCCCTTGTTTTGGTAACACACACACACGTTCTGTAGTTTCTGAGGGGTGAAAACAAGAAAAGATGGAGGTATTAGTCAGGGGCCTTGCAGGAAAGTAACAATTTGGAAATTTGAAAACAATGAAGAAATTATTTACAGAATTGTGGGTAAGGTTAAGGAATCAACAAAGATTGTTCATGTAAGCATGGACTGGCAACACCAGAAAATGGTACCACTTCATTTCCTAAAAAGACCAGGGAATTAAATGGGATTACTAGAACAAGGAGGGAACAGGAACCTTGGAAAAGTAGCTGCCCCACTGTGTGTATATATATATATATATATAACTGTAGAAGAAAACAGCCACTTCCATGATCCTGGTACCTGAGCAGAAAGGAAATAGGAGCTCAAAGAGAAATATTTTATATTCAGCCTCATTTTTTTTAATCTCTATCTGACCCCTCCCACTGGCTAAACCCAACCAGAATTCAAAGGGCAATGAGCCTAGATGATTATGCCCTAGAAGACAGCCTACTTATGGCATAGAACAAGGGATTAATGGGTGAAGAATGATCTTGGGAAACAAAAAGAGAATGACCAATTTGATAGGATTTTAAAAATTATGTATAAATAGAAGTTCTAGTGTTTTCTTTTCTTTTTTTAAAAAATTTTTATTTATTTATTTGTCAGAGAGAGAGAGAGCACAAGCAGGGGAAGTGGCAGGCAGAGGGAGAAGCAGGCTCCCTGCTGAGCAAGGAGCCCAATGTGGGCCTCAATCCCAGGACTCTGGGATTGTGGCCTGAGCCAAAGGCAGATGCTTAACCCACTGAGCCACCCAGGCACCCCAGAAGTCCTAGTATTTTCTTCCTACACAAAGGAAGACCCAAGCATCCTGCTTTGGTGAACATTGCTTTTGAACCCAAGAAGCAAAGTTGAATATGGAAGTGAGATGAGGTCATTGTGGGATATCTTTTTCCACCCCAAAACTTTCTTAATGAGAAGTGCTTATTACACTTTAATGTGAATCACCAGGGATTTACTAAACTTAATGAATCACCAGAGATTTTACTAAATTGTACATTCTAATTCAGTGAATCTGGAATGGTGACTGAGATTCTGTATCTCTAACAGCTTCCAGGTGTGCCAATGTTTCTGATCAGAAGATTATACTTTGAATAACAACTTTCAGTAGGACCAAGAGTATCAATTACATGCCTTATCTAATACTTTTAAAATTCTTTAGCCCTGGGCAAAAAAGTTAAGCCTGGAAAATCTGCAAGCCTCCCTGTGAAATCAGAAGTTTAACCAGATAATCTCCAATAGTCTCCAAAAACAGTGAATGTGATTCTGGAAGTAGACAGATATATATTTTTTTAACTTTATGATTTAAATCACAAATTATCAATGGCTTTCCCATATTATGTATTCTTCTAAAATAATTCAAGGTACAAATTAACAAGGAATAGAACAATTTCAGTGAAAGAATTTGAAAGATAGATCTCAAAACTAAGAAAAAACAAAGAGTGGGAAAGAAATATATTATTTTCTTATATATTTGCCATGTTTAGATCATATGGAATTAATAATTCCATTGCTTTTTCCATGTTAATGCAAATTTTAAAGCAATGACATTATTAATACAGCATATGCATAATAAAAATACTGTTTGTCTAAAGAATTGTCATAGAAATATCAACACATCCATAATGATAGTTATTGTTATGGTTAAAGCTTTAATGAGTTTTTATTTAAATCACAATGTTCATTTATTATTTTATTCTATATGTAGATCCGTACTTAAAAAAAAATCTATAAGCTCCTTATTTACTGATGCCTACCTGCCTCCTGTAACAAAATGAGCCTTTAAGTCCTGGAACAGCATAAAATGCATGCACACATTTGTCTAACTTGAGGTATATTTGGATAATTTATTGATGCCTTGCATGACCTCATGAAGGATTCAGGAAAAAGGAATAATTATGAGTCAGAAACTGTTCACCCATTGTGCTATTTCATTATATCATCCCCATTGTCTTTTTTGTTCCATAACCCTAAGAATGGAACTGTGGTGCCTGGGTAGCTCAGTCAGTTAAGCATCTGCCTTCAGCTCAGGTCATGATCTTGGGGTCCTGGGATCAAGCCCTGAGTCCTTGTCCTTGGGCTCCCCGCTCAGTGAGGAGTCTGCTTCTTCCTCTCCCTCTGCCCCTCCCCCCTGCTTGTGTACTCTCTCTCTCTCTCTCTCTCAAATAAATAAATAAAATCTCAAAAAAAAAAAGAATTCACATACTACATCATATGATAAGGCCTTTTAAAACAAAGATGGAATGAGTGTGTCTGCAAGTGGGAACTTTGTTCCCATCTTTGTCTGATAGCCTAATACTATCTTCTTTGGCTTTGTGATTTTTAAAACCCACAGTATTTTCCTCTGACCACATAAGATTTATTGTTGAATTAGGTGTTTTCTTTCCATCTCTCACCAAAATTTTACTTGGGTCTTCCCCAGATACATCATCAATATAGAATAAAATATTTAGATAGATCCTACTCATGAATTTGGGGAAATGTAAAAATGTAAATGTAAATTCAGTGAATGTAATGTAAATGTAAAATGTAAATGTAAAATGTAAATGTAAATTCAGTGAAATGGTGGTACAGGTTAGTCAGAGTATAATATGTATTTCTAAGGAAATCTAGGGTTATTAACAATAAAATAATACTTTAAAAAAAAACAAAAACAGATAGGGCGCCTGGGTGGCTCAGTTGGTTAAGCGACTGCCTTCGGCTCAGGTCATGATCCTGCAGTCCCGGGATCGAGTCCCGCATCGCGCTCCCTGCTTGGCAGGGAGTCTGCTTCTCCCTCTGACCCTCCTCCCTCTCATGCTGTCTCTCATTCTCGCTCTCAAATAAATAAAATCTTTAAAAACAAAAACAAAAAAAACAGATTTTAGACACCTTTAATTTCAGCAGAGTCCAAAGAGAACTTCCAATTCTGATCAAAGCCCCTATTCATTCCATCCCTAACCTTTTCCACCTTAATGTTCTCATTTGTAATATAGAATTAAATGAGAAGCTAAGCATCCTTTCTTCTCTAAAATGTATATAAGATTTTTGTAGGTCTCTAAATTTGTGCTTCTCTTATTTGCCAGTTAAAAATAAAATATTAGCATATTAAAAAAAGACATTTAAAAATGATTACACTTATTTCTAACCTGATCTCCTTAATCACCCCTTTTCCTCACCCAAATATCTACTGGCTTGCAATTTTAGCTTGTTTTCTTTCTTTTTCTCAGGGCCATTTTATATTTATATTTAAACATCTTATAAAAAAAGAAATTTCCCTCCTGCAGTAGAGTTTTAAAATGTAGGTGTAAATTAATCCGCTACTTAAGCACATTTTGGAATTTCTCATTATGGTATTTCAAATCACTGCTAATTTGCATGGAAAATAGTCTGCATTGCAGAATATCATTTTGCTGTTAGCAGTAAAGGAAAGGCACATGCTATCTATATATTCTGAATTTGAATAAAATTTCCCTAAGCCAAATTGAATCTTAAAATTATGTGTTGTCTTTTTTATCTGCCTCTTAGAAATAAGGCATGGCTAGGAGAAATAACTTGTCCAAAACCACAGAGTCTGTTAGTAATCATTTCTAGACTAAGACTCAGGTATCATGACTCAGTATCTGATGTGCTAGTGATTATCCAAAGTGTCTACTCAGTTTTAGTTTCCCAGCTCTAAGCATACAGTAGGCATACATACACATGGAATTTATGGCAAAAATAAAACCAGTAAATTCTGAACATCTGTTCTCAAGCTAGTGTAGGAAAAAAAATACTACTTAGAATTATAGTGATACTACTTAACACATGCTTCTGTTTGCCACTTAATGAAAATAATCTTTTATCCTTTTACTTCTAGTTCCTTTATTTAATATATTAACATCCTCACTGAATCAGTATCTATGATTTGATTGGAATGACAGAATATAGAATTTGGATTCAGAATGTATCAAATACTTTGTGTGTGCTGCCTAGATTCCAATTATTTAGGTGATGCATCCCCCAGATGCTGCAATTATATCTTCCCCAGAGGCTTGAACATAGTAGATGGAAATTGTCCGAATGGGAGATGCCTGAGAAGCTGTGCTCTCTCTCCACCAGATAACCTCTAGCCAATCATTGATTCAGGTAAGGGTATAACCACTTGGCTGCCTTATCTCTGGGTAAGACTTTGTCTTGCAAGTCACACTCCAGATTTCCCAGAGAATCATATTAGATTTGTCTGGCAACCATATCTTATTTACCTTTTTTCTAACATTAACCTGCTTTACTCAACTTCTTCTTCTGAGAGCACCCATCATCTGTTCAAGAATCTGTCTCAGACTCTAGTTTTAAGAAACCTGTGTTTCAGATGGTGACATATGATATCAATCCACTGCTGGAGGAACTTAAAGACTTTGATGCATGAAACAACTATAGCAACAATAAAACTTAAGTTTTCTTGACTGAATCAACTCATCCACATTAATGGTCTAACAAGATGTGTGTCCATTTCCAAATGGACTTTACTCCATTTTCTACTCTTCCTCTATATATGACAACTGACATTCAATAAAATTTTTTTGAGAAATCAATAAAGCAAGAAATAATTTTTAAAAAATCAGACTCAGATAGAAGAGATATTGGAGCTACTGGTCAGGAATTGTAAAATAACTACTACCAATATGTTAAAGGGTTTACAGAAAAAGTTAGACAATGTGCATAAACAGTTGAGGCATTTAAGCAGAGAGATGGAAATTATTGAGGGTCACATAAAAATTCTAGAAAAAAATCCCTATCAGAGATGAAGAGTGATAAATCAACACACACAGCAAAGGAAAGCAAAAATGACCTTGAAGATAGATAAATAGGAATTATCTACAGCAAAAAACAAAGAGAAAAAGGATTAAAAGAAAAGAAAATGAAACAGGACGGAGTATCCAAGAGCTAGGGGACAATATCAAACATGATAACATTTGTGTAATTTGAGTTTCAGAAAGAAAGACAAGCAGACAGACAGACAGAGACAGGAACTAAAGGAAGGAAGGAGGGAAGGAAGGAAGGAAGGAAGGAAGGAAGGAAGGAAGGAAGGAAGGAAGGAAGGAAGAGAGATAGAGAGACAGAGGCAGGCAGCCAGGAAGGGGGGGGGGAAGGAGGGAGAAAGGAAGAAAGAGAGCGAGAGAGAGACAGAGACAAGGAAGGAAGAAGAGAGAGAAAGAGAGCGAGAGAGAATAACACAGATCTAAAATGAAAGCACTCCAGGTGAAAGATTTAAAAAAAAAAAAAAAGGCAAACTGTGCACTGAGTCTTGATGTTAAGATATTCTGTTTTCAGTATTTGTATCAATCCCCCTAGAAACCAAAATGTGCATTTCATCCATGGTGGTCTTGAGTGGAGAAGTGTTTCTGCCTCACCTCAAATGGTAGCAGATCTCTTAAATCTAAGAGGTTTCCCTATCCCTTGCCTAGAGGCAGATGGGTTTGCTTCCTCCTCTCCTGCAGAAGCACTGGCTCTTTTCTTGAATCATGAGGACCATAGTGTTTCCTGCTCTTCCCCCAACAGTTGAAGATTCCCTTTCATATGAAAGAAGGGTCTCCAGGTATGGGTGGTATTTTTTTTCTGGTCTCTAGGAACAATCAATAACTTCCCACATATCTGTGCCACCAAGAGACTCTCCATCTTCTGTTTTTCCCCCAATCTCTCTTATGAGCACCCAGTGGAGGCTCTTGGGAAAGAGTTAGTGAGTGACTAGGAACTTCCCTTGTGTTTGACCTTCAGTTTCTCTTCTAAACTGGCATGCTAAGCCAACCTCAACCTTTCACGATTTGTTGACTTTTTAGCTGAATTCTTCTCACCTGCTTATATGGCAGCCACTTCTTCCACACTCTGGCAAATGTGAAAGTTTGTTCATCTTCATCTACTCTTGGAGAAGTTTGTCACTATTTAGAATTCAGTTAGCCCAGGTTACTTGAAAGCTTGGCTCTCTAATGGACTCAAGAAAATTTATGATTTTTGTATATTTTCCAAGTTTTACTTGTGTAGGGTAAATGTGGCATT
The DNA here is from genome assembly GCF_002201575.2 of Neomonachus schauinslandi. NCBI lineage: Eukaryota > Metazoa > Chordata > Mammalia > Carnivora > Phocidae > Neomonachus > Neomonachus schauinslandi. The sequence goes on from NC_058408.1 coordinate 94,673,262, forward strand.
TTCTTGTGGCTTTCCACATCTTAAATAGAAGCAAAATTCACAGAATGCACTTTAAGTAATAAAATAGGGCTTACTTCCTAAGATACTAGGATAATACCGGTCAAGTACTTGATCTTCTTCCACACCACTTTGGGAAGGGAGTTTATCTTACACATTTCCGCTCAGCTCCCCTCTTTTCTGTATGGTCTATGGGAAGAGGACAATGTGTACTAGGCCTATTTGACATTTATTGATGCTTATCTTCCTCTGCAATGTAAGGAATTAAAATTACATGAATGTGTGTGTGTGTAAATTAGGACAGACAAATATATGTTGGAAAAAGATAGAGTGCACCTTGAAGAGGGATTGATAAATTGCACTAATACCATTTTAAATGGGAGAGAAGATAATACAGTATGTAAAAGTGGAAAGACAGTTCTAATGACCTGCTGGAGATCTAAGTCTAAATTCCTACCCGGGGATCCCGGAAGCTAACTTAATTTCTGTACCACAACATCTAATTTTTATCTACATATTTTTCAGGATTTATATACTAATAACACTGGCTAATATCTGTTTTATATATTACTGTCTCCTTTGTGCTTAAAACACTGCTAAGGAAATAATAAGAGCTCTAAAACTGTCAGTGCTGGTTGAAAACACTCAGAAATTTATTTTAAACAAGGAGTGAAAAATGTGTTTTTAAAATTAATTTGTATGTTGAGATATGAACAATTTTATAAATTACTGAAGATTTTAAAGCTATTTAATGGAATAAAATTCACTGTGTCTGCAGGAAAACTTATTGCTGACCTCATTTGCAGTTAAGATCAAATAAGAAATGTAAAGCAAAATAAAAATAGTTATTTTGCTATGCAGTTGAAAGTTTACAATCTGCAAAATAATTCAATTTTCTACTCAGCTTGTCTTCCATTCTGTATAACAGGATTTTAATTTATGCTTTCTACCAAGTACCTAAATGGCAGAGAAAATAAAGATATCAGTTAACCTATCACTGAATCATTATTGAAAACATCAAAGAGAAAAAGAAAATGTGATATCAATAAGACACAGTTTAAACTAATGCTACAATTCCATTTAATTGATTAACCACCTATTAAATTCTTTAATGAGGTGAGGAGTTTTAGGAGTGAGAGGTGGGAAAAACATTCACTTCTCTGGGAAATAAACTGTGAGAGACATGAGAAACCCTAAAATGCTAGATTTCTACTAATTTCGTAGTGACTATAGTTAAGTACCCCAGTAAGAATTTTGGGAACTTACTGCAGGAAAAGGGGTTAGCAAAACCCATCTGGCTCAGTAAAAGGCCAGAAATACTCTCTGCTTCCAGCCCACAGGTTTCTGCACCACTCCCCACCCACACTGGTTTGATGGGAGGATGTTAAAATTCTTGTCTCTTAAAAAGAGGAAAACAAAGACTTCCTGGATTCAAGATTTGTTCCAATACAGACTATAGTTCTGCTACTATTTGAGGAGATACAAGAAACCCTTTCCCACTCAAAACTCACCACAAATATAATGAGCTGTGTGTTTGCTAAACAAAGAGAATGGCAGGAATTCAGAGTATGTTTCAAGCACGAGGTCTGGTGCACACAAAGACTTACGTAAGAGTGAGGCTCAACCAGGAACATGAAGAGCTCATCCAATTCCGTCAGGATTGATCAAGTACCAAGTAAGAGGCTACAGCTCAGGGAGGGCAAGTCTAGGGAGAAACCCATCTGTGAGTAGCATAGGCTTTCAGGGATATTTGAAAGCTAAGAGTGCAGTAAAAACACAATAAAAACCTTTCATCTATGCAGACATGACCCTAAATTAAAGAACAACCCACAAAGAATAATGAAATAGAATAGCCATCCAAGAAATAGATCTGCAGAAATATATGAACAGATTTGTGGTAAAGATATACAAGCCACCCAGGTGCCCCTGAAAAAGAATATTAATAAGAAGACTTATACTAAGTGTATTTTGGCATAGTGTAGAGGGAAGCTGATTGTTATCGATGCTTCTTAATTATTAAACTGTTTAAACATATAATATCATATGATATTTGCTTTGAACAGATATCCAATTTTATGCAAAAACAATCTAATGTGGAAAGTAATTATTTTACTCTCATGTAAGCTATCTGATACTTTTTGAATGATTTATTATAGATACTTCATAACTGAGTTTTAGCTGTTAACTTAATCAGTTTGGGCTGCTATAACAAATTACCATGGACTGGATAGCGTAAATAGCAAACATTTATTTCTTATAGTTCTGGAGGTTGGGGAGTCAAAGATCAGATTGCTGTCAGATCCAGTGTCTAGTGAGGATCCACTTTCTGCTTTGCAAGTGGTCATCTTGTCACACGCAGAGAGCAGAGAGAGGCAAGTTCTTCTGTCTCTCTCTCTCATCTCTTTCCTTTCTTTTGTTTTGTTTTTTTGAGGATGGCAATAGCTTATTTTTCCAGCTTCACTGAGGTCTAGTGGACAAATAAAAATCGTGTATATTTAAAGCATACAACTTGGTGTTTTGATATAAATATACATTGTAAAATAATCACCATAATCAAGCTAATTAATATATCTCTCACATTATATAGCGTCCATTTTTTTCCCTTCCTTCTTCTTCTTCTTTTTTCTTATGGTGATGAGAACAATTATGATTTACTTTCTTAGAAAATGTCAAGTATACAATACAGTATTGTTTAATAGTAATGTTAACATGGCAGTATGGTCACAAGGCAGTACATTAGATCTCTAGAACTTATTCATCGTACTAACTTGCATAACTTTGTGCCCTTTGACAAATATCTCCCATTATACATATATATACACACATATATATGTGTGTATATATATAAAAATATATATCTACATATCCACACACACACAAATATACATATATATAGTCTATATATATGTGTGTATATATATATATACCATAATTTTACACACTTACTTCATTTCTTTTTTTTTTAAAGATTTTATTTATTTATTTATTAGAGAGCAAGCAAGAGAGAAACAGCATGAGAGAGGAGAGGGTCAGATGGAGAAGCAGGCTCCCCGCTGAGCTGGGAGACCGATGTGGGACTCGATCCCAGGACCCTGGGATCATGACCTGAGCCAAAGGCAGTCACTTAACCAACTGAGCCACCCAGGCGCCCAACACTTATTTCATTTCTTTCAGCTATATACTCAGAAGTGGGATTTCTGGATTTATGGTACTTCAATTTTTAATTTTTTGAGCACCCTCCACATTGTTTTATGTAGTGGTTGTACCAATTTACATTCCGCCATTCTCTAGATTGCCTTTTTACTCTGTTGTTTGTTATGCAGAAGCTTTTTAGTTTGATGCAATCCTATTTGTCAATTTTTGCTTTTGTTGACTGTCCTTTTGGGGTCATATCCAAAAAGTCATTGCTCAGACCAATGTCAAAAAACATTTTCCTACATTTTCTTCTAGTAGTTTTATGGTTTCACGTCTTTTGTTTGCCTTTAATCCATATTAAAGAGTTGAATTTTGTATATGGTGTGAGATAAAATTCCAATTTAATTCTTCTGCATGTGGATATAGTTTCCCAACACCATTTATTGAAGAGTCTGTCCCTTCCCCCATTGTGTATTTTTGGCACACTTGGCAAGGATAAGTTGACCATAGATGTTTGGATTTATTTTTTGTCTCTCTATTGTCCATGTGTCTGTTTTTATGCCAATAAAACATGGTCCATGTTCTCTTGGTCCATGTGTCTGTTTTTATGCCAATACCATACAGTTTTGATTATGAAGCTTTGTAATGTATTTTGAAATTAAGAAGTGTGATGCCTCCTGCTTTGCTCTTCTTGCTCAAGCTTGCTTTGGCTATTCAGGGTCTTTTATGATTCCATACAAATTTTAAGATAGTTTTTTTTTTTTCTATTTATGCAAAGAATACCATTGGAATTTTGATAGATTGCATTGAATCTGTATATCAGTTTGGATGTTATGGACATTTTAACAATATTAATTCTCCTAATCCATGAACACAGGCAGTCTTTCAATTTATCTGTGCCTTCCTTAATTTCTTTCATTAATGTTTACTAATTTTCAGTGAGCAAGTCCTTTACCTCTTGGTTAAATTTATTCCTAAGTTTGTTGTTTATTTCTATTATGAACAGGATTATGTTCTTAACTTCCTTTTCAGATAGTTCTTTTGTGTGTATGTAATTATGATTAAATTTTATATTTAATTTTGTATTCTACAAATTTTCTGAATTTGTTTATATGTTCTAAAAGGTTTTTGGTTCATCTTAAGATTTTTCTACATATATGATTATGTCATCTCCAAACAGAGATAGTTTAACTTCTTCCTTTCTGATTTGGATTTGTGTGTGTGTGTGTGTGTGTGTGTGTGTGTGGACATGCACTAGATCTTAGGGGAAAACTTTCTATTTACCCCCATTGATTGTGATGTTAGCTTGGGCTTTTCATACATGCTCTTTATTATGTTGAGATAAGTTTCTTCCATAATTATTTTACCGAGAGTTTTATCATAAATGAGTATTGAATTTTGTCAAACACTTTTTCTCTGTTGAGATGATCATGTGTTTATTTTCCTTTCATTGTTAATGTGATAGATCACATTGATTACTTTGTGTATGTTGAACTATTTTGCATCTAGGGATAAATCCAACTTGGTGAAGATATGTGATCCTCTTAATGTACTGTTGAATTTGGGAATATTTCTATTTCTTTATTTTGGAAGAGTTTAAGAAGGATTAGTATATTGGTGGCTTAGTCAGTTGTGTCTGCCTTCCCCTCAGGTCATGATCTCAGGGTACTGGGATCCAGCCCCAGGTCAGGCTCCCTGCTCAGCATGGAGTCTGCTTCTCCTTCTCCCTCTGCTCCTCCCCACTGTGGACCCATCTGGTTCTGGGCTTTTCTTTGTTAGAGGTTTTTTGTTTTGTTTTTCTTTGTTTACTGCTCAACCTATTTGATATTTGTCTGTTCAGGATTTCTATATTTTCATGATTAAATCTTGGTAGGTTGTATGTTTCTAGGAATTCATTCATTTCATCCAGGTTATTCAATTTGCTGGCATGTAATTTTTCATAATAATCTCTTGCAATTCTTTGCATTTCTGAGGCATCCATTGTAATGTCTCCTATTTATTTCTGATTTTAAGTCTTTTCTCCTTTCTTAGTCCAGTGAAGGGTGTGTAGATTTTGTCTTTTCAAAAAAACAGCTCTTAGTTTTATTGAATTTTTCTATTATGTTTCTCTTCTCTATTTGATTCATTTCTTCTCTAACTATTATTATTTCCTTCTGTGACTTAGTTTGTTGTCTTTTTTAAAAGTTTCTTAAGGTGTGAGGTTAGGTTATTTGAGTTTTTGTTCTTTTTTAGTGTAGGCATTTATTTCTATAAGCCTACCTCTTAGAACTGATTTTGCTGCATCCCATAAGTTTTGATATGTTGTGTTTTGTTTATCCAAGATACTTTGTAAGAATTCCCTTTTGATTCCTCTTTGACCAATGGTTATTCAAGAGTATGGTGTTTAATGTCCACATACTTGTGAATTGTCCATTTTCTTACCATTAATGATTTATAATTCTGTTCCATTGTAGTCAGAAAAGACACTGAAAGTTATTTTAAGTGTCTTGCTTAAATCTTTTTAAATTGGTTAAGTCTTGTTTTGTGACCTAACATGCAATCTATCCTAGAGAATACTCCATGTGTACTTGAGAAGAATGTGTATTCTGCTGTTGAATGGAAAGTTCTACATATGTTTGTTAGGGTTCATTTGGGTCTCAATATATAAAGCAAATATTGACAGATATGAAGGGAGAAATTCACAGTTATACAAAGAATAGGAGACTTTAATACCCATCTTTAATAATGGATAGAACACCTAGAGAGAAAATCAGTAAAGAAACAGCTGATTTGAACAATAATCTGTCTCTTCTTAAAAGAACACTAATTTCATTTATGAGGGCTGCACTCTCATAATTATTTTCCATAGGTCCTACCTCCTAATACCATCATGTTGGGAGCTAGGATTTCAACATACGAATTTTGAGGGTACATGAATATTTAGGCATAACACTTGTTTAATCATGAAAATATGGCTTAGTTACATATACAAAATCTAACAGAGTTACTAAGTATCTAATGTGTCTTAAAAAGATGAATACTCTGAAAAGGTACTTATAAAGATTTTCTTGCCTCCTAAAAATTTAAATCCGAGCTGATTAAAAAATGCATTAAGAAAGAAATAGATTCATTTGAGTTTGAGAATGCTGTTTCTCATTGGCCAGGTCACAAACCTCACTTGTACCTGAATGACAATGAAATCAACTAGGAATTCTATTCTTTCCATACAAAATAAGTTGTGATAACTGAGGAATAATTTTATTTATTTATTTATTTATTTTAAAGATTTTATTTATTTATTTGACAGAGAGAGACACAGCGAGAGAGGGAACACAAGCAGGCAGAGTTGGAGAGGGAGAAGCAGGCTACCCGCGGAGCAGGGAGCCCGATGCAGGGCTTGATCCCAGGACTCTGGGATCATGACCTGAGCCGAAGGCAAACGCTTAATGACTGAGCCACCCAGGCGCCCCCTGAGGGATAATTTTAAAATTCAGTTAGCCTTTAATTAAAAGAATGTAGGGAACATTTTCATCAAGTATTTATCTTAATGCAAAATACAGTATGCTAGTACTAAATAGTGTCTAATCATAAATCATAAGAATCATAATATCATGTAAACTGACCTTGATGGGATATAGTGTTATAATAAAATTTAGGGATATGAAATTTAGAAAGAGAATATTCCACCACTTTTAGTGCTATTATGTGGTGTGTGTGTGTGTGTGTTTGCATGTGTGTAAAGGAGTAAGAGATATACCCAATGGGCAAATTGTTTTATCTTACTTATTTCACCTTTAAAATGAACTACTTGCACCTGATACCCTCTAAGGTCTCTTCCAGTTATAAAATTGAAAAATTCTATGCTGCTCTTGTGATACCTCAGTATATTCCACTAAGTGAACATTGAAAGGCTCTAACTAAAAGAGAGATAATTGAGACCAAATTAGGATCATTTCCCTCTAAATTCTTCAAGGTTTTATTCCAAATGACAATTGTAAAACTGTTTCAAGAATACTGACTTCTTTGGTTACAACATGATCCCAATAAAAGGCATTTTATATATACATTCAGATCATTTTCTCCTTCACTTCTTTTTTAAAATTTGTAGAGCTTTTCAGGTGGTATTTTAGAGCCAAAAGGAGCCACAGACTTCTGTACACATATACTATCTAATTCAGAGGGACAGGATGAGGGTATGGGAAAAACAGTGGTTTCTGAGTACAGATTGTATAAAAGAGGAGTCTAACCTGACTTAGCTTCTCTTTGACTCTTACTATGGTCTGTGTTTTGGTAATGCCACACATGAATTTATGTCCAGGTCAACTTCAGAGAGGATAAATTTATAAAACAGAGTATTCCCTCCCACACTAACTCTAACCATGATAGCTAACCTAACCTTTCCCCTCAACTTGACTAAACTTGAGATAGATTTCTTCCTGATTCTGGGCCCTTAATCCCCCTCTCTTAGACTATTTACTTTCAAAAACTTTCAATTTAAATTCTCTGCTGCTTTGAGGTATATAAATCTTCTAACCTCTTTGAGATTTACAACCCAGGAACATCCTTCTTAGTGACCTAGGAGCCATCTTTTTGAAGTATAATCAAGAAAGACAGAGTCCCTATATGTCAGTCTCTGTGGGAGGGTAGGACCCGAAATTTTAAGAGTATTAATGAGTAAATACAGATGTCCTGATCACAATGACTAACCTCCCCACTACTGTCTTCTACTAGTTTTCTGCTGAATTATCCCAGCACTTACAAATTCTTCTGCCCTTTGTTTAAGTAGAATTGAGTTCAGTCTCATTCCCATATTATGATAATCTTGACCTCATTGCAATAATTTTGAACAAAATCTTCTTTGCCTTTTTAACTTGTCCAATACATGTTTTCTTTCACAACTCCAAAGTGGAAGAAAGTACAATGCATGTGAAAATCCAATTTCCCATTCAAAGATATAACCTAATTAATAAAAGGTGATGTGTTCTAAATTTGACATACGTGATTATATTTTGTGATATGATTCCAAACTTAAAACATTCTTAACTATATGTATTATTAGAATTCTTATAAGTAAATAATGCTATGCTATATATGTATACAAAATATAGTTGTTATTTACATTAGAAAATATGTAATATATCATTATTTATATTAGAGATTATATTCTATTATATATTATGTATATGAGAATAAGAACAATTTTCCCTTTATGTTTGCCAAGTTTTTACTTTCTTGCTTCATAGGACAATAATGTAACTATTCGCACATGTAACTATTTTTAAAAACATTTGCATTATAAGGATATAGATAGATAGATACATGTATATGTATAGCACATTAATCTTATGTTGTCTCTGTTGTTGAAGTTATGAGGCAAATAAGTAACTTATAGCCTTTGAGTTTTTAAAGGGTACTTTCTAAAGAACAGGAAGAAATTTTAAGAGAGAATTGAGAAGAAACAATAAGTAAGACAAAAATAAAAGGAATAGATGGCAGATAGAAATATGTATTTTGAAAAGAAGTCTTGAAGGAGTGAAGTCTTGCAGCAAGTGGCTTTGATGTTGCATATAGCTTTGATTCAAGGTTGGAGTTTTGAAATTTAAATAAAAAGTTAATGTAGGCATTTTAGAGCTGGTACTTCAAGGGATACTCTGGCATAACATCATGTGACTGGGGCCAAGGCTACTTTGAATTATTTTATTACTTATTTACTGTCTTACTTAGCACTCCTCCCCCAGCTCCCACCAATGTATGGAAATCAACAATATCTAAAAGCATGCATCTGAGACAGTTACCCGAGGTTGGATTGGAAGAAGAACTATTTACAAAAAAAAAAAAAAAAGTGCTCATTAAGTTTCTTCTGCTAGATTGAGTCTATAATTGTGAAACATAATTAAATAACTGATCTCTGAGGAAAGTCATATATATGGGTAGGGTTTCATAAACACCATTTTCTCATCTGACTGAAAAACTGCTTGAATTCTTTTTATTTGTTTTTGTTTTTCACTCAAATTCATTAGAGAATTCAGGTAACATGGATAAAATCATATATTTCTCCCTGGTGAAGCAGTCTTTTATAAATGTTCCACAACAGACAGGCCAAGCCTCCTTGAAAGGATGAATCATGCAGAGATCACATTTGTTTCAACAAATGTCTGTTGTCTTGTGCCTATTGCACTTTTTTAAATGGAAGAACAGACTAATTTTTCACCACAGGGGAGCTGAATATGCTATGTATTACTCACTGACAAATATATGAACTCTGTTTCCAGCTTTTCTTTGAAGAATTGCACTTAGGAACTCCTAATTATACAGTATATCAGTGAAGAGATATGGAATGACAACTTAAAGGCTTTCTTTCAAATTATGACTGCCATTTATTTTTTAAGTGATATTATTTATTATAGAAGAGTAGACATTCACAGCACTTTGCACTTCTTAATACTGAAGGAAGCTTCCAAAGACCTTAACATCTGAGAACTTCTACTAAAGTATTATGTCAAGAAAATTAAAGTTCTAGTGGGTTGAAAAGAAGTGGAAGAAATAGCAAAATTAGTGAACAATGACCATACAAGTGAAAATGTACTATAATAACAACTTGAAGGATGGGAAAACAAATATTTAATGTGTACTCAGATTAAGATGGACATATTTTTCTCAGTAAAAGAAGTAGTGTAGTGGATGTCAAATGAAGCAGGCAATAAATGGATGGTAAAGAGCTCATGGTAGTTGGTAGAGATTTTGAAAGGTAAATTTTGAGGGTTGAGATTTTGGATCATGCCTTTTAGTACTGGTTATTTCATTTACTAACATGATGCTTTCCACACTTCAAATGTTCCAAATGTGTTAAATAACATTCATGAGGTGTGATTTATTATAAAAGTGTAATAAAATATGTTAAAGTCTCTGAGGTACACTTCTTGGTGTCAGGTATCCTTTCCTGAAGTGAAGATAGAGTGAAAACACCATTGCCTTTTGAGTAAGATCTACCTGGGTTTTACCACTGTAAGAATTCTAGCCTCACTAATATGGTTGTGTTAATTAATTTCTTTGGATTTCATTCTTCCAATTTTTAAATATAAATACTAATGCCAGCACATGAGTATTAATTAAGATTATATGTATTCCTACAGGAGAGGAGATGATCAATACATTGAAGCTATAGCTGTCCTTTTTCTGTCAGGTAACAGGACTAGTGATTGTGATTCTCCACTCTTAGGGCAGTGGTATGCCCCAGGAATCTCTTTAGAACTTTATAAAAGATAATCTCCAAAAGAAAGTCAAGAAAATACTATATGTCCATGCACCAAGATTCCTATGGAATTTTTGTTGCTTTAATTTTGCTCAAAACAGTATATAGTAATTTGTCTTATTTTCTTAAAGGAAAGGACAATTTAATGTCTACTTTCACTGAAATTCCTTAAGAAATTCTGGCATCCCTTATGTTTTATCCCAATTTTCTGATGTCGTTTGGCCATGTTAATTTCTCCAGCATTGACTTTTAGAGGATAATATTGACCTAGTGGTATTATTAGTTGTATCATGATCATTGCATCATTGGATAGAGACAATTGAGACTTATTTTTAGTTCTTCCAGAAAAAAATGTGCCATCTGCTTGAGTTATAGCAGACACTTCTGGTTAGCTACATCAATATCTGTTCCCAAATTTGTTTCCCTGGCTACATTTTGGCTACTTGTGGATACTATTGGCCAAAGGATGGTAAATGAAGTTTGCTTATGTGTTCCTAGAAATTCTTTGCACTTTTTTGACATAGGTATTACCTTACCTTCACATTCTTCTTGCTGAAGATAGATGTATTAGCAGAAGCAATGAGTCATCAGCTCTGACAACTTGAGCCCTGAAATCAATCCAACAGATGACTTGCTTTACACTTCTTGTTATGTGAGCAAAAATAATCTATTTGCTCAAGCTTGTGTAAATGGTATTCTGTTACCAGCAGCTAAAATCTGATCTGATATACTTCAGTATATAATTTTTCCTTTCTGGCCTTGAATCGTCTCACAAATAAAAGTAAATGTGATAGTTAATTTTATGTGTTAAGGATTGCCCAGATAGCCCATAAAATATTATGTCTGTGGTATATTTGTGAATGTGTTTCTGGATGGGCTTGGCATTTGAATCATTGAGCTGAGTAGATTGTCTTCACCAGTGTGGATGGCATCATCTAATCTATTAGACTGAATAAACAAAATGCAGGGGAAAGATGAATTCACCCCTTTTTCTTCTTGCCTCCCTACTTGAACCGAGACATCCATCATCTGCCTTTGGAGTGACATTTACACCATCAACTCCCCCTCCCCTGGTTCTCAGGCTTTGCGACTTGTACTGGAATTATACCACCGTCTTTTGTGGGTTGTCAACTTGTGGATGGTGGATAGTGAGACTTCCCAGCCTCCGTAATTGAATGAGTCAACTATTCACATATTATATTATTCACATATTATATATATTATAGTCACATCTATATTTCCTATTAGTTCTATTTATCTGGAAAACCCTAACTAATATAGCAGGGATCCAATAATGGAACAAAAATAGGATTTTAGTCTCCAATATCTTCATTCTTATTCTCTGTCATGTTTGTCCAAATCAGGTTATGAGGACTAACTAAGAATTGAGAAAACAAAACTAATCTAGAAATAAATTTCAATTTTAATCCTGCCAATTGCATCCCTTTCCAATCTATTAATGGTCAATTTTAATAAATCATTGCTTTTAATCAGCTTTGTTAAGAATTCAATGAGAGTAATTATGTTTTACTATTCTGACATGTTTCCCTCAGTACTACATCTCATAAATTCATCTTTATATGTGATTTACTAGAGAAAAATGTCCTGTAAATGAAGGAAATGATTTTGCTACCAATCTCTAGTTAAATTCAAACAATGTACATATAAAATTAATAGAGAATGGCCTATCATATATATTTATTTCTTTCACATCTCCATCTCTGAATGATTTATCTTTCCTAGTACCAACAGAGCTTTGAAAAAAAGTAACTGTTGGAATTGACTTGCTCGTGCAGTTTATAGAAAATATGGCAAAAAAGTTTCTATGGGATACTCTGCTATAATAATTACATATCTTACATGTGCTGGGGAGGAAAAATTTTACCTGCTATTCAGAATTCTTCTGGCTGGTCTAAGAACTCTAGCTGGTCTAAGAATTACATTAACATGAGACAAGGTAACAGGAGAAAAAAAAAATTATATGTGTATGGAGACCCAGTAATAAAATTGAGATCAAAGAGGTGACCAAGGCATGAAACTTTTATACATTTTAAGAAAAAGAAACGTAAATTTTTGAGAAATTGACAGAACAACAAAAAAACCCTTATGTTTAGGACCTTCAATTAGTATGGAATTCTAAACACAATTTGGATTGGGATAGTAAATTAGTAAAAGTGACAAAGTTTGGTTATATAGGCTTCATTGGCCTTGAATTTCCTGTCTTTGATGATAAAGATGTCTCTTTACCTCCTGGCATAGGGAAGATACATTTTACATGGGAGATTTATTTTCTGCTTTTAAGAGACAAAGGAGGATCAAAGTGTTTTTGCACTGGCTATCTCTTAAGTAATTTTAATTTTAAATACTTAGCAGACCATTGTGAAATATCTTGGGTGACCTCCCCAGGACCCCCACACATGCAATTCTGCTATCTTTATTACCAAAAGAGTATGATTATAGATTTATAGGAATAAGAAATTAAACACAAATGAAGGAAGAAGAGATTATATTGAATTTGTAGCGTTGGCCTCATTGAGGTGAAAAAAAAAAAGAATTCTTAATTGGATTCTCTTGTCTAAATACCAGAAAAAGCAGTAAAATGTGAATAAATAAGGGAAAGTATGATAGAGATATAATGACTTATCTATAAAAGTTAGATTTCTAAGGCAAAAGTGAAAGGTATAAGCCGTGTCCCAAACAGATTCAATATGGATCTAAATGATTGACACAAATGCCCTAAAATATACAGATAAAGGTTGTATTACTCATGTGATACAACATAGCAATTTAATAATTTGTTAATCTAGACCCCTTGTATTGGGACTAAGTTTGTCTGAGGCCTAAATTTCAGATGAACTCCATTTTCTCTTTTCACATCCACACTGAAGTCCGCATGTCTTTGAGAGAAATATGTACTAAAAATTTGCCTCCTGAGGTAAGAATCAGGTCTAAACCACTTGTAAGAAAGATTTGTTTTTAAACTATAGTTTTTAACTCTTTTTAGTACTATTGTTAATCATAGTTTGAATTTTTATCACTCTGCCTCACCTGGCATATTTCCTTGGACTTAAAATAGGCATTTAGATTAGATTTTTCTGTTGTTATGAAGTTGTTTGATTAAAAGCCTTTGTCATAAAGAAATTTACACTGGAAATAATATATATGTATGTGTGTGTGTGTGCTTATATTTATATATATTATATGACTTTTTGATAGAAGTTTGAATGTGAAAATACAGAGAAACTCAGCAGACAGTGGTATGGTGTTGAATAATGGCAATAAAGTGAAGGGTAGCAAACAAAACCCATGATTAAATAGAAGCTATGGTATAGGGGGAGAAAAGAACTATAAGTGGAACAGAAAGTGACTGAGTCACTGCAATGGTGATTCATTTGATTTAGGTTTTATCTAGAATGGCATTTCAATTTCTTGTGGTGTGACTGTACCATTATTGACAGACTTTCTTGTCTTCTTTACTTCCCCATACATCCTTACAATGTTTTCCTAAATATATTAGCTTAAATATGTTTCTGCAACCTGAAAAATCATAAGTAATGCAGTGCATGAGTACAAACCCTTATATTCTGATACGAGTGTAAAATATCACTGGATGCTGAATTGTACTGAGGTCAAACCCCAAGCAAAAATTGAGCTTTGCCAAGATGGAAAACAGAGTTGCTTGTTTTTGTTTGTTTTCTTTGCTTATTTGTTGGACAGTAATATTTGTTTTCCTATCTTTTAACAAATGTTCTATTTAAAACTCTAGCAAAACCACAATATTTTTCCTGTATTTGAAACAAACAAAATATATATACATATATAATCAAGCTTTGATTCCTAACACTGGTTCCTCTCTCTTGGTTGACATAACTACCATTACATGATAATTGAGACACACAGTTCAACTATAGCAAAAAGTATAATATCCTTCAGGTCTGTCATCTTGTCATCCTCTAAATGCAAGTCACTCCTGTCACCTGTTTCTACTCCACTCTCACCTCTATGTTCTGTATTTCTTCCCCTCTGATTTAATCTCTCACTATAGGCTTCCTTGCCAACCCGTTTCACTCTGCCATCTGGAACATCAGTACACTGTTGAAAACAAAACAACACAAAATTACATGGCATCAGCATATTCACTGTATTTTCCCTTTCTTTGCTCTAAATAAAATTTTTTCTCTTCCCTAAGGATACCAAGGTCCTTACAAATATATTGAGAGACTGGAGAAGTTTCATTCTTTCATTATGTATAAACAGAGAGATCAGGATGATGGGGGAAGGGAGGGAGAAGCAATTTCAACATTTTTCTGATTATTTCTTCTTCAGAAGTATCCCCTTTCATGCTTGTGCTAAGACACTTCTTTTGTAGAAGATCAACCATTGCTGTTTGCCTGGAACTGTACTTAATTAAAAAAAAAAAAAGAAAGCCTTGTACCCTAGGAAACTCCTCAGTCACAGGCAAACCTGGATCATTGATCATCTTAGATCTTCAAGTAACATCACCCACATCCCTCCTGTAAACATAATTCCTGCTCTCATGGGGCTGCATAGTCAAATATGGTCTCCATTTCTGCTGCTTTATTGAGACTACTGAAAATTTAAAGTTCTGCCTATTTGATGAAATGTTCCATTTTCTAGGTTTATGAGACAAAATTCACTTCTGGTTTTTATTCTGTTTTTCTGGAAACTTGTCAAGTCCTTCAAGATATCTCTGCCTCCATTTATATTTAAATCTTGGTATTTCCCATAAGCCATGTTCTTTACCCCTTATTCTCACCGTATATGTCTTCATGGATGGATTCACTTAACTTAACTAGATTTAATTGTCAATTATATACTAATGATCTCCAAATCTATATCACATTTGATTTCCCCCATTTACCTATTACCTGCTGGACATCTCACCTAGACGTTCCTATTCACATCAGTGTGTCCCAAACTGAATCCTAATCTTTTCCCTGCTCTTCTATTTCTTATTTTGGTGGAAGAAAAATACACTCAAGGATTAAGCAAAAACAAAAACTGTGACTTGTTTTATTCATCTCCCTTATAGCCACCATTCTCACACTCCCATTCCAGGGTCTAATCTGAAATAGTCCAACTCATTGATACATTTCTTTTATTTTTTTTTAAGATTTTATTTATTTATTTGAGAGAAAGAATGAGAGAGAGAGCATGAGAGGGGTGAGGGTCAGAGGGAGAAGCAGACTCCCTGCTGAGCAGAGAGCCCGATGCGGGACTCGATCCCGGGACTCCAGGATCATGACCTGAGCCGAAGGCAGTTGCTTAACCAACTGAGCCACCCAGGCGCCCGATACATTTCTTTTAAAACATTTTTAATTTAAGTATAATTGACACACAATGTTACGTTAGAAAATATAATTCTAAAAGATATATGTACCCTTATGTTTATCACAGCATTATTTACAATAGAAGTGTCTAGTAATAGATAATAAAGAATATGTTACATATATATTTATTCTTATATATTTATGTATATTCATACTTATACATGTATATTGTGGGAATCAATACATGTATACTGACTATACATGTATAACCATACATATATACACATATATACATATATATACACACATATACACACATATACACATATGGATATATGTATATATTCATACATATTCATACATATTCATACATATACATATACACACATATATGTATATATTCATACATATTCATACATATATTCATACATATCATACATATATGTATTCTGACTATACATGTATATCCATATATATACATATATATATATATATATATATATATGAATGAATATTATACAGCCAGATAAAAGGATGAGATCATTGGTCTATTTCCTTTGTTTGTTTGCTTTTAGAGAGAGAGAGAGATCATGCAAAGGCGGGGAGGGACAGCATACTCCACACTGAGCATGGTGCTCTCAACACAGGGCTCTGTCTCATGACCCTAATCATGACCTGAGCTGAAATCAAGAGTCAGACGTTTAACCAACTGAGCCACCCAGGGGCCCCAAATCGTACTTTTCTTATATGCCACCCTTATTCATCCAATTTATCAAACAAACTAAGATATATTTGAGAGCAAAAGATAATGCCAATCACAAAAAATATTGGAACAAGTATGTCAACTGAGACTCTTCATGGTCTTTGTGTTAGGATTTACCAAAAAAACAAAACCAATAGGAAAAATATATATATGTATATGTAATAGGAATATATATAATATAGATTATAAAAATATAGTATATTTATATAGAGAGAATATAATTGTAATACAAATTATATATGTATGTATATATATGTCTATATATAGAGACCGACAGACAGACAGATGGACAGAGAGATTTATTTAAAGGAATTGGTTCACATGATTCTGGGATTGGCAAATTCAAAATCTTTCTGTGCTGGCCTGGAGGCTGGAGAACTAAGGAAGAGTTGATGTTGTAGTTTTGAGGAGGGCAATCTGGAGCAGAATTCATTCCTTTTAGTCTCATCACAAGAAAGAATTCAAGGACAGACCAGACACAAAGATTGAGTGGTACAGGTGGGAAAGTTGATTAAAGTGAGAGTACACTCTTGAAATGTGAAAGCGGACAAGCTCGGGGGATAGCTGTGTGCCCAGGGTTTGGGTCTCTATCTTTTACTGACATTTGTTAACTAGGGGGTGGAATATGTATTACTTGGGGAGGGGATTTCTTGGGAGTAGGGTTTCATGACTTTTCTCCCTTACTTGGTCAGAGTCTCCAGCCTTCTCTGTCTGGTTTGATTCAGCTACCAGTAGCTTTGTTTTTGGAGTGGTGTCAGGATACATCTCTAACTTTTCTGATGGGGGGCCATTACTCCCACTTTTCTGGCATCGAGGCATCCTGTTAAATCCTAACTAACTGCTTACTCTAACAATTTGTGGGGAAAAATTACAAAATTTTTCCAAGATTCAGCTTCTCTATCTAAGAAGAGTAATCAAAGCATAGTAAAACTACAGTACAGGAAAGAGGAAGAAAGAAAAATATTATGTAAACATTGACTTAATAATAAATGGCAAAGTTTCTGTGGCAATTTCAGGCAGTATAAATGATATTTACTGTCTGACAACAAGGAAAGACATTCATGAAATTAGAAGTGATTTTCATGATTAGAAGTGACTTTTAGCTACTCTGAAATCCATCTCTCTGGCTCCAGATGGAGTTGTCCTTAACCTTCCTGGACAGGTGGTGTTCAGTACTCAATTTCCAGTACTCAAAAATTAATAACTGTCATTCAACGCAACTTAAGTGCTCAAGTAGAACTACACTATTCTGACTTCAGTTTATTTATATAGTATTGTTCCAATTGTCTTAACTAAAGAAAAAAAATTTTCTAGCTGTGAATTTTCAGTGAGAGAATTGAGCTCTGGTTAAGCCTAAAATCAAGTTCTATAGTTTCTATTTGATTTCATTTTATCCCATCTAACTGGAAGAAAAAGTTAATCTGTCTTTTATATTCAGATATTTTCAAATTGTGTAGCTAAATACAAATAACTATGAATGTCTGTTCCATCATCTCAGTTCTAATTCAGTTTTTATTGCTAAATATTGCCTTGTAGAAAAATCACAGAATACTTTATAATATAATGATAATTAATTAAGATGTCAGAAGCATTTTTTAAATAAACTTGTATTGAACACGTATTATGGCTCTTAGTGTCCTACCATTCATTGAGGGAGGGCTCTTTGCCTCTATTTTTTCTCCTTAATTTCATTTCCTTATTTATTAAAAAAATGGGCTAAACTTTTCTCCATGGGAAAAAAGATATCCAATGATACACAGATCATTGGCTATTTTTATGATAACATTTTTACAAGCTTTCCAGATGGCAATCTGAGGAGAAATTGAAGATGATTACACTTTGAAATACAATAGACACATTTGAATTCCAATCAGCATGTTCTATTTCATTAAAAGCACTGAAAATTGATGGTGCTAGTACAGTAAAAACTCAATTAACTAATACCTGACTTGCTTAGAATTCTAATTAGCCATGTTTCCCCCAGATTTGATTTTTAGAAGATAATGACAAAGGAGGTGGGAGGGAATCCCACACTGCAATAAACTTGAACACTTTAATCGTGCCATTTTCCCATTCGCACATCTTCAGTTAGTCTCCTTGACTTTCAGTATCTTCTTCCTTATAACCTTGCCCTTTTCTAATGCAACTAGTTATCTTGTGAAATGCAAATCTCTATACCCACTGTAGTTTAAAGGTTTGAAGACTGCTTTTTTTAGAGTTAAGACAAAATTCCTTGAAATGATCTTCAGCACCCCGTGATCACCTTCCTCTCCATCATTATATCACATTACACTGCATCTTGTTTTCTCTAATGGGTTGGCCGTCTATCATTCCTGTACAATGCTTATGTTCACTCCCGCCAAAGGAGTGTTTTCTTTGTCTAGAAATCTCTTCCTTCTCCTCTAGCCTAGACAATTCCTAGACATTGTACATCAAGAATGGTAAATCTAACATGTGAGTAGAATCCAGCTCAATTTGTATTTCCTTAGGGAAACTTTCTTTGACATCCTTCACTCAATCCTCACTCAAATCCTCTTTTGGCACATATTTCTCCTCATAATAATTATCAGAGCTTGTTGCAATTCAACAAACATTTTTTATGATTGTTTTATTAATATATAAATTTCTAATTTATAAGCCCTCCAAAGGGCATCCAAATGTATTTTTTTCATGATATTACCTCCAGGACTTAGCACAGTATTTGGTACATAATAGGAGTTCAATAAAAATTAGTTGAATGAATACATGTATAGATTTCTCATATAAAGAAATAGTTTCCAGAAACAAATTAATACTCTTGTCATGAGGTGTTTCAAATTTCAGATATTTCAATAATGCTATTTGAGACCAGAGTGAAAGCCATCCACAATGCTTCTACCCACATGTATTTTTGGGACCATCTTTCACATATTGTCAGTAAATTTAGTAGATATCTATAGTGCAGAACTTTCCCTCTACCAAGTCAGATCAAATTTTAGAAAAGAGAAAAAGTGTAACCCATAGGAAATCTATAATTTGTGAGTTATAAAAAGGACTTAGAAATGGATTTCTTTTATAGGGAAGGTTGGTGGGCTGCAGGAAAAAGAGTACAAAAAGCAGACTGGTGAGTGAGGTTACGGAAAATGGTGACCAAAGGTGAGGTGAAAGTAAAAAAGATGAGACATGAGGGTGTGAACCTGAGAACATGAGTCAAACATCACTAGCTGATGCCCACCTTCACTCCACACACATATCTGAACTTTGTAAGACTTTGAAACAACTTCCTTAACAATTGTGTGTAGAACCCCTGAAAACTTTATAGGGGTCCTTTTTGAACTGTTTTGTGTAAGTCAGGTGAAATACTATGTAGAGCAAGTAATTACTTTCTCCATGGCTATCACTGATGGCCATCAACCATTCAGTTACTGAAGAAGAAATGAGAGATATCTCTTCACACAGGAAAATCTAAATTCACCCATAGAGACTAGATAAATTCAGCCACCTAACTTTCCTCATGTCTTATCAAAAATAGTTTTGTGGACCTGCCTCACAAATATTTTGTACACTCACACACATGTTCACACACATGTAAATGTATACATATATATTTTCACACACAGACACAGATATATACTTAGACATAGATGCAGATATCAGTATAAAATATATCCATTGAGAAGCAGAATGGGAAAGCCCTGATAAAATATAATCAATCTGAAGAAATTTTTATAATATATGCCATGTATGTAACTCAACGTCATTTATGTTGGAACCATTAGAATAGATTGATTCACTTCCTGTTCTTTAACATTACTTTTTGTCCAACAGAACATGGACCAAAGATGAAAAATACAGTATTTGACATAGTTTTTTCAACTTTCCTAAACTTACGATTTTCTGAATTATGTGGTTTAGGTCTGAATACAATGAAATACACAATGAGATTTTTTTTTTAAACTCCTTTTTATTTTTTTAAAAATTTTATTATGTTATGTTAGTCACCATACAATACATCATTAGTTTTTGATGTGGTGATCCACGATCCATTGTTTTCATATAACACCCAGTGCTCCATGCAATACGTGCCCCCTTTAATACCCATCACTGGGCTAACCAATCCCCCCTCCCCCCCCCAAAACCCTGTTTGTTTCTCAGAGTCCATAGTCTCTCATGGTTCATCTCTCCCTCCAATTCCCCCCACCCATTTTTTCCTTCCTTCTAATATCCTCCATGCTATTCCTTATGTTCCACCAATAAGTGAAACCATATGATAATTGACTTTCTCTGCTTGACTTATTTCACTTAGCATAATCTCCTCCAGTTCCATCCATGTTGATGTAAAAGTTGGGTATTGATCCTTTCTGATGGCTGAGTAATATTCCATTGTATATATGGACCACATCTTCTTTATCCATTCATCTGTTGAAGAGCATCTCGGCTCTTTCCACAGTTTGGCTATTGTGGACATTGCTGCTATGAACACTGGGGTGCATATGGCCCTTCTTTTCACTACATCTGTGTCTTTGGGGTAAATACCCGGGAGTGCAATTGCTGGGTCATAGGGTGCTCTATTTTTAATTTTTTGAGGAATCTCCAGACTGTTTTCCAAAGTGGCTGTACCAACTTGCATTCCCACCAACAGTGTAAGAGGGTTCCCCTTTCTCCACAAACTCTCCAACATTTGTTGTTTCTTTCCCTGTCCATTTTTGCCATTCTAACTGGTGTAAGGTGGTATCTCAGTGAGGTTTTGATTTGGATTTCCCTGATGGCTAATGATGATGAACACTTTTTCATGTGTCTGTTAGCCATTTGTATGTCTTCTTCAGAGAAGTGTCTTTTCATATCTTCTGCCCACTTTTTGACTTGATTATTTGTTTTTTGGGTGTTGAATTTGAGATCTTGGATACCAGCCCTATATCTGTAGTGTCATTTGCAAATATCTTCTCCCATTCCGTGGGTTGCCTCTTTGTTTTGTTGACTGTTTCCTTTGCCGTGCAGAAGATTTTTATCTTGATGAAGTCCCAAAGGTTCATTTTTGCTTTTGTTTCACTAGCTTTTGGAGATGTTTCTTGAAAGAAGTTGCTGTGGGTGATATCAAAGAGGTTACTGCCTATGTTCTCCTCTAGGATTTTGAAGGATTCCTGTCTCACATTGAGGTCTTTCATCCACTTTGAGTTTATCTTTGTGAATGGTGTTAAAGAATGGTCGAGTTTCATTCTTCTGCATGTGGCCGTCCAATTTTCCCAGCACCATTTATTGAAGAGACCGTCTTTTTTTCCATTGCATATTTTTTCCTGCTTTGTCAAAGATTATTTGACCATAAGTTTAGGGTCCATATCTGGGTTCTCTATTCAGTTCCATTGGTCTATATGTCTGTTTTTGTGCCAGTACCATGCTGTCTTGGTGATCACAGTTTTGTAGTATAGCTTGAAATCAGGCAACGTGATGCCCCCAGCTTTATTTTTTCTTTTTCAACATTTCCTTGGTGATTCAGGGTCTTTCTGATTCCATACAAATTTTAGGATTGTTTGTTCCAGCACTTTGAAAAATGTCATTGGAATTTTGATTGGGATGGCATTGAAGGTATAGATTGCTCTGGGTAGCATAGACATTTTAACAATGTTTATTCTTCTGATCCATGAGCATAGAATATTTTTCCATCTTTTTGTGTCTTCTTCAATTTCTTTCATGAGTGTTTTGTAGTTCTTAGAGTATAGATCCTTTACCTCTTTGGTTAGGTATATTCCGAGGTTTCTTACGGTTTTGGGTGCTATTGTAAATGGAATCGTTTCTCTAATTTCTCTTTCTACAGTTGCGTTGTTGGTTTATAAGAAAGCAACTGATTTCTGTGCATTGATTTTGTATCCTACCACATTACTAAATTGCTGGATGAGTTCTAGTAATTTGGGGGTGGAGGCTTTTGGGTTTTCCACATAAAGTATCATGTCATCTGCAAAAAGAGAGAGTTTGACTTCTTCTTTGAAAATTTGAATACTTTTTATTTCTTTTTGTTGTCTGATTGCTCTTGCTAGGACTTCTAGTACTATGTTGAACAATAGTGGCGAGAGTGGGCATCCTTGATGTGTTCCTGATCTTAAGGGAAAGGCTCTCAGCTTTTCCCCATTGAGGATGATATTTGCTGTGGGTTTTTCATAGATGGATTTTATGAACTTGAGGAATGTTCCCTCTATCCCTATACTCTGGAGAGTTTTAATCAGGAAAGGATGTTGTATTTTGTCAAATGCTTTTTCTGATTCAATTGAGAGGACCATATGGTTCTTCTCCCTCCTCTTATTAATGTGATCTATCACATTGATTGATTTGCGAATGTTGAACCACCCTTGCATCCCGGGGATAAATCCCACTTGGTCATGGTGGATGATCCTTTTAATGTATTGTTGGATCCTATTAGCTAGGATTTTGTTGAGGATTGTGGAATCCATATTCATTAGGGATATCAGTCTGAAATTCTCATTTTTGAAGAGGTCTTTGCCTGGTTTGGGGATTAAGGTATTCTGGCCTCATAGAATGAGTTCAGAAGTTTTCCTTCTGTTTCTATTTTTTGTAACAGCCTCAGGAGAATAGGTATTATTTCTTCTTTAAATGTTTGGTAGAATTCCCCAGGGAATCCATCAGGCCCTGGACTCTTGTTTTTTGGGAGGTTTTGATCACTGCTTCAATCTTGTTACTGGTTATTGGCCTATTCAGGTTGTCAATTTCTTCCTGTTTCAGTCTTGGCAGCTTATAGGTTTTCAGGAAGGCCTCCATTTCATCCAGATTGCTCAGTTTATTGGCATAAAATTGTTGATAATAATTTCTAATGATTGTTTCTATTTCCTTGGTGTTAGTCATGATCTCTCCCCTTTCATTCATAATTTTATTAATTTGGGTCCTTTCTCTTTTCTTTTGGATAAGTCTGGCCAGTGGTGTACCGATCTTATTAATTCTTTCAAAGAACCAACTTCTAGTTTCATTGATCTGATCTACTGTGTTTCTGGTTTCTAATTCATTTATTTCTGCTCTAATCTTAATTATTTTTCTTCTAGCATGGCTTAGGCATCATTTGTTGCTTTTTCTCTAGTTCTTTAAGGTGTAGAGTTAGTTGGTGAATTTGGGATTTTTCTATTTTTTTGAGTGAGGCTTGGATGGCTAAGTATTTCCCCCTTAGGACCGCCTTTGCAGTATCCCATAGGTTTTGGACCAATGTGTTTTCATTCTCATTGGTTGCCATGAATTGTTTAAGTTCTTCTTTGATTTCCTGGTTGACCCAAACATTCTTGAGCAGAGTGGTCTTTAGCTTCCAAATGTTTGAATTTCTGCCAAATTTTTTCTTGTGATTGAGTTCCAGTTTTAGAGCATTGTGGTCTGAGAATATGCAGGGAATAATCTCAATCTTTTGGTATTGGTTGAGACCTGATTTGTGACCCAGTATGTGGTCTATTCTGGAGAAAGTTCCATGTGAACTCGAGAAGAATGCGTATTCTGTTGTTTTAGGGTGGAATGTTCTGTAAATATCTATAAGGTCCATCTGGTCCAATGTATCATTCAAAGCTCTTGTTTCTTTGTTGATTTTCTGCATAGATGATCTGTCCATTGCTGAGAGTGGAGTATTGAGGTCTCCTACAATTAACATATTGTTATCAATATGACTCTTTATTTTGGTTAACAGTTGGCTTCTGTAGATGGCTGCTCCCATGTTGGGGGCATAGATATTTACAATTGTTAAATCTTCTTGTTGGACAGACCCTTTAAGAATGATATAGTATCCTTCTGTGTCTCTAAGTACAGACTTTAGTTTAAAATCTAATTTGTCTGATATAAGAATTGCTACCCCAGCTTTCTTTTGAGGTCTGGTGGCATGGAAGATGGATCTCCATCCCTTCACTTTCAGTCTGGATGTATCTTTAGGTTCAAAATGAGTCTCTTGTAGGCAGCATATGGATGGGTCCTGCCTTTTTATCCAATCTGCAACCCTGTGCTGTTTTGTGGGAGCATAAATTCACGTTGTGGGAGGCCATTCACGTTGAGAGTGATTATTGAAAGATATGAATTAATCGTCATCATGTTGCCTATGAAGATGTTGTTTTTATAGATTGTCCCTGTAAATTTCTGTTGTATATCACTCTTGGGGTCTTTCTCCTCTTATAGAATTCCCCTTAATATTTCTTGCAGGGCCGGCTTAGTGGTCACATATTCTTTCAGTTTCTGCCAGTCGTGGAAGCTCTGCATTTCTCCATCCATTCTAAATGACAGCCTTGCTGGATAAAGTATTCTTGGCTGCATGTTCTTCTCATTTAGTACCCTGAATATGTCTTGCCAGGCCTTTCTGGCTTGCCAGGTCTCTATGGATAGGTTTGATGTTATTCTGATGTTCCTCCCTCTGTACGTAAGGAATCTCTTCCCCCAACTGCCCTTAAGATGGTATCCTTTGTTCTAAGATTTGCAGGTTTTACTATTACATGCGGGGGTGTTGGCCTGTTTTCCTTGATCTTGGGAGGGGTCCTCTCTGCCTCTAGGACACAAATGTTTGTTTCATTCCCCAGATTAGGGAAGTTCTCAGCTACGATTTGCTCACATATATCTTCTAGTCCTCTCTCTCTCTCCACTCCCTCCGGCATTCCAATTATTCTGAAATTGGAATGCTTCATGGTGTCACTTATTTCTCTGATTCTATTTTCATGGATTCTGAGTTGTTCTTCCCGGGCCTCCTCTTTTCCCTTTTTATCTATTATATTGTCTTCCAGGTCACTTATTCATTCTTCTGCCTCAGTTACCTTAGCTGTTAGATTATCTAGATTGGATTGGATCTCACTGATAACATTTTTAAGTTCTGCCAATTCAGCTTTCATTTCTGCCCTTAGAGACTCTATGTTGCCATTAACTGATTTCTCCATTCTAGCCATTGTCTTCACAATTGCTGGCCTGAATTCCATCTCTGACATCTTGGTTATTTCTGCATCCATTTGTAAATCTGCCAGCAAAAGACATAATCTCTGAGTCTTTTCTAATTTGGGTGTTGGTCCTCCTAGTCATTCTGTTGATGGGTGTTTGAGGGACTGTATAAAGCCCAAATTATTAACCAGAACCCAAGCAAGATGCACCTGTTTTCTTGGGACCTTAGGGTTGCTGGCCTCTTGTTTTCCCAGCCTGTCTTCTGGGGGAGGGGTGTGCTCTCAGGCAACCCTGTTTGGGCGGAGCCACCCTGCCCCCCTGTGGCAGGGAATGGGCTCAGCAGGAATCAGTTTTGGGGTCTTTTGTTCTCTGGCGGCTTTCCCTGGCAGCTTTCTGCGTCTCCTCTGGGATCAGAGCAGAAGAGACCGTTTCCAACTCTCTGCCTCAGAGCAGAAAGACCGCGAGGCAGCGAGATTGCAGTCTGTTCTTCAGTGAGCTCTCCAGGCCACACTGTCTCTATTTCTGTCCGTGCTGCTATAAACTGCAGCATCCTGGGTTGTGTGCCCCTCCGCAGCACCCCGAGCCCTGCTTCCAGGTCGGAGCACGTCTCTGCCCTTTTTGCTTCTAAAACCACCAGCCGCTCCCAGTTCCCATGTGGGACCCTGCGGCTCCAGGTTTCCACCTCAGGGGCTGCCCTAAAGTCCTTTCCTGCCTCTACTGGTCTGCAAGTCTGTGCCCCGTCCCCACCTTGCGAGGCTGTTGCTCACTAGCGGTGCAGTGTTCCCACGGACAGGCTCCCTCCCGCTGCCGTTTATCCTCCGATATCTGCCCACAGAATCATGGCTCCCCAACTGCCTGTAATATTCTGTTTGTAGAGATCCAGATCTTCTTACATCTCAGGCTGTTTTTGTGGGTGCTCAGAGTGGTCTGGTAGATATCCAGCTCAATTCCGGGGACCAGTTGAAATAGGGTCACCTACTCCTTTGCCATCTTTTCTTTCTCTCAAATAGATATTTTTTAAAAAACATGTATTTACTTGAAAGCCTCAGATATTTTGCTGTGATGAACAGCAATTACTAGTCTGAGAGTTAGATCAATATATTTGAAGTTTCAGAGCTGTGAGAGAATTTTGTGATCATTTATTTGTTCACTCAAGTAATATTTATGGATTGTCAGTACTCTGGCTGATAGAAAATAGGTAAAGTAGTGTATCTTTAAGTATTATATATGAATCAAAGTGTTCTAAGTTGTTAGCAAGATCATGGCAAATACTTTAAGAATGAAGTCTTAGATGGTTCAGGGCAGAGGGTGACTGCATCTATCCAAGATGATCAGAACACTTTCACTGAGGTAGCAATTAACTGAGCCTTGAAGAGTTGGCATGATTAGTGAATGCAAAAATGGATTACTAATGGACATTTCTGTATGGCAGTGGAATTCTTTCTTCAAATATAATAGTTTGTTGGACCTTAGGAAATAAAACTGGTAAATGTAGTTGGAACAGAAGTGGATGGTTGAGAATCACCAGTAAAAGCTATATCCCCCAAGAAACTTGCATAAAACCCAGGCGTTATCTACTACAACACTGCTTCTGGAAACTGAGGCTAAGTGTCTTATGTCTGTATCTTGTGAACATGTAGTCAGTTAAGAGTAGATAGCTAGGTAACAGCAAAAAAAAAAAAAAGGGAAGAAGTTAAATCTGACTTCTCTTTAGGATAGAAAATGTAGAAAAATAAAGAGGGATTTTGGAGTCAGACATTTAGCACAACTCTCAACTCTGTTACTTACTGGTTGTGTGCTCTTAAGCATATCTAACATCTTAGAGCTTGGCATCCTTATCTGATAAATCAAAAACAATGTACAGTAATGTTTGAAAGAATCCTGGAACCTAGTAAAGGCCCAAAAATCATTGTAAAAGGACCTTGAATTTCTACAATCTCTATTTCCACATATGAATACTAACACCGCAAAATTTTTGTTAAATGAATGAGGGTATTATATTTTAACATTTTCCCATAGTATATAAATTCAGTTTGGCAAGGACACAAAATTGCACCACAGATTAGTTTCATTATCATTTGAATATTGTGTTAAATTTTGTTATTTTTTTAGATTTTATTTATTTATTTATTTATTTATTTGAGAGAGAGAGAGTGTGTGAGGGGGGAGGAACAGAGGGGAAGGGAGAGGAAGGAAGAATCTGAAGCTGATTCTGTGCTGACCAGGAAGCCTTACA
Source organism: Neomonachus schauinslandi (assembly GCF_002201575.2). Lineage (NCBI taxonomy): Eukaryota > Metazoa > Chordata > Mammalia > Carnivora > Phocidae > Neomonachus > Neomonachus schauinslandi. The sequence continues at coordinate 94,700,786 of NC_058408.1, forward strand.
TGGGGCTCAATCCCACGACCTCTGAGATCATGACCTGGGCCAAAACTGAAAGCCTGATGCTTAACCAACTGAGCCACCCAGGTGCCCCCTGTTTTTTATTTTTTTTTTTAAGAAATTGGTTAAAAGATTGAGGAGAGCAGAACTGAATGACAATACAATTGGGAGTTGGCTTGGAATCATTAGGAATGCGGAAAGTAGTGATTTCCTGGCCTTAATCAAATACTTACAGATGTAAAACTGACTGTATGTTCAATTAAAGAAAATATATGAACATATATGGGTGGTTTTCTCTCTGTTTATCTGAATTTTTACAATGAATATGTGCTACTTTCATACCAAAGAGGAAAAAAGTAGATTTATTTTTAAAATAAATCTAGTTTATGAAAAAAATTATCACCACACACACATACACACACACACACACACACACACACACACACACCCCTCAGCTCTCCAAATGCATAGACAGATACCCAGGTATACAGAATTATGGTTCAGGATAGCTTTATATGTATTTCTCTACAGAAGAAAAAAATTAGTTTTCATATTTCTCTTGACAAATTTTCAAAAATTCAGTAAGATTCCATCAAATCTTCTCTTAAAATTCTTCTAAAAGTATTATTTTTAGTCCTTACATAATAAGAATATTTTTCTACAAATATTAAAATCCTTTATTTTGTTCTATGAAATAGTGCTTCAAGCAAGCAGAAATAGCTAAAATTTGAAAATAAAGATTAATTTAGAAACTAAATATACATTTGAATATCTTATCTAATCATATTTACATTGCTATCTTGCATTGAACCACTTACACACCCACACACACAGATCTACCCATGTGCACATGAATTTACATTTATATTCATACATACAAGGTAAATGTTTCTTGCTCAGTTCTTATAATTTCAATTTTTATGTCCAAGAGATATTTAGGTATAAAATAGAAGATGGCCTCTTTTGCATCTCTAATAATTATGATTAATATGCAAAAATTTAGTTTCCTTAAAGCATGCTATCAATACAAATAATCGAATTAAGGCAGAAAAGGAATATAGCTTGTACATCCTATTCTATTTTTTGAATTGGGACCCTCAGAAGATAATCCCATGAAGATAACTTGAGTGACTTTTCAATCTGAGAAAGAATTTATTTTGAACATTTGTTGATTCCTGCTTTTAGTCAAATGCTCTGCTACCTGAGGAGAAAGATGACTGAAGTTTCTGGGATATACATAGCATTAGTTTCACCTTCAGCAAGGCTGAACACACCTTGTAAAGTGTAATGACTTTAGTCAATCTCTTACCTGTCACTTACATGAAATATAATCATTTATTGGTGAGGGTATAGCTGAAGAAGAGTATCTCTTCACCAATATGTCTTTACTCTTGATGGAACAGAGATGGCCAAACTCAAAGCAAAACAAAACTCTAGCTTGAGACTCAGAAATTTCTGATGATAGTCTGGTAGTGAGTGTTTCTTAACTTTTCTTGGTCTCAGTTTATTTATCTTTTATTACAAAAGTGTTAACTGCTCGACCCTCTTTAGTGAATAATTGACATTATAACCATATGATTTAATATGCAGGGATATTTTGAAGAGCATAAAGTGCCATACAAATGTTCTTTTTATTTCTACTTAAAAGATAATAGTCCAATTCTATTCAGCACACAATGGTCTACTCCAAGAGAATTGCATTCTGTTCAAAATGTACACTAGAGTGTATTCTGAGGTCAAAAACTAGAGGTAGAGAGTTCTTCTAAGTCATGAGATAAAAGAGATACAATGTGGTTGGTGGAGAGGGGTAGAAGTGTTTATGATAGTTGACCATAGAGATAAAGATAGAACTAATTACAAGTAAGTACAGGAAAAAGATTTTTGCAAATAAAAAAGGTGTTCTATATAGAGTTGAATCAACCATTTTAACAGGTGGTGAGTTTTTTAATATATTTGGAGATTAAGCAGAGGCTAAATTTCCACTTGATGTCAGTAAAAAGAATTGAAACCTCAGATGGGTATGCCATTCTGACTTTGAAAGATTTATGGAAGACCATTATTATCACTGCACTGTTTACTATTTTGATTATTTATTGCTGTATTATAAGCCACCCCAAAACTTAGTGACCCAATACAATAATTTCTTCTCACAATTCTGTAGCAGAATCTTCAGGCTACCATGATATCATTCAAGGTGCTGGGAAGGCTGGAAGGTACAAAAGAACCTTCTCACATAATTGGCAGTTGGTGGCGATCAGCCCCTGGGAAGTCAGCTGAGGCTTAGTTTACCTTCATAGGTGTCTTTCCACATGATTGCTTGGGCTTTCTTGCACAGAATGATGACTGAGTTTCAAGAAGGTATGTTCCAACAGGCCAAAGGGGAAGCTACAGAACTCTTAAAACCTCGATGCCAGTGTTACACAGCATACTTCCAGAACATTCCATGTCAAAGTGAGTCACAGGGCCAGCCCAGGTTCAATGTGTCAGGAAAATGCTCGAGGGTTTACATTCTGGGAGCAAGGATCATCAGGGACCATTTTGGAGAGTGGCTACCACAGGCATAGCATTTGTTGTTAGGGGAAAGAGAATGTAATTACAGACACAATTTTAAACAGAAATTTTGGAAGGCAAGAAAGGAGCCCAGAAATTATTGAAATTAATTAAAAGATTGAAAGGTAAGTTAAAAATGGATATCAGAGCTTAAATGTGTTACTTTGTAGATTTTAGTTACATAAAGGATATGACTGAAAGCAGGTTAGTCAACTTTAACAAATAACAAGCATTTACTAAGTGACAAATATGAGACTAGCTACCGAGGTAACAAGACCTACCTTATACAACCTCTGTACTTGAGAAACTTCCTGAACAATTGGGAAGCAGACTGGAAACTAGATAACAATAGCAAAATATAAACAATATTAAAAGATTTATAAAGTACTTTGGGGAGTATATTTGTAGTGGCCACAGAAATAAGGTTTGATCTCTTTTTTGAAAGGTGAGTGTGACTGGTTCCAGCAGTCAAAAAATGGGGTAAATGAAGGAAGTAACTTTTATGTATGTGCCTACTTTGCTTTTTAAACCATTCCCTTGAAGAAGATATTATAATGTCCATTTTATAAAAGGAAGAAACTGAGGCTTAGAGAGGTTAATTAACTCACCCAAGATTAAACCTATCAAGGAGTTTTGACTCCAAAATATATACTCTATTATTCCACACAGCTATATAGTAATAAAAGCAAACCCAAGTGAGTATTGACTTGGAGCACACTGAATTGGAAACACTTTCAGAATATTTAGTCCCCCTGCCATGAACATGATTGGATAGGTATCATATAAAAAGTAACAGTGGTATCTATATATCACCTCTAGAATTCCTCAGATCACCTTCCATGGGCTTCCGTAACAATTTCCTGTGGAGGGCTATGCTAGGCCTGCCCTGCTGAGCTGTTTTCTCCAGGCGGAAATGTCCACTAAATCGGAAATTGGAAATGCTGATCTACGGCTCAGGATGGAGAGATGGGCTAGAGATATAGATTAGAGATCATAAGTATTTAGCTAGAAGTAGTAATAGTGGACCTAGAAGTAGCTAGCAGGAATAGTAAAACAACAATAGCAGCAGCAGCAATAGTAGTAATGACAATAATAATAGTAATAATACTAAAATTAAAAATAAATTGCAAAGCACTCTAATGATGCCGGGGCATTCCACATGCTATTCTACTGCTGGGAAATTCTTCTGTACTCTTCTAACCTTTTGTTAAGTAAACACTACACTACATTTGTGTCTTAGCTTATGTAGTATATCTATTCAGTGTTTTTTCCCCAATTTCTCCACCCTGGGCACAATTCTCTTATATTTTCTTAAAGCATCGTATCTTTATAGAAGAACCTTTATAGAGCCAACCATAATTTCTTTGTTCAAATATTTGATTTATTCCTGTATAACTATCAATTGCAAAAGCTCTATTAAGGCAGGGTTTTTTGTTTGTTTGTTTTTGTTGTTTTGCCATTCTCCTCCCAGCTTGTACTCAGTACCCAGCATATAGTAGATACATGTCCAGTGTAAACATAATGCTGACCAATATCAACTTTTAAGCAGTGAATTGAGAAAGAGGTGTCCTTGAATAAGGCAAAAGAAAATGCTATTGTCCCCTATAGTTAGAAGACTTTCTCCACAAATGTGTCAGTTTTAATGTATCTGTATTTGCATGCTGATAAATTCACTAAATTGCTTTACTCACACCCACTTACAAAACTATTGCATAAATACCAGTAGTAATCTTCATAATTTTATTATTATATATGTTCCTAAGAAAAATATTTTTATTCAAGACTGTAAAAAGAGCATTTCACCAGCCAAAGAGGAATTAGACATTGAAAGAACCAGACATGAGAATCCAACGGAAATCAGCATATTCATTAATTAGTGAGACACTTCTTATAACTTTCAAAATATAGAAATTGTGATGTATCATTGCACATGTCAACTTGGAGGATATTTTGGGTGAGATTAACATTTAAATTGGTGAATAAGTAATAAAGTTGCTCATCCTCCATAATGTGGGTTGACTTCAACCTGTCATTTGAAGGCTTGGATAGAACATAAAGAATGGCCTCCCTAAGCAAGAGGAAATTCTCCAGCAGACTACCTTCAGACTTCATTTGCACCATCAGCTCTCCTGAGTTTCTAGTCTTCAGATTAGGACTGCCATTGCCTAAGGTTTTCAAGCTGTGGCCACCCTGTAGATTGTGGAATGCCAACCTCCATAATGGTGTGAGCCAAATCGTTATACTAAAACTCTCTCTTCTCCCTCTCTCTCTGTCTCTGTCGCTCTATATATGTTGTGTTTCTGTGGAGAACTCTGACTAAAACAAATGTTGGTACCAAGAATGGTTCTAGAGAACAAAATCTTAAGGATGAATTTTCTGAATTGGTTCTGGGGTTTCTGCAATTGGCTATCCAATCTGATTGGATTTAAAGATACTAATAGGGTGCCTGGGTGGCTCAGTTGGTTAAGCGACTGCCTTCGGCTCAGGTCATGATCCTGGAGTCCCTGGATCAAGTCCCGCATTGGGCTCCCTGCTCAGCGGGGAGCCTGCTTCTCCCTCTGACCCTCCCCCCTCTCATGTGCTCTCTCTCTCTCATTCTCTCTGTCTCAAATAAATAAATAAAATCTTTTAAAAAAATTTAAAAAAATAAAGATACTAATAACTCTATGTCCAGTGTTAAAGAGAGCACTGATAGGCCTTGGAGTGATCTGGCAATAGAGATATGCAAAGTATCAATAATGGATATTCCTCATCAAATACTTAATAGAAGAAAGGATTAAGTGATAGTGTTTATGATAATTTTCAAAATTTTTGTCAAACTAATGAGTTTAATGAGATTGGTGGTCCTAATGTTGCTGGATAAAGTGGGGAAAGAAAAGGATGAGCTGAGGGAATCAAATTCCCAGCTCAAGTATCACACAAATAATATGAAAGCTTCTAAGTCTGCCCAAAAGAGACCTTTTCTGTTATAGCTGTAGGGCTAAGTTGCTAAAAACCAACCACCAGAATTTCATCTTGTTAGTGGCTAATTGAATTCCCAGTCTCACAGGCATCTCTATACTATTAAAGCAAGGGTATTAATTGGGAAGCAAAGGGGTCCTGAAAGTTGGAAAGGGGATGTGTGCAAAGACACTGATGAAGATGAGGAAACTAAGTCCCTAAATTCTGACGAGTCTTCTTCACCATCTGAGAGAGGTGGAAGCTGCCTCTCCACCACCAGCTGAGGAGATTAACCTTTCTTTGCCTGAGGAAACTGTAATGGCCTCCCCTGAGGCAGTTGCTTTACCAGTCGATGCTGATTCTCCTCAGGATGCACTCTCATCACCCTTCTTTGATTCTAGAACTATAACTAGACTCAGGTTCCAGCAGGCCCCTAAAGATGAGGTGTGACACATGATGAGGTGCACTGCAACCCAAAAGAACTACTGGATTTTTTTGATTTATACAGACAGAAATTCAAGGAAGATGTAGGAATAGTTATTAAGGGTGTGGGATAATGGTAGAAGAAACATAAAGTTGGATCAGGCCAAATTTATGGATATGCAAACTAAGATTCTGCATTTACTATTACAGTTTAGAGAGTTAGAAAGGGGTCTAAAAGTTTGGTTGGTTGGTTGGATGAAATATGGTATAAGAGTGACCAACAGTAAGTGAGTTCTAAATGCCAAAGCTCCCTTGACTTACTGTAGAGGAAAGGCTTCAAAGGTTTAGGGAAATTGTAATATTCATGTGTATTTGTCATTTAACAACTACTTCCCCACCATAAAAGGAAGGGTCCAGAAGGTACACCTTTGACAATGACTGTGAGAAATACATTTGTAAACAGAGCCCCAGAATCTTTCAACCTTGGGATCACTCCTCCGTATAGGTAAAGACTTAAAAGTGGGAGCTGTAGCTACTAAATTGGGAAACCTAAGGTAATGGGAATAATTGGATCTTGGGATGACAGGAGTCAAGAGATGACATTCAACCACCATGGGCACAGTGGGCATGGCTACTGTAAAGGACAAGAGTCAAGCAACAGTTAGAGTAATCTGACTTGGACAGACTTAATGGAGTTGATTAGTTAATGTTGATATTTTTAGAAGTGAGATAGATAAGAAGTCTAATAAATTCTTATTTGATCTCTATAAGCAGGAAAGTTCTAGGTCAAGTGAACAAAAGTCTAAACTGAATTATAAAACATAGTCATAGCGTCTCAGTCAATTTTACACTTGAGCCAGCTTTCAGAACCAAAACCTTTTGAATGAAGGGGAGACCAGATCCTTTTAAAGAAAGACTCTAATAAACTACCAAAAATCTACATATTAATTTTTTCCCAGCCTTCTCCAAAGGAATCTATGATTTTTAGCAGGTATATTAATCTGGGTTTTCCAGAGAAACAGAACCAATAGGCTATCCAGATATATAGATATTCTATCTATCATCTATTATCTATCTATCTATCTATCTATCTATCTATCTATCTATCTATCTATCTATCTTGTGCCACCTGCAAGCTGGAGATCCAGGAAAGCTGCTAGTATAATCCAGTCTTAGTTCAAAAGCCTGAGAACTAGAAGAGCTGATGGTATAAAACCCAATCCAAGTCCAAGACCTGAAAATGAAGGTGTGTATGGAGGGTACAAGGTAAAGGAAAGGGGGGGGGGCATGGTGTAAATTCTGGTTTTAGTCCAAAGGCCCAAGAAATATAGAAGTGCCAATGTCCAAGAGCAGAAGATGGATGTCCTAGATCAAACAGAACAAGAGCAAATTTGCCCTCCCTCCACCTTTTTGATTTAGTCCCCAACAACTTGGATGATGCTCACCTACATTGAGGAGGGTGATTTGTTTAATTCAGTTCAACAATTCAAATGCTAATCTTTCCCAGAAACACCCTTCAAAGAGATATACTCAGAAACAATGTTTTACCAGCTATCCTGTCATCCCTTAGCTCAGTCAAGCTGATACATAAAATTAACTATTACACTATGGTAACTGGTGATATATTTGCGTATGAGAGGGTGGGAAATAAATCTTAGAATTCAGAGGTCTCTAACTCAGTGAAATCTTTAGGGGTCCATGTTTGAGGCAAGTTGAGAAAACCTTCCTAAAGTGAATAAATTGTATCTGGCCCCTCCTACAACCAGAAGAAGCTCAACACCTAGTGGGCTTCTTTGGATTTTGGAGGAAACATTTCTCATTCAGGTATGTTACTCCTGCCCATTTACTGAGTGATCCAAAAAGCTGCTAATTTTGAATGGGGCCCAGAATAAGAGAAGGCTCTGGAACAGATCCAGACTGCTGGTAAACCTCTCTGCCACTGGGCCATATAGGCCCACAGACTCAATGGTGCTTGAAGTGTCAGAGGCATATGCCCTTCAGATTGTGGACTAAAGCCTTGCCATCCTTTGTGGATAACAGCTCCCCTTTTGAGAAACAGTTTTATCCTGCTACTGGACCTTAGTAGTCACTGAGTGCTTAACTATGGGCAACCAAATTAATTATGCAACCTGAGCTGTCCATCATGTTATCTGACTCAGCAAGCCATGAAGTTGGGCATGCACATTAAAATCCCATAATCAAATGGAAGTGATATATACAAGATCAATCCTAAGCAAGAGACTGAAGGCACAAGTAAATTGCATGGAGAAGTGGCCCATATATCCACGGTCCCCACTGCTGCCACTCTATCTTCTCTCTCCTAGCCTGCACCTATTACCTCATGGGGAAGTCCCTACAATCAATTGATATAGGAGGAAAAGACTCAGACCTGGGTTACAGATGATTTTGCATAATGTGCAGGCAATCCTTCAAAGTCAGCAGTTGCAGTACTTCAGCCCCTGACTAGGACATCGTTGAAGGACAGTGATGACAGGAAATCCTCTCAAAAGGGCAAAATGTCAAGCAGCGCACCTGATTGTTCACTTTGCTTGGAAGGAGAAATGGCCAAATGTGTGGTTATATACAAATTCATGGGTTATTTCCAATGGTTTGGCTGGATGGTCAGAGTCATGAAAGAAACATTACTGGAAAATTGGTAGCAAGAAAATTTGGGGGAGAGGTATGTGGATAAATGTCTTTGGGCAAAAAAAAAAAAAAAGAAGATATTTGTTTCCCATGTGAATGTTCACCAAAGTATGACCTCAGCAGAGGAGGATTTCAATAACCATGTAGGTAGAATGACCTATTCTCTGTATCCCGGTCAGTTTCTTTTCCCAGACACCCTTGTATCACCCAATGAGCTCATGGTGGCTATAGTGATAGGAAAGGAGGTTATATCTTGGCTCAATAATATGGGCTTCTACTCACCAAGACCAACCTGACTGCAGCCACTACTGTGTGTCCAGTTTGCCAGCAGCAGAAACCAACAACAATTCCCCTTATGAGGCCATTCTCCAGAATGATCAGGAAGCCAGCTGGTGAAAGGCTGATTACTTTAGACCCCTGAATCATGGAAAGGGTGGAGTTTTTTTCTTATTGAAATAAACAATTACTCTGGATATGAATTTGTCTCCTATGTGTTCAATGCCTGTAACAAAACTACCATTTATGGACATAGAAAATGTCTTAACTACCATCATAGTATTCCACACTGTATTGCTTCTGATCAAGGAACTCTTTTCACGCCAAAAGAATACCAGTGATGTGTGCACATGCACATAGAATTAATTGATCTTATCATGTTCCCCACAATCCTGAGTTAACTTAGTAGGATAGTGAAATGGCCTTTTGAAGACTGTCATAGCATCAGCTAGGTGGTAATATCTTGGAAGGTTGGGACAAGGTTCCCCAGAAATATGCATATGCTTTGAATCAGGATATATATGCTTTCCCCAGAAGGATGCATATGCTTTAATATATGGTGCTGTTTCTTCCATAGCCAGAATTCCATGGGTCCAGAAATGAAGGGGTTTCAGAAATGGGAGTGGCACCAGTCGCTATTACCCCTAGTGACTCACTAGCAAAACTTCCTTTCTATTTCCACAAACTATGTTCTGTTGGCCTGGAGATATTAGTTCCAAAGGGAGGAATAGTTTAATCAATGGTTTATTGAATATGTCAATGATTTATTGAACTGGAAGTTAAGGCTGCTGCCTGGCCACTTTGCATTCCTCATGTCTTTGAATGGACAGACAAAGAAGAGAGTTACTGCAGTGGCTGGGGTTATTAATCCTGACTGCCAAGGGGAAATTGGACTGTTGCTCTATATTAGAGTTAAGGGAGACTGTATCTGGAATACAGGAGATCTTTTAAGCCAAGTCTTAGTATTACCATGCCTTGTGATTGAAGTCAATGGAAAATTATAATAATCCAATTCAGATAGGACTACTAATGGTTCAGACCCTTCAGGAGTAAAGGTTTGGGTCATCCCACCAGGTAAAGAACCACAACCAGCTTAGGTACTTCCTAAATGCAAAGTAAATATAGAATGATTAGTGAAAGCAGGTAGCTACGAATCCAGCTATTATCCTATGACTAGTTACACAGATGAAGACTATAATTGTTGCATTTCTTCATTTTTTATGAATATATTTGCATGTGTAGATTCTAGATAGATAGGTAGACAGATCTATATTTGTATATCTATCTACAAATCTTTGTTTTCTTCTCTCTTTTTATCTCTTTATCATACACAGTAGGTTATATTGACTTTATATTTAAGCATTTTTAACTGTACCTCATAGTATTTAAGTTACAGGATATCAAGAAGAGTATACATAAACCAAGAACTTTGCATCCTCTTCTGGGGAAAGGGTTAGTTAGCATTTTCAGTCATACACATGATAGTTGCATTATGTTAGATCATGTTTAGTATTACCACGCCCTGTGATTCAAGTCAATGGAAAATTAGCATTATGACCATGCTATCGTCTTTATTTAGAGATTAAGTATGATATAAGGAAATGTGTGTGAATGTCATTTTGACAAGCAGTGAATTCATGATATTTAATTATGTGTGTCAACTTATAGAGTATTTTTTATGAGATTACCATTCAAATCAATGCACTCTGGGTAAAGCATATTTCTCTCTATTTGTGGGTGAGCCTCGTCTAATCAGTTGAAGACCTAAATAGAATGAAAAGACTGACTTTTGAGCAAGAGAGAATTATCCAGAAGATTGCCTTCAGACTTCATCTGCACTCTCAGAAACCTGGGTTTGCAGGCGGCTGGTGTTTGAACTGGAACTGTACCATTGACTCTCCCAGGTCTCAAGCTTGTCAGCATATACTGCTGATTTTGAAGTTGCCAACGTCCATAATTGTGTGAGTCAATTCCTTTTTTTAAAAAAATATTTTATTTATTTATTTGACAGTGAGATAGAGAGAGAGTACAGGTAGGCAGAGAGGCAAGCAGAGGGAGAGGGAGAAGCAGGCTCTCCGCTGAGCAGGAAGCCGATGTGGGGCTCGATCCCAGGACCCTGGGACCATGACCTGAGCCGAAGGCAGATGCTCAACCGACTGAGCCACCCAGGCGCCCCAGAGAGTCAATTCCTTTTAATATATCTCTTTCTATGTATGCACATCCTATTGGTTCTGTTTATCTAGAGAACCCTGAGTAAAACAGAAGTATAGCCTTTATGTTTTAGTTTATTCACTGAATGGGAAAGAGAAAGAAGAGATGCTGGAAGAAGTGCCAGTCTTGGACCATTACTACAGGTTGGGTTATAATTCTTGCCAACTCTATGATGAACCTATTTGCAATATCACTGCCTCATTCACCAAAACCCAAGAATTCATTTTTCATCCTGAAATACAAGAAATCTGGCTCTTCTCTTCAAATTCTCAAGGTGATTTTTTAAAACGGTGGATAAAAATGGAAGCTTAAAGGATAAGAAGCCTCCCTGGAACTTTATTCTGATGGATTGTTCCAGAAAGTATAAGAAGTGAGAATTTGATGGCCCATTTCTGGAGAAGAGGTTTCTACATATTGAGGTGCTTTTTGCCAAATGTTGGTCTAATTAAGCCTGAGAAAACCCGTTTCTCAGCGGGCCTGGAGCTGCTGGGTAGAGACAAGCAGTGCTGCAGCATCATGAAACTTCATTATAATGCTGGCAAGACTCTTTTATTAGCAGTAGTTGGGAGGACACCTGGCTAACTGGGGTTTATAGGATATATGATTTCTGCAACATTGCAGGTGGGATGTTAAAGAGCATAATACAATTTCTGGAGGAAGGTGATCTGCAGTTGCTAAGAGCCTCAGTATTCCATAAGGAAGCCAAAACCTATAATCTTGCTGGAGGGGAAAGATGGTGGAGGAGTAGGGGACCCTATTTCAACTGGTCCCCAGAATTGAGCTGGATATCTACCAGACCACTGTGAGCACCCATGAAAACAGCCTGAGATGTAAGAAGATCTGGATCTCTACAAACAGAATATTGCAGGCAGTTGGTTTTGAGGTATGAAGTGGGGAGCCATGATTCCGCGGGCAGATATCAGAGAATAAATGGCAGTGGGAGGGTGCCTGGCCGTGGGGACCCTACACCGCTGGTGAGTGACAGCCTCGCATGCTGCAGATGGGGCACAGACCTGCAGACTGGTAGTGGCGGGGAAAAGACTAGGGCAGCCCCTGGGGTGGAAACCCGGAGCGGTAGGGTCGCGCCTGCGAACTGCAGCCCCCAGAATGGAAACTCAGAGCAGCGGGATCACCTGCGCGTGAACTAGGAGCAGCTGGCGGCTTTAGAAGCATAAAAGGCAGAGATGGAGCCCCGACCGGGAGACAGGACTGGGAGCACTGCGGAGGGGCGCACAACCCAGGACACTGCAGTTTATAGCAGCACGGACAGAAATGGCCTGGAGAGCTCACTGAAGAACAGACTGTGGTCTCTCTGCTCTGAGACAGAGAGTTGGAAATGGTCTCTTCTGCTCTGACTCGTGGAAGAGACGCAGCAAGCCACCAGGGAAAGCCGCCAGAGAACAAAAGCCCCAAAAACTGATTCCGACTGAGCCCATCCCTTGCCACAGGGGCTCAAGGCAACTCCGTCAGAACAGGGTTGCCTGAGTAACAGTGCGGCAGGCCCCTCCCACAGAAGACAGGCTGGGAAAACAAGAGGCCAGCAACCCTAAGGTCCCAAGAAAACAGGTGCATCTTGCTTGGGTTCTGGTCAATAATTTGGACTCTCTACATTCACTCAAACACCCATCAACAGAATGACTAAGAGGAGGAGCCCCCAAAATAGAAAAGACTCAGAGATTATGCCTTATGCTGCAGATTTACATTTGGATGAAGATATAACCAAGATGTCGGAGATAGAATTCAGGCTAGCAATTGTGAAGACAGTGGCTAGAATGGAGAAATCAATTAATGGCAACATAGAGTCTCTAAGGGCAGAAATGAAAGCTGAATTGGCAGAATTTAAAAATGGTATCAATGAGATCCGATCCAATCTAGATAATCTAACAGCTAGGGTAAGTGAGGCAGAAGAACAAATAAGTGACCTGGAAGACAATATAATAAATAAAAAGGGAAAAGAGGAGGCCAGGGAAAAACAACTCAAAATCCATGAAAATAGAATCAGAGAAATAAGTGACACCATGAAGCGTTCCAATGTCAGAATAATTGGAATCCCGGAGGGAGTGGAGAGAGAGAGAGGACTAGAAGATGTATTTGAGCAAATCGTAGCTGAGAACTTCCCTAATCTGGGGAATGAAAGAAACATTCACATCCTAGAGTCAGAGAGGACCCCTCCCCGGCATGTAATAGTAAAACTTGCAAATCTTAGAACCAAGGAAACCATCTTAAGGGCAGTTAGGGGGAAGAGATTCCTTATGTACATAGGGAGGAACATCAGAATAACATTCCTTATGTACATAGGGAGGAACATCCACAGAGACCTGGAAAGCCAGAAAGGCCTGGCAAGACATATTCAGGGTACTAAACGAGAAGAACATGCAGCCAAGAATACTTTATCCAGCAAGGCTGTCATTTAGAATGGATGGAGAGATGCAGAGCTTCCACGACTGACAGAAACTGAAAGAATATGTGACCACTAAGTTGGCCCTGCAAGAAATATTAAGGGGGGTTCTATAAAAGGAGAAAGACCCCAAGAGTGATATACAACAGAAATTCACAGGGACAATCTATAAAAACAACATCTTCACAGGAACATGATGACAATTAATTCATATCTTTCAATACTCACTCTCAATGTGAATGGCCTAAATGCTCCCATAAAATGGCACAGGGTTGCAGATTGGATAAAAAGATAGGACCCATCCATATGCTGCCTACAAGAGACTCATTTTGAACCTAAAGATACATCCAGACTGAAAGTGAAGGGATGGAGATCCATCTTCCATGCCACCAGACCTCAAAAGAAAGCTGGGGTAGCAATTCTTATATCAGACAAATTAGATTTTAAACTAAAGTCTGTACTTAGAGACACAGAAGGACACTATATTATTCTTAAAGGGTCTATCCAACAAGAAGATCTAACAATTGTAAATATCTAGGCCCCAACATGGGAGCAGCCATCTACAGAAGCCAACTGTTAACCAAAATAAAGAGTCATATTGATAACAATACGTTCTCAATACTCTATTCTCAGCAATGGACAGATCATCTAAGCAGAAAATCAGCAAGGAAACAAGAGCTTTGAATGATACATTGGACCAGATGGACCTCATAGATATTTACAGAACATTCCACCCTAAAACAACAGAATATGCATTCTTCTCCAGTGCACATGGAACTTTCTCCAGAATAGACCATATGCTGGGTCACAAATCAGGTCTCAACCAATACCAAAAGATTGAGATTATTCCCTGCATAATCTCAGATCACAATGCTCTAAAACTGGAACTCAATCACATGAAAATTTTGGCAGAAATTCAAACACTTGGAAGCTAAAGACCACTCTGCTCAAGAATGTTTGGGTCAACCAGGAAATCAAAGAAGAACTTAAACAATTCATGGAAATCAATGAGAACAAAAACACATCAGTCCAAAACCTATGGGATACTGCAAAGGCGGTCCTAAGGGGGAAACATAGCCATCCAAACCTCACTCAAAAAAATAGAAAAATCCCAGATTCACCAACTAACTCTACACCTTAAAGAACTAGAGAAAAATCAACAAAGGATGCCTAAGCCATACATTAGAAGAGAAATAATTAAGATTAGAGCAGAGATCAATGAATTAGAAACCAGAAACACAGTAGATCAGATCAACGAAAGTAGAAGTTTGTTCTTTGAAAGAATTAATAAGATCGATAAACCACTGGCCAGACTTATCTAAAAGAAAAGAGAAAGGACCCAAATTAAAAAAAATATGAATGAAAGGGGAGAGATCACGACTAACACCAAGGAAATAGAAACAATTATTAGAAATTATTATCAACAACTATATGCCAATAAACTGAGCAATCTGGGTGAAATGGAGGCCTTCCTGGAGACCTATAAGCTGCCAAGACTGAAACAGGAAGAAATTGACAACCTGAATAGGCCAATAACCAGTAACAAGATTGAAGCAGTGATCAAAAACCTCCCAAAAAACAATAGTCCAAGGCCTGATGGATTCCCTGGGGAATTCTACCAAACATTCAAAGAAGAAATAATCCCTATTCTACTGAAGCTGTTTCAAAAAATAGGAGCAGAAGGAAAACTTCCAAACTCATTCTATGAGGCCAGCATTACCTTAATCCCCAAACCAGGCAAAGACCCCATCAAAAAGGAGAATTTCAGACCGATATCCTTAATGAATATGGATTCCACAATCCTCAACAAAATCCTAGCTAATAGGATCCAACAATACATTAAAAGGATCATCCACGACCATGTGGGATTTATCCCCGGGATGCAAGGTGGTTCAACATTCGCAAATCAATCAGTGTGATAGAACACATTAATAAGAGGAGGGAGAAGAGCCATATGGTCCTCTCAATTGATGCAGAAAAAGCATTTGACAAAATACAACATCCTTTCCTGATTAAAACTCTCCAGAGTGTAGGGATAGAGGGAACATTCCTCAAGTTCATAAAATCCATCTATGAAAAACCCACAGCAAATATCATCCTTAATGGGGAAAAGCTGAGAGCCTTTCCCTTAAGATCAGGAACACATCAAGGATGCCCACTCTCGCCACTATTGTTCAACATAGTACTAGAAGTCCTAGCAACAGCAATCAGACAACAAAAAGAAATAAAAAGTATTCAAATTTTCAAAGAAGAAGTCAAACTCTCTCTTTTTGCAGATGACATGATATTTTATGTGGAAAACCCAAAAGCCTCCACCCCCAAATTACTAGAACTCATCCAGCAATTCAGTAATGTGGTAGGATACAAAATCAATGCACAGAAATCAGTTGCTTTCTTATACACCAACAACGCAACTGTAGAAAGAGAAATTAGAGAGACGATTCCATTTACAATAGCACCCAAAACCATAAGAAACCTCGGAATAAACCTAACCAAAGAGGTAAAGGATCTATACTCTAAGAACTACAAAACACTCATGAAAGAAATTGAAGAAGACACAAAAAGATGGAAAAATATTCTATGCTCATGGATCAGAAGAATAAACATTGTTAAAATGTCTATGCTACCCAGAGCAATCTATACCTTCAATGCCATCCCAATCAAAATTCCAATGACATTTTTCAAAGTGCTGGAACAAACAATCCTAAAATTTGTATGGAATCAGAAAAGACCCCGAATCACCAAGGAAATGTTGAAAAAGAAAAATAAAGCTGGGGGCATCACGTTGCCCGATTTCAAGTTATATTACAAAACTGTGATCACCAAGACAGCATGGTACTGGCACAAAAACAGACATATAGACCAATGGAACTGAATAGAGAACCCAGATATGGACCCTAAACTTATGGTCAAATAATCTTTGACAAAGCAGGAAAAAACATGCAATGGAAAAAAAGACGGTCTCTTCAATAAATGGTGCTGGGAAAATTAGACAGCCACCTGCAGAAGAATGAAACTCGACCATTCTCTAACACCATTCACAAAGATAAACTCAAAGTGGATGAAAGATCTCAATGTGAGACAGGAATCCATCAAAATCCTAGAAGAGAACAAAGGCAGTATCCTCTTTGACATCGCCCACAGCAACTTCTTTCAAGAAACGTCTCCAAAAGCTAGTGAAACAAAAGCAAAAATGAACTTTTGGGACTTCATCAAGATAAAAATCTTCTGCACAGCAAAGGAAACAGTCAACAAAACAAAGAGGCAACCCACAGAATGGGAGAAGATATTTGCAAATGACACTACAGATAAAAGGCTGGTATCCAAGATCTATAAAGAACTTCTCAAACTCAACACCCAAAAAACAAATAATCAAGTCAAAAAGTGGGCAGAAGATATGAAAAGACACTTCTCTGAAGAAGACATACAAATGGCTAACAGACACATGAAAAAATGTTCATCATCATTAGCCATCAGGGAAATCCAAATCAAAACCTCACTGAGATACCACCTTACACCAGTTAGAATGGCAAAAATGGACAGGGAAAGAAACAACAAATGTTGGAGAGTTTGTGGAGAAAGGGGAACCCTCTTACACTGTTGGTGGGAATGCAAGTTGGTACAGCCACTTTGGAAAACAGTGTGGAGGTTCCTCAAAAATTTAAAAATAGAGCTACCCTATGATCCAGCAATTGCACTCCTGGGTATTTACCCCAAAGACACAGATGTAGTGAAAAGAAGGGCCATATGCACTGCAATGTTCATAGCAGCAATGTCCACAATAGCCAAACTGTGGAAAGAGCCGAGATGCCCTTCAACAGATGAATGGATAAAGAAGATGTGGTCCATATATACAATGGAATATTACTCAGCCATCAGAAAGGATCAATACCCAACTTTTACATCAGCATGGATGGGACTGGAGGAGATTATGCTAAGTGAAATAAGTCAAGCAGAGAAAGTCAATTATCATATAGTTTCACTTTTTTGTGGAACATAAGGAATAGCATGGAGGACATTAGGAGAAGAAAGGGAAAAATGGGCAGGGGGGAATTGGAGGGAGAGATGAACCGTGAGAGACTATGGACCTGAGAAACAAACAGGGTTTTAGAGGGGAGGGGGGAGGGGGGATTGGTTAGCCTCATGATGGGTATTAAGGAGGGCACGTACTGCATGGAGCACTGGGTGTTATACGAAGACAATGGATCGTGATCACCACATCAAAAACCAATGATGTATTATATGGTGACTAACATAACATAATAAAATTAAAAAAAAAAAAAAACTATAATCTCCTTCATGTTTAGAATGTTCTGCAAAGCAAATTAAACATTTGAGATGGTGGAGATGGACTGATTCCTCAAGCCAGTAACAGCAGTTAATAAGATCAGGTTACCAAACAAACTTTCCAGACTGATCTCCCTCCATTTCCTAAAAAAAAAACAAACAAAAAAGCACCGGGTGCTTAGAGCAGGCTCACACTCTATAAATAACCTAGGCCAAGAAATGTCCTTCCTCTCTACTCCTATCCTCAAATTAAATTTGAACTAGTTTCAGTTTGAACCTTCAAACTAGTTTTGTTGGTCTTTCTTTGTAAAACGATACTTTTGTTTCAGTGTTCACTAAACAATGGATATCATAGGAGTGGTTCCTGGGTCATTTGCTCATTTACAAAAGGTTTCATGTGTCCTGTGCAGATTATCTTGGTCAGTTTCTTCTTTTTTTAAAGCAAATTTAAGCTTTGTTGTTAACAAACTATAAAGAAAAACCCTGAAACTAATCATATAATTGTTATTATTACAGAGGAAGTTTTAGCCTTCGTATATTAAATCTTAGCAGTTTCCAAGATTTCTGACAGCAAGCAATGAAAATAGAGTTGCAATTTTTCAGATCTTCCTCTATTCTTCGCTCTATAACTTCTAGGATGTTCTTTTACAATTTTTTTTTAAAGATTTTATTTATTTTTTAGAGAGTGAGCGAGAGAGAAACAGCATGAGAGGGGAGAGGGTCAGAGGGAGAAGCAGGCTCCCCGCTGAGCCGGGAGCCCGATATGGGACTCCATCCCAGGACCCTGGGATCATGACCCGAGCCGAAGGCAGACACTTAACCATCTGTGCCACCCAGGCGCCCTCTTTTACAATTTTAAACCAAAAGACTTTTTGAAAATCATGTTTTGTGGGCTAGATTGTGTTTGGCACTATATATAGCCCATTACAATTACAAAGTAATGGTATTTTAATTTTTCTTTTTTTTTTTTGTAAAGGATAACTTTTATCTACAGTTCATACACCTATTTTTCCTTATATATGCTTCCTGTTCATTATTTCTTGAGATCATTTTTTTTATTTCTCAATTCAATATAGTTTCTTAACTAAGACCAGAGGATTAGTGTATTATTATCCCACTTATAAGATGAAAATATTTTCAACAGGATCCTTGCCTCATAAGAGATATCAAGATATTGTGTGCTTATAAAACAACTGAGGCTTATAAAAACAACTTAAAAAAACAATTATACTTAGCATATTATATATGTCCATAATTTTAAGAAAAATTACACATAATTAATACAATCTCTTATTATGATAAAGATTGCTTCCAAAAAAAAAGGTCTTTGCTAGCTCTTTAGTTACTTATGAACTGACCTTATGACATTTTATCTTTCTCCTTCAATATTCTTTCTTGATCATCAGTCACTGTTTTCTTTATGTTCTATGTCAGTGAGAAAAGTAGTGATGCAGCCACAGATAATGAATCATGAACAAGCTCTTGCCATTTATATCATAAATATGACAGTGCAGTGCCTGCAGACAGTGTTATTTCCGGTCTGCATTCCTGGACACTGAGGTCAATAAAATTGCTACCAGTCATAAAGCATGGACAGGAGACATACTTGTGTGCAGTGAATCTTCTGACTGGAGCATGAATTACTATTTCAGGATGACAAAATCAAGGCATCCGGGGTCTCTTGGTAGAAAGATGACTCTACTATACTTTGAGCTTGTTCCTTAGACATCCCTTTCATGATTTCCTATAACCCCCTAAGAACTGGTCTATTTACTTCTTTCATCACTACTAAATAAAGCTTTGCCTGGGTTTCGCTATTTCCCTTAATATGCAGGTATAATAGGTCTCCAAGTCAATTTCACCACTTTGACCACTCTCAGAAGCAAGCATAGCCCACCACATAGTTTAATCCTGTTTGAAGTCTTGTACTGCTGTGTATTGTGGGAAACAGTCATTGGTTAAGACTGATGAAGATTCTCTCCTTGACCAATTCTAGTCAGACTCCTCTGAATTCTCTTTTCAAGTAAGCTCTGAATTTCAGCTTGCATGTTCATCTCTGCATTGTCTTTTTTTAGCAAAGATCTGGTTAAAGTCAATTTATCCAAAATCCCCATCATCTATATCTGACCAACCTTGATATCTCTTCAGGGTCCTCAACCTTCACCATTCCCAATGTGTGATCACCTTGGCCTGGCCTTCAGCAAAAGTCCTGTTAACCAGAATCCCCCTCTTACCACCCAAGATCAAATGGAATTTATTAATCATTTTGCACATATTCCTTTGACTGTTTTTCCTGGTTATCCTTCCTTGGCCCCATCCCTACTCACTAGCAGGATATTGTAGGGATGTAGGGAAAGCCTCACTCCTTCCTCTCTGCCATGCAAGTTTTTCTGACCCTGTTCCATCAGTTATAGCTTCTCTCTGGATCTTCTCCCATGGTTCCAGAATTACTAGTTTTGGGTGATACCTTCACCCTGCCATGTCAGGGCAAAAAAAAAAAAAAGGTAAGGGCTTCACGTTGATTTGACTTCCTATGTGTTTCATCATTGCCCTGTTGATTTCTTTAATCCTGCCCAAACCTCTGTAAATAGTTCTTGCCTTAAATTATTTTGAATTAAATTATTTTGAATGTACCATCTGTTTCTGAATGGGAACCACACTGAAATGTCTGGACCATTCCTCCCTTTGCCTACCCTGGCCCCATTCATATAATTAAAGACTCTTTTTGTTCAATGCTAGCTCAGTCTTTATTTTGTCAGGAACAACCTCTTCAAATAAGTAGTTCCACTACTAATGGTTTCAACAAACACTCTAACTTTTCTTAGAAAGTTAAAATATTATATTCCTTTACATAATTATCTGTCTACCTCATTTAACTCCATTTTCTATAAGAGCTGGGTCCAGGTGTTTCTTGCTCTTCGTTATATTCCCAGTGTCCAACCAAGCCTTTTAGAATATTGTAAGCACTCAATAAATAAGTTGAAAGAAAAATCGAATGAGTAAATGAATTGTTGTTCTGATTCACGTTAACATGCACTGTTTTCTCTTATATCAGTAACTCCCTAAACATTATTCTTTTTTTCTGAAATAGCCACGTTGGGCCATTTGCTGACTTTTCTCTCATTACATTTTAGTAACAGATATTGCTAAAAATAAAATAAAAAATTCCTTTGAGGAAAAAAATAAGTTGTACAGGCTAGCAAAGAAATCTTTAAAAACATAATTGTACTCATTTCAGTGAGGTAGTTTTGCTGACCAAGATATTTGTTTGTCAATATAAGCATCATTACTTAAAATAGCTAAGGGCAAGTCTAATCAAGCCTCAGAAAATTTCTGCCACAGGAGACTGATTTGACTTCCAGATCACTTGACCTTTCCAGATCCTTGTAAAGGTCAGGACTCAATTCCACCAGCTCTACCTAAAGCTCTCTCTCTGATTTTGAATTTAGCTAGAATGTTTCCTTTCTCTTTCATTATTCTTTTCCCTGTTTATTAGTTTAATGCATCTATTAGATACTCTCAGTGATTTCACTGTATTTTTAACTTAATTCCCAAACAACCGTAATGTAATTCTTCCTCTTAAGACAAATAGATTTATACTTGTTTGCCACCTCCACACTGTTTCTTATTTATTCTGAGGATAATAAGAATATAATCGTACTGCAGAAGTTTCCTTCATCTTGTTTAGCTAGTAGTTCAGCTTCTGGTGACAAGAAGAATCTATCTTTGTCTTGGTCACTTACTTTGGTAAAATATTTAAATTCAGAAAATTTCTAAATAGGCATTTCCATTGATAGCAAGCACAGGAAATTTCTAGTGGGATAAGTAGTTAGGAGAATCAGAAAGCTGCAAATGATTATATAATATTATATTACTTATTAGTCTAACAAAACCCATAGTCCTTATTTTGTACTTTATTTCCTCTTCAGTTTCCAGAACACTATTCTTGAGTAAATTTTTATACCAAAATTAGTATAATGATATTACAACATCTTCAAAAATCATACATTGACATTTAGGTGATATACATTATTTAGGATAGTTTATATGATTTCTTTTTTTTTTAAGATTTTATTTATTTGGCAGAGAGAGAGAGTGCACACAAGGAGGTGGAGCAGCAGGGGGAGCTGAGCAGGGAGCCCAATGCGGGGCTCGATCTCAGGACCCTGGTATCATGACCTGAGCTGAAGGCAGCTACTTAACCAATTAAGCCACCCAGGCACCCCTAGCTTATGATTTATGATGTCAATTTTAATCTTTTATCATACTAAATATTGACTAGAAAAAGTTTTAAAAATTAACTTGGACACCATTGGTAGCAATAGCTCCGTATGAGCAATCCCCATATACTAGAATTTCTATTCATAATTTTTAAATAAAAATCACAATAGCTACAGATTATTATGTGTTGGTCATTTTCCATGAATTGAGAGAGGTGTTTTACATGTTTATTATTTGTTTTTTATTATAAAAACAGTATGAGTTTATCTCTACTTTATAGGTAGAGGAGTACAGCTTAGAAAAGGTAACAAGTAAGAGACACTGCCAAAAATTAAAATAGGTCTTCCTCAATCCCCAGCCTCTTTTTATGCCACCTCAGAAGAGTCTGAAGAGCAGGGGTGCGTGGATGGCTCAACTGGTTGAGCATGAGATCAGCCCCACCAGGGCTTGGTGCTCAGTGCAGAATCTGCTTGAGATTCTTTCCTTCCCCCTCTGATCCTCCCCCTGCTCACATGTATGTGTGCACTCTTTCTCTCTCTCTCTCTCTCTCATAAATAAATAAATCTTAAAAAAAAAAAAGGATCTGAAAAGCAGAACAAGAAGGTGACTAGGTAGGCTAAACAGGTTCTACAGTTTACAGTCCTTTGTTTCAATCACATCTTTATCAGTAGAACCTAATATGTCTGTCCTTGGATGCATTGCTTAACTTTTTAAAGTCTCAGCTTCTTCTGCTGCAAAGTAGACACAATATAAAATCTTTGTTTTAGATTGCAATGAAAACAAAATTCAAAAGATTTTATTTTTGTGTATGGTATAAGAAAATGGTCCAGTTTCATTCTTTTGCATATAGCTAGCTGTCCACCTTCGCAACATTATTTATTAAAGAGACTGTCTTTTCCCCATTATATATTTTTTCTTCCATTGTACTCCATTTTGCTTCCAATGTACCCCATTATGGTTAATTAATCTGCATAATTAACCATACAAGCATAGGTATATTTCTGGCCTCTCATTTCTCTTCCATTGATCTATATGCCTATTTTGGTGCCAGTATCATACTGTTTTGATTATTATAGCTTTGTAGTATAGTTTGAAATCTGAGATTGAACTTCTCCATCTCCGTTCTTTCTTAAGATGCTTTGGCTATTTGAGGTCTTTTTTTGTTCTATACCACTTTTAAGATTATTTTTGTCTAATTCTATAAAAAATACTATTGGTATTTTGGTAAGGACAAAAATAACTCAAAATGGATTAAAGTCCTAAATGTAAGACCTCAAACCATTAAACTTATAAAAGAAAACATAAAGAGTAATCTCTTGGACATCAACCTTAGCAATCTTTTTCTGGATATATCTTCTAATCCAGAGAAAAAAAACAAAACCAAACAACTGGACTACATCAAGCTAAAAAGGTTTTGCACAGTGAAGGAAACCATCAACAAAACAAAAAGGCAACCTACTGAGTGGGAGAAGATATTTGCAAATGATATATATAATAAGGGGTTAATACCAAAAATATATAAGAACTCATACAACTCAACACCAAGAATAATAATAATAGTAGTAGTAGTAATAATAATCCAATTAAAAATGTGAAGATGACCTAAAAAGACTTTTTTTCCTCAAGAAGACATCCAGAAGGCCAACAGACACATGAAAAGATGCTCAACATCACTAATCATCAGGGAAAGACAAGTCAAAACTACAATATGATATCACCTAACACCAGTTAGAATAGCTAGTATCAAAAAGACAAGAAATAACAAGCATTGGCAAGGATGTGGAGAAAAGGAAACCCTTGTGTACTATTGGTGGGAATGTAAATTGCTTCAGTCACTATGGAGGTTAGTCAAAAAACTAAAAAATAGAGGTACTATAAGGTTCACTCTCTGGGTATTTATCTGAGGAAAACTCAAAATTTAAAAAATAGCATCCAAAATATCTTGGCATATGAGAAACTAAGAAAACATGACTAATTCTCAGGAATAAAGATAATCAACAGATGTCAACACCAGATGACAGAGATGTTGGAATTATCAGATAAAGACTTACAGCATAAATTATAACTATGCTCCATGAGGTAAAAATTAAAAAGAAAAATGATTAAAATAGAGAGAAATTCTCAATCACAAAATAAAAACTATAGCAAAATAATCAAATGGGAATTCTACAACTCAGAAAATATGTATCTGATTAAAAAGCTAACTGGTTAGACTCAGTAACAGAGTAGCGATGAGAGAGGAAAGACTCAGTGAACTTGAAGGTAGGTTAATTGAAATTATTCATTCTGGAGAACAGACAGAACTGGGACAGTGACAAAAAGTCTAACATTTTTGTTATTTAAGTCCCAAAAGGAGACTGGAGATTGTTTCAGAAGAAATACTGTAAAAAATGGCTGATAACTTTCCAAATTTGGCAGAAGAAATACATTTACAGAATCAAGAAAATCAGAAAACCTCAAATACAATAAACTCTAAGAAAATCATGCCTAGACACAGCATAATCAAACTCCTGAAAACCAAAGATAAAATGCATAAATATAGACCTATATATAGCTGTACTAAAGATAAAGATTAGATATCATGTTATATATAGATGTAAAATAAATATATATTATATTTATATTATATGTAAATATATAAATAAATATATATAAATATAAAATATATGAATACATAAATAAATATATTTATATTATACATATTACATATATATTAGATATACATAGTTTACATATCATTTATTTATCTAATCCATATATACATATTAATAAAATACATATATATCTAATCTCTATATAGTTTATCTATCTGTCCATATGTACATCTACCTATGTATCTATCTAGCTATATGAACATATCTTGAAAGCTGCTAGAAAAAGATGTTACATTATATAAAGAGGTACAATGATATGTGTGACTGAAGATTTCTCATCAAATACCACAAAAGCTGGACTAAGAAAACAATGGAACAACTTGTTTTAAGTACTGAGGTAAAATACAAACAAAAAAAAAACAACAAAAAACTATACCCAGAATTTTGTGTCTAATAAAAATATCCTTTAAGAATGAAGGTTATATAAATACATTCTCAGAAGACAAAAAACTAAGAAAATTATTCACTAACACATTTTTTTTAAGATTTTATTTATTTATTGAATGAGAGAGAGAAAGCACATGAGAGGGAGGAGGGTCAGAGGGAGAATCAGACTCCCCGCCGAGCAGGGAGCCCGATGCGGGACTCGATCCCAGGACTCCAGGATCATGACCTGAGCCGAAGGCAGTCCCTTAACCAACTGAGCCACCCAGGCGCCCCTTCACTAACACATTTAATATAAAAGAAACGGTGAAGGAATATCTTCAGGCTAAAGAGAAATTATACCAGAGAAAAAGTAGAACCTCAGGAATGTATAAAGATCAACAGAAAATGTACAACTCTGAGTGTATATTAACTTAAGATTAGTTTAATTTTCTCTTTTTAAATTTTTAAAAAAGAGGTATGACAACTATTCCAATTACATGGTTAACTTTTCCCATAAGCAATTCTATAATAAATATGTTTGGCTTTGTGGGTCATATGGTCTCTGTTGTAACTAATCAATTTTGCCAATAAGATTCAGAAGCAGCCACAAATAATACATAAGCAAATGGGTGTGACCAGGCTGGGACTGCAGCAGCCTGGATTTGGCTCATGGGTTGTAGATTGCCAGCCCTAATTCTAAATGTACCAAATAAAAGAAAAATGTCTTATTGAATAAAAACACAAGACAACCATTCTCTCTATAAGAAACCTGCAACCAATATAAATGCATGGATTAAAGGATGATTAATTCCAAACAATCAGGAGAGAGCAGGAGTGGCTATTTTGATATCACAATGTACTTTAGAACAAGGAATATTTTTAGAAACAAATATATAATAGTAGAGTCAATTTACTAAATAGTCATAGCACACTAGATATGTATACATCTAAGAACAGATCTTCAAAACGCATGAAGCAAAAGCTGATAGAACTGAAAGGAAAAATAGACAAATTTATAATCATAATTCAAAACTTTCACCTTCTGTTCTCAACAATAAATAAACAAGTAGACAGAAGATCAGTAATTCTAGAGACTAACAAAACAAGGCTCGACAAGCTTGACTTAACTGACATTTTTGGAACATTCCATCTAACAACAGCAGAGTGTACATGTATATAAATTATCTTAACTTTTACCCTAAAAAATTATAAAAGGAAGAGTACATAAAAATAAGCAGAAAAGGGAATAATGGTAAGGTAGATCTATAAAATTAAAAATGGAAAACGGTGGAGAAAAATGACTGAAATCTATTTCTTTAAAGAAATCAATAAAATTGATAAACATTTAGCCAGACTGATTAATTAAAAAAAAAAAATAAAGAAGACACAATTACAAACATAGGATGAAAGGGAGGTTACTACAGACACTAAAGCCACAAAAGGAAAATAAGAAATATTACAATTTTTTGCTTAAATTTGACAACTCAGATGAACTGGATTAATTCCTTGAATGACATAAACTGCAAAAGTTCACTATTTAAGGAAAATCTCAATATTTCTAAATTTATTAAAGAAGTTGAACTTAGAGTTAAAATCTTTATAAAACAATAAGAACAAGATAAATTTTAGCTTAGCTATCTTAGTGCAGATAAAACCAAACACTTGAAGGAGGAAACACCAGTTCTACATAAACCCATCTAGAAAACAAGAGATTAAGAAACACTTCCCAACTCATTTTGAGTCCCTCTTATGCTGGTTCCAAAACTAGACAAAAATATTGTAAAAAATTAAAATTACAAACCAATTTTCATTATGAATAGAAATGCAAACTGCCTTAAAATATTAGCAAATCTATTCCAGCAACATATAAAGGACAGTATAATGTAAAAAATGGTATTTATGCTGGGAATGCAAGGCTGGTTTGATTCAACATTAGAACATCAATCAAGTGTAATTTATTATATGAAAGGATTAAGAAGAAAAAAAAACATATGATCATCTTAGTTGATGCAGAAAAAGTGTTTGGCAAAATTCAATACCCACTCATGATTCAAAACTCACAGAAAACTCTGACTACAAGGGAATTTATTTAACCTGACATTGAACTTCTATGAAAACCTACACCTACCATCTTAATAATTAATATCCTTCTTAGTGGTATTTTTTCTGTAAGATTGGAAACAAGGCAAGAACGTTTATTCAGCTTTACACTGGAGATCCCAATCAGTGAAACAAGGCAATAAAGAGAAATAAAAAGTATATATATATAAAAAGAATAAATAAAAATATTTATATTTGCAGACCACATAATTTCCCATTTAGAACCATCCCCCAAAATTTACAAAAGAGCACAAAATAAAACAAAAGGGATTAGAACTAGGAAGTAAGGATAGCAAGTTTGCAGAGTGCAAGGTAATAAAAATAAGCGATTGTATTTTAATACACTAACAATCACTTGAAAATTTCAAAAGCAAGTATCACTTATAGTACTTCAAAAAAAAGCATCATGAAGTACTTTGTTATATAACTAACAAATATGTGAAGAATATTGAAGATGAAAGCTGCACAACCAGACAGTGTTCAATTAGCATTGCTCCACTATGCACAGATTTCAGGCATTATGGTTCAGTTAAACAATGACAATATCGCAAACACAGTTCAAATTCAGTCGCCATAGTATATTAACCATGATTGATTGCATAAAATATAAAATTCGGTGCTAGTGCTTTAGTCCACAAGCTTCTGCATAAATAAGCAGATGTACAGGGTGATCAGTAACCAATGATGTCCCTTCTTTAACAGTGTGCTGATTGGTCACTTTGCATCTGTTCTTTAGTTCATGCTCATACAGAAAAGTGTGTAGTTGTGTTGTCTCCTTATGTCCCTGTGATAAACCCCCATGTCATTTTTCAAAATGAATGATCACAAGATGGATTACCGAAAAAAGATGAAAGAACAGCAAGGACACAAAAAGTGATCATGCTGGAAGTGAAATTATAATCGAGCATAAATGAAGTTATAGAAGAAATAGCTGATGGGGGAATGTTGACCCTACCATTTGAGAGACTCTACGTATGCAGTCAGAGGATTAAAAAGGAGAGCATAAATGGGGGAGGGGGAGTAATGCAAAAGATAAAAACATCCCAGAGGAAGTAATGTTGACAAAAACTTTGCATTAAGGAAACTCTCAGGGATGTATTATTATACATTGAAAGTATAAAAGGTAGAATGATGGAAGCTAAACCAAGCTTAGAAAGAAGGATGACAATTCACAAAAGCTCAGAAAAGATGTTCATTCCCTATCATTACTTATAAATTACAAGAAGAAGTAGGCAAGCATTGTTCAAACTTCTCTAAAATGTGGAAAGAAAATCTAAAAAAGTAAACATGTAAAGAAATGTAGCTTGCTAAAGTAAGGTTGTTATTTACCTTTGCCATAGCATATTCACTTTTCTGTAATGCCCCTCCGAACATATTTAGACTTATTTTATGTGGTTATCAATTAAAGTGATCATAATTATTTTTTGTTGGTTTGCTTATTGAGCAAAATACCACGGTCATGAAGTGTGTTTTAGTGTATTGCAATAACCTCCTGCAAAATATGAGTTCAGGATATTCAAAGATAGTTAAATTTTATAAAATACGCTAATTAAACCATTTTTTGTAAATAGTTTTTTTTTCTTCATGGTTTAAACTATCAGTACCGTTCAAAATCTGCAAATTGGAACAAAGGATGTAAGAAAGCTAATTACCAAAAGATGTAAATTAAAAATACCAATCAGACTAGGGTTTATTTTTGCTCCCCATTATTACAATCATTGCATTTCCTTAATATTTCATCTAATTTGAAGTGAAATCAAACTCTGAAGAAAAATGCAGGAGTAGTTCTTTGTGATTCCTCTTTTCTCTGGCAATATTCTTCCCTGGTATGTATGGGAAGGACCTTTCACTGTTTCCATAAATCTCAACAACTGGTTTTAGTTCAAATGGTTCAGAGAAATACCATTAGAAATATCTTGTTGGGGGTGCCTGGGTGGCTTGGTGGGGAATCTGCTTCTCCCTCTGCCTGCAGCTCCCCCTGCTTGTGCTCTCTTTCTCTGACAAACAAAATCTCTAAAAAAATATTTTGTTGGTTTTATAATTCATTTACAACAATGAATTTTAATTAATTTAATTTTGATTCATTTGGGATTCATCAGATTAACATAGTTTGTAACCATTTTTGGTTCCTGGTGATTTATTCTGAAGCAATGGACTACAGCATGTGTAGGAATAATGGAGCGGGCAACTGTCCTGTAAAGGAATACCCCTTTGTTTCAAAACTACCAGAGAGAACTCATCATCATTATCATTAAACATACTTGTTGCTTGTTTCTTCTTATTATTATTATATTACAAGTTTTCAGACAGGGCACCTGGGTGGCTCAGCCTGTTAAGCATTTGGCTCAGGTCATAGTCCCATGGTCCTGGGATCGAGTCCCTCATCGGGCTCCCTGCTCATCAGGGAGTCTGCTTCTCTCTCTGCCCCTCACCCTGCTCTTGTGCTATCTCTTACTTTCTCTCTTTCTCAAGTAAATAAATAAAATCTTAAAAAAAAAAAAAACCACTTCAGATGTTAACTCACTGAATCCATATGAAAGGAAGTGTTATTATCTTCCTCAGTTTACAGAAGATAAAACAGAGGCACTGAGAAGTTGATTTAATGGCTCAGTGTAACACAGTTAGCACATGGTGAAGCCACCATTCAAATCTAAGCATCTGAAATCCAGAGTTCATGATCTTATCCACTACACTAGACTGACTTAGGACAAGTCCTGAGAGGAAGTCCAGGACTGTTAAAATGAATTTTCCCTGTCACTAACATCAGCGTGATCTCAGACACAGTAAGTGACCACTCAGCCACGTTTCATTTTCTATAAAACTTGAAGTTGAATTTCAACACAACGGATGGCTTTTACACTTTTATACAATTCTATTTACTTTGACTGGATTGAAAGGGTCTTATGATCAGGTCATGCTACACAGACCTTACCCACTTTTGCAAGCAAGTTTATAAATGCTAGATAAATATTTCTTTTCACAAAACCAGCAGGAAGAGGTATATCAGAAGGGGAGTACACAGAAATCTTGGTGATCTTCACTTACATAATGATGAAATTATGTGTTTGATCTGGTGGAATAGGAAAATAGATCTGACTCTCCTTCAACACTATCTTTTTCATCATCCTATCAGCCATGATTAGAGAAACCTTATTGTACTTTGCAGTGCATATTGATACTCACATACTGGAAACCCACATGCATACAAACATACACAGACAAAACTATCTAAAAGACACGCAAAACCAAATCAGTTTATGGAAGATGTCTATAGTTAAGGGAACAATATCATTTTTCTGACAGCACAGCCTGAGAAGTCTTTTCAGTGACAAAACAACTATTGTATGAGAGTCTTTTTCATAGAGGTGGAGTCGGAACATATGACTCAAAGTTCCACTTAATATAGAGTATAGTTTACTCGTCACTTAAGTCATGTCAATCATGTAAGTCTAAATAAATCAAATCAATGTCGCCTCTGTACAAATTAGGCAAACAGAAGGTGGTTGGCATTTTGTTCTCTTATGTCCTCTAGGCCAAGCATTTTTCTGTAGGGCAAACACTGTACAACCATATTTGACAGCCCTAATAAAGAATAAAAAGCAGGCTGTTACCCTTGTCCTCAATATCAAGAAGTTTTGTTTTGTTTTGTTTTTATAATTTTGAAAGTGAATGGAGTAGAAGCAAATAGGTATCCATCTGTGATTTCAATCAATAGAGACCAATTCCTGTGACACACAGGTCGTATGGCAAATGTCAGTTAGGTCTCATCAATCAGTTTCCTGCAAGAAACCAAAGTCAAGCAGGGCCAAGATCTGAACCATGTGCTAACATTGGAGAAAAACTGTAGACTGTTAGAGCAGGAAAAATTCTTAGAGACAATCTTATGCACTTCTTCACTAAATAGATGAAGGAAATTGAACCTAAATATGTTTGGAGACTTTTCTAAGCTCAACAGTGCCACAAAGATGGCATATGATCCACCTGTCTGAGTGTATTCTAGAGAATACATGGAAGATATAAACTATATACATATGAGTAAGTTTATTTAGTATCTCAAATCTTTCCCCTTTTGTGGCAGAAGTCACAGAAGTCTTTTCTGTAAATAAGAGATACTACAGGGCGCCTGGGTGGCTCAGATGGTTAAGCGTCTGCCTTCGGCTCAGGTCATGATCTCAGGGTCCTGGGATCGAGTCCCGCATTGGGTTCCCTGCTCAGTGCAGAGCATGCTTCTCCCTCTCCCTCTGCCCCTCCCTCTGCTTGTGCTCTTCTGTCTATCTCTCTGCCAAATAAATAAATAAAATCTTAAAAAAAATAGGCAGTATTCCAAAATAAGACAATTCTTTTAGAAAAAAAAAAAGAGATACTACAAATGTGTCTGATGGTTTCATTTACTCATAGATTAATTCAATAAATGTTTAGTCAGTACTTACCAGTCCATTCATCTTGCCTTTAATTGTAGACATTACTTTAGGATACAGGCATCACCACTTAAAGACTGGCCATGTTGGTTATACAATAAAAATCTTATGCCAACACAATAGAGCTTATCTATTAAGCACAGTGCAATGGGTTAATACACAGCTTTATTCATCCTTTGTTCCCATCCTTATTTCCCTTTCTTCACAATATATCATAGCAATCTAGAACACCTTGTTTCTCATAAAGCTCATATGTCACACTCATCATTTTCTGTTCCCTCCTTAGAATCAAAACTGACCATGATTTTGCTATATCTACAGCCAGGAAATTTTACTAGAGATCTTTCTACAACATAATGCCATCTTCTGAGAGTCAGATCAGTGTTGTTAGAATAATTACATTTCTTTCTAGTAGCCAGGTGAAACTAAAGCATACTTGAAGACAGACTGTAAGAGGAAAAAGGTACTTTATCCATGATGTTCCCCTTCATTCAAGCTTGAGCAAGACTCCCCTTTCTTTCTGAATACTTTTCACTTCCTATCCTACTTTTCAGTTCCTAAAAATAATATGATTATTTTTGAGTTGTGGGTGGAAAAAACGAATATCATATGGTCTCATCACAGATTGTGACAGTGTTATTTCTCAGAATCAACTGAGGCTCAGCAATTATTCCTTCCATGAGTCTGATTATCTCTAGGGAACTAGAATGGGAATGAAGAAAAATTTGGGATTTGTGTTGGCAATAAGCAAGTGTGCTAGCATGATCAGAAGCTTTAGCTTTCTCAAAATTCAACTCTTTGTCCAATGTTAATCTCTGAATGAGTAACATAGGGTCCTGTTCTTATTACCAGGGTCAGGAAGCTTTGCTGATTTAGTGCTAGGCTTAGAGTTTCCTCTTGCTTCCTGCATCTTCAAATACCTGTAATACGTGAGGTTATTCAGTAATTGATTGCCAAGGAACTACTTACAAGGGTACAGTGTGCCATTTTTAGATCTGTCATTTCAAATACACTTATTCAGAAAAGAGAGGTACTGCTCAACCACATTGTTGACAAATATGAATTGAAATTTAAGGAAATACCATACACAAACTTCATGGTGAAATTAATAGGATTTATTATCTAAAATATATAACAACAAGACAATTCATATGATTCAGAACCAGAGGGATCCCGCAAGATTGTCCAAGAAATGTGAAGTGACCTGAGTTTCATCAGCAGCCATTGTGATGGATGATAATATTGGAGTGAGGAGTGTGTGTGTGTGTGTGTGTGTGTGTGTGTGTGTAAACTTTTCTAATCATGACAGTTTTTCTTAAGTTCCAGACTTAAGTCATTCTAAATGTAACCATAGTCTACCTCATTTGGGCCTGATACAGCCCAACCCTTGAAATATAGATATTTCAGAATTGGAAGGTATGTATATCAGAATATATATTAAAATTGGAAGGTACAGAATACAAACATAGGCAAATTCCTGATATTCAGGCCAATTTCTCAGATATCTCCATTCAAATTGTCAAAAAAAAATGTTATTGAGTGTTTTCTAAAAATTTGATAGTACATCCTGACTCTGCTCCAGGTAAACTTGGTAAGGGTTATAATATGACTTTGTTATTACCATGAACAAACTAAACATTTACTGGATTTCTAGGACATGTATCCATTATTACGGTATCATACAGAGTATTTTCACTCCACCAAAAATACTTGATACTCTACCTATTTATCACCCTCCCAGAAACCATTAAGTTTTTCATTGTCTTTATAGTTTTGCCTTTTCCAGAATGTCATATAGTTGGAATCATACAAAATGCAACCTTCTCAGATTGGCTTCTTTCACTTATGAACGTGTATTTATGGTTCCTACAAGTCTTTACATGGCTTGATAGCACATTCCTTTTTAGTGCTGAATAATATTCCATTGTCTGGATATACCACAGTTTATTTAAACATTTACCTACTTCAGGACGTCTTGGTTGCATCTAAGGATTGGTCATTATGAATGAAGTCACCAAAAATATCCACACACAGGGTTTGTGTGGGCGTAAGTTTCCAGCTCCCTTGGGTAAACACCAAGGAACACTATTGCTGGATCATATGGTAAAAGAATGTTTAGTTTTGTAAGAAACCATCAAACTATCTTCCAAAATGGCTATATCACCAGCAGTGTATGACAGACAGTTCCTTTTGCTCTACATCCTCACCAGCATTGGGTGCTGTCAGTGTTCTAAATTTTGGCCACTCTAACAGGGCAGTAATGTTACCTATTTATTGTTTCAATGTGCATTTCCTTGATGACATATAATGAGGGACCTCTTTTCAAATGCTCTTTTGTCTTTTCTAATGCTTATTTGCCATCTGTATATCTTCTTTGGTGAGATGTCTGTTAAGATCTTTGGCCCATATTTTAATTGGGTTGTTTGCTTCATTATTATTGAGTTTTATGGCTTCTTTGTGTACTTTGCATAAAAATTATATGTCTTCTGCAAACATTTTCTTGAAGTCTACTGTTTGTCTTTCAATTATCTTGATATTAGCTCTTGCAGAAGGTTTTTTTAAATTATTATTTTAATGAAGTCCTGTTTATCAGTTATTTCTCCCATGAATCATGTCTGTGGTGTTGTATCTAAAAAGACATCATCACACTCAAGGTCATCTGGGTTTTCTCCCATTATTTTCTAGGAGTTTAGTACTTTTATGTTTTATATTAAGCTCTGTGATCCTTTTTAAGTTAATTTTGGGAAGGATATGAGGTCTGTGTCTAGATTTACTTTTTTGCATGTTGATATCCAGTTGTTCTAGTATCATTTGTTGTACAGATAATCTTTGCTTCATTGTATTGACTTTCCTCTTTTTTCAAAGGTCAGTTGACTATGTTTATGTGGGTCTATTTTTGGACTTTCTATTCTGTTTCATTAATCTATTTTTATGTTCTTTTGCCAATATCACATTATCTTGATTATTATAGCTTTATAAGAAGTCCTGAGGTTGAGGGGAATCAGTCCTCTCTCTTTGTGTTTCTCCTTCAATATTGTGTTGGATATTCTGGATCTTTTGCTTATCCATATAGACTTTAGAATCAGTTTGTTGATATCCATAAAATAACTTGCTAAGATTTTGATTGGGATTGCACTGAATCTATACTTCAGGTTAGTGTGAACAGGCATCTTGACAATACTGACTCTTCCTTTCTATGCAAGAACATGGGCTATCTCTCCATTTATTTCGTTCTTTTTATTTCACTCATCAAAGATTTGTAGTTTTCCTCATATAAATCTTGTACCTATTTTGTTGAATTTATACCTAAGTATTTCATTTTGGGGAGTGCTATTATAAATGTACTGTGTTTTCAAGTTCAAATTCCTCTTGTTCATTCTTGCAATTAACTTCTCTATATCAATCTTGTATCCTGCCCTTATAACTACTTATTAGTTCAGGAGTTTTTTGGTTGATTCTTTCAGATTCCCTACATAGCCATCATATCATCTGTGAACATAAGCAGTTTAATGTCTTCTTTCCCAATCTGCATGTCATTTATTTCCCTTTCTTGTCTTATTGTGTAGTAATAACTTCCAGTGGGATATTGAAAAGCAGTGATGAGAGGAGAAATTCTTGCCTTGTAACTGACCTTAGAGGGAAATTCTAGGTTCTCACCATTACTCTGATGTTATGTATAAGGTAGATAGTTCTTTATCAGGCTGAGAAAATTCTCTCTATTCTTAGTTTATTGAGTTTTTATCATAAATGAGTGTTGAATATTTTCAAATACTTTTTCTGCATCTATTGATATGATCATGTGATTTTTTTTTTCTTGTTTAGTCTGTTGATGTGATGGATTAGATTAATGACTTTCAATGTTGAACAAGCCTTGCATACCAAGGATAAATTCTTCTTGGTTGTGGTGTATAATTATTTTTTATCCTTTTTTGCATTGAATTTGCTAATATTTTGTTGAAGAATTTTGCATCAATGTTTATAAGAGATATTGGTATAATTCCTTAAAATATTATTGTTTTGTTTGTATTAGGGTAAGACTGTTCTCATAGAATGAGTTAGAAAGTATTTCTTCTGCTTCCATTCTCTGAAAAAGATTGTAAAAAAATTGGTATAATTTCTTTCATTTAAAAAAAATTAAAAGTTTTCGTTTATTTAAGTAACCTTTATACCTTACATGGGGCTCAAACTCTCGGGGCTTGACCCCAAGATCAAGAGTCACACACTCCTCTAATTGAGCCAGCCAGGTAGCCCAGTATAATTTCTTTCTTAAATATTTTGTAGAATTCACTAGTGAACCCATTTGCATCTGGCTTTTTCTGTTTTTGAAGGCTATTAATTATTGATTCAATTTCTTTAATAGATATAGGCCTGTTCAGACTATTCCTTCTCAGGTGAGTTACAGCAGATTGTATCTTTTAAGAAATTGGTCCATTTCATTTAGACTATCAAATTTGTGTATGTAGTGTTGGTAATAGTATCCTCTTAATTTTTATAATCTTTAGGGATGTCCTTTCTTTCATTTCTGATACAAGTAATTCGTGTCCTTTTTTAATTAGGTTAACTAGAAACATATCAATTTCATTGATCTTTTCAAAGAACCAGCTTTTGGTTTCATTGGTTTTCCAAATTAACTTCCTGTTTTTGTTTTTGTTTTTTGTATTTCATTGATTTCTGTTCTAATTCCTTTATGTAAGTCTCAGTTTCCTCAACTCTACAGTAAAATACTGCTTGAAAAACACTTAGCAGGACCTGACATGTAATAAAAAACAACAAATGTTACTGATTATTGTTATTATCATGCCTTATTAAAAAAAAGTTTTTTAGGGTATTTTTTTTTTTTTTTTTTTTTTTAAAGATTTATTTATTTATTTATTTATTTGAGAGAGAGAGAATGAGAGACAGAGAGCATGAGAGGGAGGAGGGTCAGAGGGAGAAGCAGACTCCCCGCCGAGCAGGGAGCCCGATGCGGGACTCGATCCTGGAACTCCAGGATCATGACCTGAGCCGAAAGCAGTCGCTTAACCAACTGAGCCACCCAGGCGCCCTTAGGGTATTTCAAAATTTTTTCTTTACTCTTCCCCCTTCAGAAAGCAGGTAGGGATTTTTCCCTGATGTTTACTGTGAAAGTATGGTTGAGTTCCTGGAGGTAAATCTCACAATATTGTTGCCTCCCACCCCATGAGTAGGCACCCCAAGAGTTTTTAAGACTCAGAATTGTCAGCTCTGAGCCTCTAGCGATTAGTTAAACACAGTTTGGATTTTCCTACCCATGGGCACTGATTGCGACAGAGTTTTCAACTCTGAAGTTTCTGTTCTGGTAAGCGACAGCTCCCTATATTTACCAACTTGTCTCTCTGATCTCGGGGTCATTAGATTGACTTGTATCTTCTCTTTATGGAGCTGAGTAGAGTTAATTTTTCAGTCTATTCAGGTTATTGCTTGTTAGGATGAAGTGGCAACTTCCAAGCTCCTTATATAAAAAATTGGAAATCAGAAGTTACACTTACATTTTTAATTCATTTTTTTTTATTAAGTAAACTCTACCCCCAATGTGGAGCTTGAATTCATGATCCCAAGATCAAGAGTCACATGCTCTACTAACTGAACCAGCCAGCTGCCCCTTTAATCCATTTTTAAATGCATTTCAATAAATACATATATTTCTTTCAAAGTATTTCTACCAAATTATAAGTTTAAGCAATACAGTTTAATTTATAACATTCCTTATAGGTTTAAATAATTTCCTATTTTGTTCCTAGTGGTAAAGATCCCTTTATCTGAGTATAAATCAAATTAATACACACCACAGCTTTTGTTTATTTTTAGTGAAAAAGAGGTATTTTGACAGTCAGAAAAAATAGTGAGATGAATCAGTCAGAATTCTACTTAAACCTATACATTTAGCTTTTCAAAATCTGTAATTGATTAGGTCATAGTGTACTTGTAAGTACAAGATGATTAAAATAATGCCAATATCAGATGCTATGGGGACAAAATATAAGCAATAGCAAACATTACCATTCAGTGTTTCACCCATAGATAATCTCCATATTTTCCTCAGGATTTTGCTATTTTTTCTGCAGCAGCAGATGTTGTTCAGCTCTCTGATTGTTCCCATTCACACCTCATTCTGTATTTTCCCTTGCTCACTGTGACTGTCACTGAGAGCATCACAACTATATGCAACTGACATCATTAGACCAAAGGGCAGGGCAACATTATGGCCTTCAGCATGAAACTGTCATTTCTATAATATGACAAACTGGCTAAAAGGTCTGTAGAGTCTTCAAAACAGATTAAAAAATAAGAAAAGAAAAAGACAACCACAATAATACAAACCAATTCTATCATTCACAAATTACTGTACATGTATAAACAGTTATTTGCATCATAATAGTGATGATATAGATAATAATGAGAAGAAGGAATGGGAAGTGTAGGTCCTCAGTGAACTGGCTACAAAATGATAAAGGGAACAAAAGCAGTCCAAAGATAATTAAATTATAAAGGAATTGGTCAGGAGGTAAAATAACCAACTATTCAAAGTATTACCTGAGAGCCTAGATGCTATCGAAAGAACAAGCTGTTGGGGTGCCTGGGTGGCTCAGTTGGTTAAGTGTCTGCCTTTTGGCTCAGGTCATGATCCTGGGGTCCTGGGATAGAGCCCTGCATTGGACTCTTTGCTCAACGGGGAGCCTGCTTCTCCCTCTCCCTCTGCTTGCCGCTCCCCCTGCTTGTTCTCTCTCTCTCTCTCTCTGTCAAATAAATAAATAAAATCTTAAAAAAAAAGATTAAAAAAAAAGAGAGCAAGCTGTTAAACTGGATAATGATATTAGCTTTGAATTCTTACCCCAATTTATAGCTCCTGGCCTAGATTAAGAGAGTTTGTAATTTTTTATCATGCCTAGTGTTTATGTAGTACATTGCAGTTTACAAAGCATTTAAATTTTTATAAAATTATATTCTCATTTTACATCAGAGAGAGAGAGAGTTAGGTAGGTTACATTTTGGCTTAAGCTTCTTAGCTAGAGACAGGTGGGCTCAGAACTCAGGATCTCTGATCCAGCACAATATCAGTTACAGTACACCCCATAATCATATGCCTGATTCTTCCTATACACTCCCACCATTCATGGCCAATTCTTCACTACACTTACCTCCTATGAGGGCAGCTGCTTGATAAGGATCTGGGTATTTGTAAAGCAATCTGGGTCCACTGCCTTTCCCTCATCCTGTTTGTCATCTGTCAAGGAATTCTAATATTGTGCAATCAGTGCTTGCTGATAAGAATGTTGACAAAGTCTTATTTCTGACCTGGACGTTTTATGTAAAACTGAATATCTTGAATAATTTTTTACACTAGAAAATCCTTTACATCCAATAGCTAGAAATGTAAAAAAAAAAACAAGTATTTTTAACCAGATTCTAGGTAGATACAAATTTGAAACTGGGGTTCAGAGAGTAACATATTTATATATGCATAATTTTTTATCTAGTATAAAGTGTGCATATAAATTCACCTAAACATTAAGAAAAGTATTAAGTTAGGGTGCCAGGTTGAGCATTTGACTCTTTGTTTCCACTCAGGTTGTGATCTCAGGGTTGTGAGATAAAGCCCTGAGTCAGGCTCCACACTCAGCATGGAGTCTGCTTGAGTTTCTCTCTCCCTCTCCCTCTGCACTCTCTCTCTCAAATAAATAAATAAAATTCTTAAAAAAGTATTAAGTTATTAGACTCAAAGAGCTTCTTAACTATTCCTCACACATCTTTCCTTAATGACTTAATAGAATAGTGAATGTCATCATAGCAGTTTCTTATTCATCAAGGAAGAAAGTAAGTAGAACGATTTGTATATACCTGTCCTTGATTTTCAAACAAAGCTCACAAAAACTTACCCAATTTTGAAATTAGTGAAACTTTTCCATTGATTATTTTTACTGAATACTTACTTTTAGCATTAAAATTCTTCAATTTTTTAAAACCTTTTTAACTAACTACAGGTTTCAACAAGACGCACTGTTTGCATGTAATTCCTAATCTCAAGAATCACCTAGGGCCACCAAACTATAATTTACTGACAGATGGTTTTCTAAAGACACAAAAGAAATTCAAATTAAGTGTAGTAATGAGAGGGCTCTAAAGCTAAAGTAGGCATAATACACTGACTGCAGACACCAACACTTTGTCTACATGTACTATAATAAAAGTTGAGATAAGGTAAGGGAAAACTCATAAGGAAAGGATTATACTCACATTATGAATTTTAATAGAAGCATAACTTATAAACAGAAATCATTTCAGAAAAGAAATAACTTTACATTTGGCATTTAGTGTGTGGTATTTTTTCAACTATTTAATGTGTTTTGCATTAAGGGAATCAGGAAAGAAACAGACATATGCAATTCATCAGTATATGAAAAAGAAATCAAAATGGTTTTGTCTGATAGCTTTAGTACCTTTATAATCTCATATAAAGTGTTTACAAATGTCACAAGATTGGAGGCTGCTGAAATGG
Source organism: Neomonachus schauinslandi (assembly GCF_002201575.2). Lineage (NCBI taxonomy): Eukaryota > Metazoa > Chordata > Mammalia > Carnivora > Phocidae > Neomonachus > Neomonachus schauinslandi. Next base: position 94,740,785 of record NC_058408.1, read on the forward strand.
AAGATAAAATATCATTATTATACTTTAGAAAGAGTAACTCAATAGTGTATTAAACATGCTAGTTTCTCTGAGTCCTAAAAAGATTTCCAAACTTCCCAAAGACATTTTTTGAAATCACACTATGACTCATTTTTGTATTTAAAGGGCTAACTGCAAATAATATGTTATGACAATAATGCCAAGATCTAGAAACATAAGAGATAAGGAGGCAAACTCATCTTGACATCTAAGATCTCATCCTAAGAAACATGTTGGAATATATTTTAAACAACCTCATCAGCTGTCTATTAGGCCCTCCAACTTTGAAAGATTCACTTCTCAGTAAAATGCATCCCTGGTTATTAATTTGTTTATGGTTACACAAATGCTTTTGTCTAAAGACAGCTTCTTGAGCAATTAATGAATATCCAGAAATGTCTTGAGTATGATAATATGATAGTTTACCCTGAATACCCAAGAGGAATAACTGAAATTTTTAGAAGAAAAGAGAGAATTCAGTAAAGGTAAAACTCGTAATGTATCTCATTACAGAAAAAAAAGAATAATATTTTAAAAGTAACAGAAAATACAATGAAAAATTATACTAATGATGACCACAAAAATATAAAATACATACAATTAAGCTTTAAAAAGTGGTGTGAAGTTCTTCCACAGGAAATATAAAATTTGACTGGAAATATGAGAAATCTAGATGAAATATAATTACACAGTGAAATAGTTAAAATCCTGTTACCTTCTGGATGGGAAAATCTTACTACCATTTTGATGTCTATTCACAAAACATGAAGAATATTTTGAGGTCAACAGGAAATTTTTTCCACTTAAACTGGTGAGTCCATATTATATTATATTATTATACTACATTAGAATACTATACTATACTATAATTATATATATTATATTAATTATTTACCTGCTGAATTCTCTGCAGTGCTTATGGACATAGGATGTCTTACCTGTACTCCAGAAGAAGGTCTTCCTTACTGGAGATTAAAGCCTTAGAAGCCCAATTTATGGGTGAAAAGAACAAATTCCCAGGCCTAATCAAGACTCACTGCTATGGGAGAATCAGCCTAGCTATTGGAGAAATTATAGAATTCAAAATTTCCTTATAAGACTCACTCTTGACAAAGAATTCTTCTACCCCAATTCATAGTCATATAGGTCCAGTTATTAGGAAGAAAATGGATAAATTTCCATATGGTAACAGCTCCAAAGGAGGAAATAGTTAAAATCCTGTTACCTTCCCTTTGGTGATTCACTATAATTAAAACTCCTCAGGTTAATTAGGATAGCTCTGACTGGGCGCCTGGGTAGCTCAGTTAGTTAAGCGATTGCCTTCGGCTCAGGTCATGACTCTGGAGCCCCAGGATCGAGTCCCGCATCGGGCTCCCTGCTCAGCAGGGAGTCTGCTTCTTCCTCTGACCCTCCCCCCCTCATGCTCTCTCTATCTCTCATTCTCTCTCTCAAATAAATAATAAAATCTTTAAAAAAAAAAACTCACATACACAAAAAAAAGATAGCTCTGACTGAAGTCCATTGGCAAGAAAGTCACCAAGGACCTCTCACTGTGAGAAGATGGATACTGGTCTAGTGATCCAGACACAACAACAGGATCTCAGGGGTTTGTGGGAAAATGATTGACTCTGGAATATGTCATACTGAATCTGAAAGTAGCTACAGAGCAAGATATGTGACATGGACTTGTGCTCTTGGGGAAATGTATGAGCATTTATCTGTAAATTAAAGGAACTGAATCCTTGGGAAATTGCTCAGAAGAAAGGTTTATTACATTTTAAAGCCAGTTTGCACCAAAGGTCCTATCTTACTGCCACCTGAAGAACTAGCTCTATTGAACTCTAAGACATCACAAGTTCCATAATTTCTTTTTGTGAAATTAATTAATATATTTATGTTAAGGATACTTTTCAGAATATGTATTCCTGTTACTCAAAAGCTTCTTCATGAGTTCTGTGGGAGAAATGGTATCCACCACAGTTGCATTTCCTCTTGACAATTAGTTAGTCTTTATTTTGTGGGGCCTTGTAGGTTTCCTGAACGACTGACCTTCTCTTTTTACATTTTGGCCTTTTGAAAACTTATTGCTAAATTTGTAGTTACAAAGGCAAGTGTTCAGAAGATTGTGGTATGTATTCTTACTTTTCCTTTTTCTACCTTTAATGTATGTATGCATTTGGTGGGGTTTGGTATAATTTTAAGTCACCTTAAATCCATCTGTGTTTTTGGCTAAACTTTATAGAGCAGATACTGGCATTGATTGCTACTCCTTCTTAATATTCCATAAAAATGATGGTAAAAAAAATAAAAAGACAACCTCTTGTCCTGGTGGGTTTGTTCTCAGCTATCACCATCATTTTAACGTGATTTTAAAAGGACAGAGTGATAAATGCATACATTCAGTTTGCCTTGTTTATACAGATGTCACAGACTTTAAAAATAACAGGCTATAAAATTAATTGGATCTCAATTGCATTAAAGGAACTATTATGTAAAATTGGAAATAGCAACTAATAATAGTAATCTTAACAACTATTTGTCTCCCAGGTACCAAGTACTCTGTTTTCATTTTAACATATATTGCCTCCACTCCTTATAGCAGTGTTGCACATAGATAGTAATATTGTTTTACTTATTCATGTCTATTATAGATAAATCATTTATGAAAATATTCTTGATAGGAAAAATTACATTAAGATGCACATAGACAAGACAAAACTCAAAGGTCACTTCAATTTCTCCAATTCTATTCTTCTCCCTGGAGATGCTGCTACCTTACAGAATCACATTAAAAAAACAACCTGTTATTAACCATGATGGTCCAGATACATGCTTACAGTTCAGTGTGGTGCTGTTCAGATAATCTCTACTTAAGTTACTTTCACCCTCAATAAGCTATCTTTTAAATCAGTTGACTGAAACCAAAGTTCCCCAAGTGAGTAAAGAATGCTCAAATCAGATGCGTTAGCAATTTTTTCTTAGGTGAAATCTCTATTAACTGTAGTTAGCTTGCAGCTTTAACTTTGCCATGGCTATCTTCCCCTTTAATTATACAGAACACTGGTAGAAAACATACATAATATTTTTCACGGACTAGACAAAGAGCCATACAGAGAGAGAGAGAGAGAAAGAGCAAGAATGCAAGCACATGCATGAGGATATGAGAGGGAGAGCGATATGAGAGGGAGACAACGGAAATTGCCACCACCAAATGCTTACACATGATTAAGTATTGCACATTCAGATAGATGATTGCACATGAAAATTGGTGCTTTCCTGTCCTGGAGGCTGTTTGAGAACATAATTATCCATTCAGCACTCAGGGTTGTGTTTTTCACAACTCAGACATTAGTAAATGCATATTTTCCACCTCACAAACTTATTTAAGGGTCCTATTTTAGCATCTGCATTTGAAAACTCTGTTCTTGTGTAAACTCTGGTTTGTGATAACTTTAATGCTTAAAATTACAAGGAATTATTTGAGTGGTTTTCTTTTATATAACTTTATTTGGAAAAAAAAACACTAAGAAACCTCATAATTTCTTCATAATTAATTCCATTAAAATTTATTGATATAATATATATTAGTAAATAAGAATATATCTGATCCTTCTACACTAGAATCAAGCATTTCAAAGAGAATGGAGCAAATTCCACCACCTCTCTAATTTCATCCAGAACCATAGTAGAAACTATATGTGCTCTGTTAGTACATGGAGGGAAGCAATACAGATAGTTGTGTTATGATCACTCTACTTGAAATTTTATGTGAAATATTCTTCAACAATAGTAAGAAAATAATTAAATATGATAGGTGTTATAGGTTGAATTGTTTCCCCTTCCAAGTTTCTATGTTGAAATCCTAATCCCCAGAGCCTCAGAGTGTGACTACATTTGGAGATAGGGTCTCTTACAGAGGTCATGAAGGTAAAATGAGGTGGTATGGATGGGCTAGATTCAATATAACTGGTGTCCTTATAAGAAGACGAGATTAGGACACAGACAAAAATAGAGGAAGATCTTACGAAGACACAGGGCAAAGATCTCTGTCTATAAGTCAATGAGAGAGACCCACAGTAGAAACCAACCCCACTGATATTTTGATGTTGCTCTTCTGGACTTCAAACTGTGAGGAAATAAATTTATGTTGATTAAGTTATCCAGTTTGTGGTAGCCCTAGCGAACTAATATACTAGGTGTTAAAGAAACATGACTCTGAGTTAGTAGAGAGAACACACTATAACAATAGTGCAAAAGACAGTGGTCAATAACCAAATTTATATTTGTAATCACATGAATTAATATATAGGAAATAAAATGGTGATTAATTTGAGATACATACTACACAGTTGACATGGATTTCTTTATTTAATGTCTAAATTTTCAATTCCACAGAGATTTCAAAGGTACCAATTTATGAATTGACCAGCTTTGTTGAATTACTTATGAGATGCACAACATAATAAGGGACTTCTTGGATAAGTAAATTTTATTTGTATAATTATAGGGTTAGAGGAGACTTTGAATCAACTTACAACTTTTCCTTTGACTGAAACCAAATGGAGTATGCTTTCCAATCCAATCATGTGAAAGTGGTTGTCTCTGAGACTTGTCAAGAACACAATTCTCTGTCTTTCCAATAGTAAGCCCCTTATATTTTCTGTGATTTTATAACACTGATGTCTAGCAAACCATGCCAAATTAGCAACTATCAACCTCTAATTAGGAACATTTTAGCATGTATCATCTTCTATCTTGTTAAATATTCTGGTTCGTTCTCTGAGTTTGAAACCTAAAGTAAAGAGAAAATAAAATGAAAAGCAGTTGTCTTTAAAAACACAAATTTCTGGGGTGCCTTGTGGCTCAGTCGGTTAAGCAACCGACTCTTGATTTCCGCTCAGATCATGATCTCAGCGTCCTGAGATCAAGCCCTGAATCAGCCTCTGTGCTCAGTGGGGAGTCTGCTTGAGATTCTCTCCCACTGCCCCTTCCCCCACTCACACTCTACCTCTATCAAATAAATAAATCTTTAAGAAAAATACAAATTCCTTTATAGGATCAATATGCAGATTGCAGAATTATCAGTGGGTTTTGTAACATATGGTTTTAGTTGGATGTCCTTGGGAAATATATTTAATCTATAAACAATCATTTTCAAAAATGCAAAATGGAAATGTCAATATTTACATCATAGTACCTTTGTGAAAATTCCATTAGATAATGCTTGTGAAGTGCTAACTATAGTGATTTACATTACTTGCTGGAATTAATACCTTGTAAGTGTGTTTTGAGAATTCAATAAGGTGACAAATACCATTCCAATACATGAGGGGCACTAGGTATATATTAGTTTTAGTAAAAAACAAAAACAAAAAAACCCAAAAAACAGAAAGTCTGAGTTTGTGATTTGAGAAAGAGAAAGAAAGAGAAGAGGGAAACCTGTGATATTGGGGAGATAGGGAAGTTGTTGGAATCTGCATTCAAATTATCTTTCTTTCATAAAGGTAGCTATTTCCCCTTTCTGTATCTACATTTTGAATTGATATCCCCCCTCATTTTTATATATTTTAATGTCTTGCATTTAAACATTGTGACTAGGTCATGCCTGACTGGTAATATTTTTATTCTTGTTCAAGGGAAGTTTGCTAAATATTTAAAGATCAGTTAAAGATAATTTTATAATTTCTTCTTATAATTAATGGGAGTCATTTATCATTTCTATACTAATTTAAATATCTGGAAATACATGTGCATGCACAAGCCACTTTCTCTGTATAGTTGCCATTTACCTATATATTCTACATGTGTCCTTTCATATCTTTTGCCCTGGGAAATATTTTGTTATTGTCTAATTAAAGAGGATTTTTAAAAATTTGTTTATCTGTTTGCAAATAAACCGTAAATATCCCTGATCATGACCTGAGGATCTCTTTGATTATGAGGTAGCAGAGGTAGAAAATATGTACGATCCCAGTGTTAGAAGATACAATTGAGATTTACTAGATGAAAATACATGTCCCAACTCAGCCAGGAGTGTTTTGAGTCAGTTATTCTGATTTTCCTTTACTCTTATCACTAAAATTAAAGTGCTGAGGGTAGCTTTTTTTCATGAGTCTAATGCAGGATGGGGAAGGGCTGGGAAGGAATCCATGCTGGGTCTAAAAACCCTGAAGGCAGATTTCATTGATTTCAAAGGTCGCTGTCCAAATCTACTGTCATCAGTAAAGCAGCTTTTTCCATTCTAAAGTTTCAATCAGCTGAGCAGCAAGCAGCAAATTGGAATAAATTTCTCATCTAGGTACTGCTGCTTTTTTTCCCTTATCATATACTCAGGCATGTTGCTAATCAGGTAAATTCAAAATAATTTGAGAAAATGACAGATATTCAACAAATCTAATGTAGGAAGTAAAAATAGCTTCTACACAGTTTATGCACTGCAAAATAAAATCCACTACTAAGAAAAGAGAAGAGGCAATTTCTGGCTTTTAAGATGTAAAAATAATTGAGAGTTCCCAATTTCCTTAAGAAGTAGCCTGTACTTAGTGACTGCCAGTTGTGGTTGAAACTCTAATAGGAAAGAAAATAATGTAAACATATACTGCAAAAGAGGCCTCAGGAAAGTGCTTACCTGCATTTAGCGTAATCATTATTATGCTACAGAATGCACTTAAATGTAATTGAGTACAAAACAAGCATATTGTAGATACCCCATTGTGAATCCTGACAATTACTGCTAACTTTATTTTAAAATACATGCTTATATTTTGAAAGGAAAAAGAAAAAGTTATTTGAGAGATACTCAGTCTTCCTACAATTTTTGTTACACTGAAAAGTAGTATTGCTTGTTTCACTTAAGTGACGTTGAAGCCTTTTCAGGGTTTAAAAAACAAATGGGAATCATTACAAACCAGTCAAAACTCAATATCTGAAACCTTAAAGGGAATACATTAATACATTAATCTTTCAATATGTTCTTGTAAATATGATATTATCAGTAGAAGAAAATTACAGCTACCCTCAAGGAGAGAAAAGATACTGCTTTTCTGGGCGACACAGTATATTTTGAGTGTGGGGGCCCACATACATTGGAGTATTGTATGTTGAATAAATTCTCTCTTTTTTAAATATTTTATTTATTTATTTGTCAGAGAGAGAAAGAGAGCACAAGCAGAGGGAGAGGCACGTAGAGGGAGATGCAGGCTCTCCGCTGAGCAGGGAGCCTGATTCAAGACTCAATCCCACAACCCTAAGATCGTGACCTGAGCCAAAGGCAGAAGCTTAACCAACTGACCCACCCAGGTGTCCCTTGAATAAATTCTTGATGTCACAGAACTTGTAGCTGCAACAGTCTCCCTCCTTCCAAGATCTGCACTGATTTCCTCGGTTTTATGAAAATCTAGAACACAATACGGTCCTGTGGAACCATCTTTCCTGAACTAGATGATGGTTAGGATCTGTCTAAGAGTTACAGAGGTTTTGAATTTGAGAGACATAGGGGAAAAATAGGTGATGATGTTCCAATGTCATTAAATTGGAAAGTTCATCATCACATCTAAAAATTGAGTGATCAATTAGTCTTGCTTTTAATCATTTTAATACCTGCCTTTTTGGATAAACCTAGCCATTGTGTGACCTCATTGAATTTGAAATTTCAAAAGCATCAGATAGAATATCTAAGACTTAATGAGAAAATGAAATAATAAATACTACATGTTTAATAGTCAAACATTTTATCTTAGGAGATTCTGACATATGCATCAAACAACTCTAGCTGAGTGCCACTGATTAAAAGTGAAGCCAGGGGGCGCCTGGGTGGCTCAGTCGTTAAGCGTCTGCCTTCGGCTCAGGTCATGATCCCAGGGTCCTGGGATCGAGCCCCGCATCAGGCTCTCTGCTCAGCAGGAAGCCTGCTCCTCCCTCTCCCACTCCCCCTGCTTGTGTTCTCTCCCTCGCTGTGTCTCTCTCTGTCAAATAAATAAATAAAATCTTTAAAAAAAAAAAAAAAGTGAAGCCAGAAATAAATATCTGATGTGGAAGTACCTTGTACATTAAAAAAATATAATTACATATTACATGTGTGTCATGTTGTATTAAACATGCTATTTAATTAATACCTTGATTTATTTTAAGTATATCATACGTAGAGTTGAGGGTCCATTTCTGGGTTCTCTATTCTGTTCCATTGATCTATGTGTCTGTTTTTGTGCCAGTACCATACTGTCTTGATGATGACAGCTTTGTAATAGAGCTGGAAGTCCGGAATTGTGATGCCACCAGGTTTGCTTTTCTTTTTCAACATTCCTCTGGTTATTCAGCATCTTTTCTGGTTCCATAAAAATCTTAGGATTATTCGTTCCACCTCTGTGAGAAAAGTTGATGGTATTTTGATAGGGATTGCACTGAATGTATAGATTGCTCTGGGTAGCACAGACATTTTAACAATATCTTTTCTTCCAATCCATGAGTATGGAATGTTTTTCCATTTCTTTGTGTCTTTCTCAATTCCTTCCATAAGTATTCTGTAGTTTTTAGAGTACAGATCCTTTACCTCTTTGGTTAGGTTTATCCCTAGGTATCTTATGGTTTTTGGTGCTATTATAAATGGGATTGATTTTTTAATTTCTCTTGCTTTAGTCTCATTGTTAGTGTATAGAAATGCAACTGATTTCTGTGCATTGATTTTATATTCTGCCATGTTGCTGAATTCCTGTATAAGTTCTAGCAATTTTGGGGTGGAGTCTTTTGGGTTTTCCACATAAAGTATCATGTCATCTGCGAAGAGTGTGCGTTTGACATCTTCTTTGCCAATTTGAATGCCTTTTATTTCTTTTTGTTGTCCGATTGCTGAGGCAGACTTTTAGTACTATGTTGAACAAGAGTGGTGAGAGTGGGCATCCCTGTCATGTTCCTGACCTTAGGGGAAAAGCTCTCAGTTTTTCTCCATTGAGAATGATATTCATTGTGGGCTTTTCATATATGGCTTTGTGATATTGAGGTATGTTCCCTCTATGCCTATGCTGTGGAGAGTTTAATCAAGAAAGGAAACTGGACCTTTTTCTTACACCATACACAAAGATAAACTCAAAATGGATGAAAGACCTAAATGTGAGACAGAAATCCATCAAAATCCTAGAAGAGAACACATGCAGCAACCTCTTCAACCTCAGCCGCTGCAACTTCTTGCTAGACACATCTCCAAAGGCAAGGGGAATAAAAGAAAAATGAACTATTGGGACTTCATCAAGATAAAAAGCTTCTACACAGCAAAGAAACAGTCAACAAAACTAAAAAGCAACCTATAGAATGGGAGAAGGTATTTGCAAATGTCTTATCAGATAAAGGGCTAGTGTCCAAGATCTATAAAGAACTTATCAAACTCAACACCCAAAGAACAAATAATCCAATCATGAAATGGGCAGAAGACATGAACAGACATTTCTCCAAAGAAGACATCCAAATGGCCAACAAACACATGAAAAAATGTTCCACATCACTTGGCATCAGGGAAATACCATTCAAAACCAATGAGATACCACCTCACGCCAGTCAGAATGGCTAAAATTAACAAGTCAGGAAACAACAAATGTTAGCAAGGATGTGGAGAAAGGGGAACCCTCTTACATCGTTGGTGGGAATGCAAGGTAGTAAAGCCACTCTGGAAACCAATATGGAGGTTTTAAGAAGTTAAAAATAGAGCTACCCTATGACTTAACAATTGCACTACCAGGTATTTACCCCAAAGATACAAATGTAAGGATCTGAAGGGTCACATGCACCCCAATGTTTGCAGCAGTAATGTCCACAATAGCCAAACTATGGAAGGAGCTGAGATTTCCATCTATGGATGAATGTGTAAAGAAGATGTGGTGTATATATATATATATATATATATATATATATATACACACACACACAATGGAATATTACTCAGCCATCAGAAAGGATGAATACTTACCATTTACATCAATATGGATGGAACTGGAGGGTATTATGCTGAGCAAAATAAGTCAATCAGAGAAAGACAATTATATGGTTTCACTCATATGTGGAATATAAGAAACAGTGCAGAGAATCATAGGGAAATGAAGGGAAAACTGAATGGGAAGTAATCAGAGTGGGAGACAAACCATGAAAAACTCTTAACTATAGGAAACAAACTGAAGGTTGCTGGAGGTTGCTGGAGGTGGGTGGGTGGATGGGGTAATTGGGTGATGGTCATGTGATGTGATGAGCACTGGGTGTTATTCGCAACTGATGAATTATTGAATTCTACATCTTAAGTTAGTATATCATACATATGTTAAACTCAAAAGAACAGATTCCAAGACATAAAACTACCCAATTCTACTTTTACAATAGGTAGAAGTGGGTTTCAATTAACTAACAACAAAATGATGGGAACCAAAATTGTTACGAATAACATATTTCTTTAGATATCAAGGGAAATGAAATCTCAAACTCAGAAGAGAGAAACTCATAAAGATGCATTAAAAAATAAGATGAATAAGTGAATGAACAATGAAAAAAAGAATATAGTAATAGGCCAGAGTCTAAGACCATGACCTACATCCGACCACAGGTGCATCATCCCCACACATCCTACTTACTACCTTCTTCACAGCACCAAGTTTAGTTCATCTGAGCAGACCAATCATGTCTTCCCACTCACTATCTGTTTACATTAAATAATGCACAAAAGATGCCATTCTTTAAAACCACATTCCTACAGAGTCATACATATTTTTACTAGCCGAACAATATCAACTGTAAGGTTTCAATTCTAAGATAAAATATTCAGATAGATTTGGGATTATAAAGATATTTAAATTAAAATGAAGTAGAACTTGGGACTCCATTCAGAAGATAATTATTAATTTTCCTTTCCCTAAAGCCAGAGAAGATTTTTGATTAGATAAATAATAAATAAACAATATTTATTCGATAAATAAAATGGAATAAAATTTTAGAATATGTGCACTGGCAGGCAAAATTATAAAGTCTCTGTTACTTAGAAATCCTCATGCTTTTCTTGAATGAGACCACTCTTTATCTCCACAGTCTTATCAGCAAATCCAGGTGGAATATTGGGAGCTTTTGACTATTCCTCTCTTCTGACAAGAAATGCCAATATTCCTATTACATCAAACACTCTATCACTCTTTTGCATTCTCACTCTGAACAGAGGTAAGGAAAGCACCACTGCATCTCTATTTTTCTCATTTAACCAGTTTCTAACCCAAGATTGAGTAGTGAGGGTTCCCTTTTAGGCGATCCTCTTGTTTCACAAATAATTAACCAAGGCCCAGAGTAGTTGTTTCACATTCATCTAGCTAGGGCCAAGGCCAGGATTAAAGCCTAGTTCAGCTAGTAATTTCATTTCCATGTCAAATTGCCTCAAGCAAGCAAGTAATCAGGCAATGCATTTTGCACAGAACTCATTAATAGTCATTTTGTGTATTGTCTGAAGACCATGAAACTATTATGAGGATTTCTTCCCAACAGCTATACAGGATTTTATAACATTAGGAAATTTACTCTGTAATTAAAACCATAAAAAGCATGCATTTATGACTTTAACAGATCATTGAAATATATGTAAGTACCATTCTTGGAAAAAGCTGAGTCTTAGAGAGACTTTTCTGTGAGTCATGTATTTTTATAAAGCATATTCAAAAATTTGCACTTACTCTGCCAATCTTTACTGTACACTTCACTACACAAGCAGAAGGCATTCTTTCCACTGTAAAACAGTTTCTTGCTTTATTCTTTTCATGCCATTTGCTCCTATTTGAAATTATCTTGTCTGTTTGCTGCCCTCTGCAAAATGGAAACTCCATAAGGGCAGAAACGTTGTTTTATTTTTTTCAAAGTAGCAACTGTTATAAATGAATGAACCACAGAATGAATGCAAAGACACATGTGAAAAAAGGGGGGACATGGCCATCTAATCTAATAAATTTCTTATGCAACTTAGAAGATTTTGGACTGTCCTCATAGACAGAGTAGAGGAATTAGTAGTAACTTGTACCTGCTGGCCTTTCCCTGGAAAGGAAACCTCAGAAAACTAGTCACAGTTTTGCTGCCTTATATGGATTTAGAAAATCCATTTAACTTAACACTCCCTGAGCTTCAGACTTGAAAATATTAGCACATTTTCTGATTTATGACAGGATTATTACATAGATGTCTGGTTCCCTTGCATTCAGTTCTATTATGCTCTCCTTCCTCTTCTTGGGATCATCACCATAGCCAATTTTGACTTGGCTGCCACCATTTTGTATCTGGTCAGTGCTGGTTGCTTAGGAAACACAAAGTAATTTCAAATCATCTCAGTAAAAAAAATTGAATTGGAACTCTGTGAGATCTGTTCCCTTCCGGCTTGTCCTGCTCCCAAATTATAAGAGATTCCAAAACCTCATAGAAATTACTCAAGGTTAGTCCTCCCTTGTTTGGAAGAGGCAACAAATATCTTTTTATGAACAGTAGTACAAATTAGAATCTGACAAGATTTTGTTGACAATGAATTTGTAGTTAAAAACTAACCCAAGCCAAAACAGTCTTCCTAAAGAGAAAGAAGTGTGCCCCCAATAGTTGGCATTCACTTTGATTTTGCATTATTTTATACCCCGGTTGAATGTTATTAATTAGAAATAAAATTAATTTATTGACAATTCAAATGCCTCAAGTCACTTTCCCTTAATCTTTAAAGACTTTTCAATTTACCTCGGGAATTGAGAAAGAGGGAGATAAAAAGTTCTCCAAAATGAACATTACATTGCATTAGCTTTTCTTTGTAGTTAAATATTTATGTAACTATGTCTCTGAATAGATTATGACCCTGGAGGCTAAGGACACGTGTTTTGTTTTGTTTTCTTGACATTTCCCAAATTTCAAAATCAGTGCTATTAATTAAAAAATAAGGAAATTATCATTTTTAATAAACATAGTTATTAATGTTTTAAGAGAGGTTTCATGTACATTAAGATAATAAAATCCTCCAAAATCCAAAATTTCTGACAATAATTTTGTGCTGCCAAGGAGACAGTATAAGACAGAAGTGCTCTCAAGGAAGCAAATCCTGTTTTGTTTAACTTTGAATTCCCAGTTTGGTCCATAGCAGGTACTCAGGAGATAAGTCCTGAATTAAAAAAAAAAAAAAGTTGAATTTTTAAATAAATTATAAAAAATATGATATTTATATTTGACATCTTTAGACCCCTTCAATAATTGATCATTTAAAAATTCCTGTAATATTCAAAATTATTTACCATGTCTGGCAGTAGATGATATTTTAAACAGAAGTCAAAAAAGAAATATGGAGAAAGTTCTTATCCATATATATATATACACATATATATATTCACTTCTAAGATATTATATATATTATATCTTTTTGTAAGGCAGAATAAACAGATAAGTCAGTGGAAAAAGAAAGCAAAAGAGATTTTAGAAACTTATTTTAGGAACATTTCTTTCAGTTTAAAAAAATCACGTTGATGAAATTCAGGTAGAAATTCAATTTTTTAATATTTTTAGACTTTGAACACCCACACAGAACACCCTCAGACTCTTTGAATCTGATAGAATTAAAGTGTCCTGTCATATCTGGTCCTAAAATTAAAGCATCCTTTCATATCTGTAGAAACCAATAAAATCAATACTGTGAGTAATTTAATTTAAATGTCTATTTTACTGTTTTATTTTGACCTAGGATGATGATATGTCAATGTTAATGTGATCATTAAAGTATGTTATATTGTGTCTACAGCAACAGTACTCATTTCTGTAGAGTATGATCACTTTTTAAATATGCAGAGCTTTTGCAAATGTCAACATTGATCAAGTTGATCTCTGTGTGTACTCCTAATTGAACATTGAGATAGACTCTTCGTTTTTCTTCTGCCAATAACAGTTAAGACAATTATGGTTTATCTTGTAGCAGAATGAGTTAATAAATTTTTAACTGAATACAGCTTTTCAAATGCCAGCCTAACAGAGAAGGAATGAAATAAGGAATGTGTTTATGACTCTTCTCAAAGTATTAAAACGCTTGAAAAAAGTGTGACATTTTGCTTTCACTTGTTTATTTTCCTATAGATACTTGGATATTTCTCTGAGATATTTATGGGTGGGATATTTTTTTAAAAATCACAAAAGTTACAATATGTTGACTCTATAGATGGTTAAATGTTATTTTTGTATATGTGATCTCAGTCTAAGTTTGAAAGAAGAGAAAAATAAATACCACATTATTAAAAATGTAAATTAATTTTTAATTGCTTTTCCCCAAGTTTATTGAAATATAACTGACATATAATATCACACAACTTTAATGTGTGCAGTGTGTTAATTTGATACACTTAGATATTGCAATATGATTACCGTCTTAGTGTTAGCTAAAGTTACTTGTCACCTCAATTAATCACCGTTTCTTTTTCATGGTGAGAACACGTAAGATTTACTCTATTAGCAACTTTTAAGTATATAGTCCAGTATTGTTAGTTATAAGCACACTGCTGTGCATTAGATCCCTAAAACTTATTTGTCTTCTAACTCAAAATGTGTACTCTTTGACTAGCATCTCCCTTTTTCCCCTCACCTCTAGCCTCTGCAAGTTCAGCTTTTTTAGATTCCACATATAAGTGAGTGAGATCATGCAGTATTTGTCTTTCTGTCTGACTTAACTTCACTTAACCTAATGTTCTTGAGGACCAACCATGTTGTTTCAAATGGCAGGATTTCATTCTTCTCAAGGATGGATAATATCTCATTATATGTATTTGCATGTGTATATATACCACATGTCCTCTATCCATCTATCCATTGATGGACAATTAAGTTGTTTCCATATCTTGCCTATCTTGCATAACACTGCAATAAACAGGAATACAGATATTTCTTTGATACTCTGTTTTCAGTTATTTTGATTATATACCCAAAACTGTGATTGTTGGATCATATGGTAGTTGTACCTTTAACTTTTTGAGAAACTTCCATACCATTTACCATAGTGGCCGCACCAAATTACATTCCCACCAACAGTGGACAAGGGTTCCCTTTGCTCCACATCCTCGCCAACACTTGGTATGTAGTGGGTTTTGGGTTTTGATTTTTCTGGGTTTTTTTTGATGATAGCCATTCTAATAGGTTTGAGGCAATATCTCATTAAGGTTTTGATTTGCAGTTTCCTGGTGATCTTAATTTGTGTACCTGTTGCCCATGTGTGTGTATTCTTTGGAAAAGTGTCTATTCAGTCTCTCGGATTATTTTTAATAAGACTGCTTGGTTTTTGTTTGTTTGTTTGTTTTTTGGTTATGGAGTTATATGAATTCTTTATATATTTTGGAAATTAACCCCTTATCAGATATATGGTTTGCAAATATTTCTTTCCATTCAGTAGGTTGCCTTTTTATTTTGTTCCTTGTTTCTTTTGCTGTGCAGAAGCATTTTAATTTGATATAGTCCCATTTATTTATTTTTGCCTTTGTTGTTTGTACTTTTGTTATCATATTCAAAAAAATCATTGCTGAGACCTATGTCAAGGAGATTTTCCCAATGTTTTCTTCTAAGAATTTTAGTTTCAGATCTTATATTTAAGTCTGTAATCCATTTTTAGTTCATTTTTGTGAGTGGTATATGATAGAAGTCCATTTCTTTCTTTGCATGTGGTTATGCCATTTTCTCCACCCCATTACTGAAGAGACTATTCTTTCCATATTGAGCATTTTAGGATCGCTTGTCAAATATTAGTCAACTGTAGATGCAGACATTTATTTCTGGGCTCTCAATTCTGTTCTATTGGTCTGTATGTCTATTTTTATTGCCAGTACCATGCCATTTTGAATACTATAGCTTTGTAGTATAGTTTGAAATCAGGAAGTGTCATGTCTCCAGCTCTGTTCTTCTCTGCTGTACCTTCCGAGGCTCTCTCAGACCCTGTATGAATGTACCTGCTCCATATTTCTTGCTCCCTCTTGTGGCAGAATTCTTTTTTTTTTTTTTTTGGAACCATATCATGATTTTTTTTTTATTCTTATGTTAATCCCCATACATTACATCATTAGTTTTAGATGAAGTGTTCCATGATTCATTGTTTGTGCATAACACCCAGTGCTCCATGCAGAATGTGCCCTCCTCAATACCCATCACCAGGCTAACCCATCCTCCCACCCCCCTCCCCTCTAGAACCCTGTTTGTTTTTCAGAGTCCATCGTCTCTCATGGTTCGTCTACCCCTTGTGGCAGAATTCTTAAGCTTGTATGTTTTAGATCCTTACAACACACCAGGCTGGCTGCTGATAAGCCTCTTGGTTGTTTTCCTACAAATGGCACTACAGCTCAAGTTCGAGGTTTTTCCCGGTCCCCAGACTTCTGTATGTGCGCCCTGTCTACCAGAACTCTCATAGCCTGAGTGCCGAGAGAGGAAGCCAGCCACAGAGCAAGGGGAGGTGTTGCTTGGCTCCTGGGAGCTGGAGTGTCTTTGGGTCACCTGAGGGGAAACTGTGGGTGAGGCTTTTCCTACAACTATAGGCAGGGATGGCATTCAGAATGCAGTCAGCAAGAACCATGTTTCTTTAATGTCCCCTGAGAGTCTAATATGCAGCTTTCTTGATTTATTCCATTCACAGAGAGCTACCGCTTCAATACTGTGAGATCAGATGCTGTGAGAGAGAAAGGAGTCTCTTCAGTAGCTTCCTGCACAGCTGAGGAAGCCAGGCATTTACTCACTGGATCTCTCTTTACTCTGTGGGAGAAACCACAGGCTGTCTAGTTTAGCCCTAAGCTGTGCCACCATGGAGGAGAGATCATGCTGGCAAAGTCAAGTTGTTCTGCTTACCCCTTCTTATGCATCCAAACTCATTTGTTGTTGTTGGGGGTTTTGTTTGTTTCTTGTTCTGTTTGTTTTCTTATTGTTGTTGCTGTTGTTGTTTCTCCATTGGAGTGGTGGAAGGTCTCTTCTTGAAACCGTTGCCCATAGGTGACCACCAAGTCAGTGCTCTGCCGTCTCTCCAGGACCACAGCCAGGACAGGCTAGAATTGGTTTGCAGTCTTCTGTGGGTTCCACACTTGGCACCAAATTCTATTGCCTAGTGCCCAGGTGGGCAACTTCTCCCAGGTTCCTTGACATATGGTACTGGATCCCACAACTCCCACAAAAGCACTTCTGTTGTTGGATGAATGCTTAAGAGGGGTTCAAAAAATGAGGGATGGCTTTTGCTGCCATGATGCTGACATCACTCCCAAATTATTTTTTTTTGGTTTTGCCTTAAAAATTGTAAACCATTTAATCTCTATTTTTCCAGGTGAAAAAATTCAAGTTTAATTATGCAACCTCACATAACTAGGAAATAAACAAGCTTGGATTTAACTCAAATCTCTGTGATTACCCAGCTATGTAAGAAAACTATAAAGTTTAAGTTCAATAGAATATTTCCTCAAATTTGATTTGTAGACCACCTTTCACGTCAAAACCAGACCCTTATAATGTGGTTAAATATAAAATCAAGAGGATTGAGGAAGGTGGATATAGAATTCTAACCCTGCCTTCAGATGTTTCTTTGGAACTACTCATGTTAGGGTATTTTATTAGAATTAAAGAATAGATATCACATAGGTACTATAAACACAAATAGATATTCCTTATTAACATCATCATTATATCAATATATTATTATATTTATTATTTTAACTATTTTTTGTTAAAACATACTATTTTTAAACATTTTTTTAAAGATTTTTTATTTTTTTATTAGACAGGGAGAGATTACAAGCAGGGGGAGCGACAGGCAGAGGGAGAGGGAGAAGAAGGCTCCCTGCTCAGCAGGGAGCTCTATGTGGGGCTCGATCCCAGGACCCCGGGATCATGACCTGAGCTGAAGGTAGACACTTACCGTCTGAACCA
The DNA here is from genome assembly GCF_002201575.2 of Neomonachus schauinslandi. Classification (NCBI taxonomy): domain Eukaryota; kingdom Metazoa; phylum Chordata; class Mammalia; order Carnivora; family Phocidae; genus Neomonachus; species Neomonachus schauinslandi. The sequence goes on from NC_058408.1 coordinate 94,758,704, forward strand.
CCCAGGCACCCCAAAACCTACTATTTTTAAACATGATGCTAAATGCCTTACTTGTGTTATATAATCTTAGCAACAAAGCTGGGAGATTATATTAATAGCCTGAGTATACAAAATGAGGAAACTAATCCACAGAAAAGTGAGGCCAATTGTTCAAAATGCAGAGTTAATGTACCAATAACTGATAAAATTCAAAGTAACACCAAGGGGAGATATGCTCCAGAGCCTCAAATTTTAAAAACAGTCAGTAATCAGTGGTTTAAATATTAGTTCAATATTACTAATTAGCAACAGAATACTAAAATTGGGGGGAAGTAATCGACAGATTAATTCATAATGAGGGATAAAAACATGTTTGGCTTTTTTCAAACTTTGGCCTAAAAGTATTAAATACATTAAACTATTTTTCTCTACAAATAATGGCAAGAAAATGTGAAACATAGCATTCACCTAACTAATAATCAAACACATTAAAATGAAAAGGACCTTTTCTTGACTATTGAATGGGCAAGCTGATGAAGCTACTTATTGGAGTGAAACCTTACTATCTTTTGAACAATTTGATAATATTCATCAAAATAAAAAGCAAACATACCCTTTATTTAAAAAGCCTAATAGTTAATAAATCCAGAATGTATATTAAGATAAATGGAAAAAATGTCCCTGGACAAATAATGTCATTATAGACTAATATAATAAAAAACAAGAAACAAACTAAATACTTTTTTTATTATATAGTAGCTTGGTGAAATAAATAGTGTTTTAACTATTTATACTAGTTACCTTTTATCTGTTATACTATATTATGTATGTGTATGTGTGTCCATGTGTTTTAATATGCATATTCAATATGTTCAATTAAATATGCTAAATTTCATTTATAAGTTTAAATTAAATGAAATTAATAAATGTGATAACTTTACTAAATTAAAAACTTAATATTTATTAAATGTAAACAAATATATTTAAGATATGTTAATTAGGGCGCCTGGGTGGCTCAGTCGTTAAGCATCTGCCTTCAGCTCAGGTCATGATCCCAGGGTCCTGGGATCGAGCCCCGCATCGGGCTCCTGCTACGCAGGAAGCCTGCTTCTCCCTCTCCCACTCCCCCTGCTTGTGTTCCCTCTCTTGCTATCTCTCTCTCTCTGTCAAATAAATAAAATCTTAAAAAAAAAAAAGATATGTTAAATAAATTCATTGTTTATATAACATACATCAAAGCAAATGTACATATGTATTCTTATGTGCATAAATAAGAGTAAAATGCTATGAAAAAAACCTTCCAAAGTTTGATGATAGTTGTTTCACTTGATGACATAATTAGAAAAAATTTTGCTTTCTTTTGTATTGTTTCTATGTTGTGAAATTTTCTGTGGTGGGTTTGTAGCTCTTTGTAAACAGAAAATACAAATAAATGAAATATGAAAATATTTTAAATATATTTTTGATGTTTTCTATGTACACTTATTTTTTCCCTCTATTTTGACCTTGGTGTTGTGAATCTACTAAAACATGAAATAATAGAAATTCCTATAAAAGAAAAATAGAAATGTGTCTTCACATATTTTTCAATTTTTATTTATTTTTATTTTTATTTTTTAAAGATTTTATTTATTTCTTTGACAGAGAGAGACACAGTGAGAGAGGAAACACAAGCAGGGGGAGTGGGAGAGGGAGAAGCAGGCTTCCCGCTGAGCAAGGAGCCCGATGCGGGACTCGATCCCAGGACCCTGGGATCATGACCCAAGCCAAAGGCAGACACTTAATGACTGAGCCACCCAGGCGCCCCTATATTTCAATTTTTTTTTAAGATTTTATTTATTTATTTGAGAGAGAGAATGAGATAGAGAGAGAGAGCATGGGGGGGGGGTCAGAGGGAGAAGCAGACTCCCTGCTGAGCAGGGAGCCCGATGCGGGACTCCATCTCGGGACTCCAGGATCATGACCTGAGCCGAAGGCAGTCGCTTAACCAACTGAGCCACCCAGGCGCCCCTATTTTTCAATTTTTAAATGTATCATTATGAAACCTATTATTAGCAATACTAATTTTTTTAATTTATTGTAATTTAATTTATACCTTAAAGCTTGAAATGTGTTCAAATTTGTAGGTTGTTTCACACACAGAAGAACTGTGTCTATAAGTACTCTGAATTCTCAGTCTAGTATTTTATTTAAGCAAATATTAGTCCATTCTCTGTGTCTGACCATATTCAAGGGTTTTAAAGAAAATTTGGAAAGCATTTTTATTCATGTTCTTAAGTACTAGGTCATCTTGTATTTTGTAGATGAGATATGATTATTGCACCTTTATCTTGCATGAGAACATGGTATTAGTCATAAAATTTTCTAATGTTAGCAATGATCTTACTGATTTCTTGCTGTTATAAATTTGCTAAGTTATTTTCCTTTTTGCAAAATGCTATTAACTTTTATTTTTGCAAATAGTTTGGCCTTTTTTTTTGTTTAAAGGTTTTATTTATTCATTGGAGAGAGAGAGAGCACAGAGGGAGAGTGAGAGGGAAAAGCAGACTCCCTGCTGTGGGACTTGATCCCAGGGTCCTGGAATCATGACCTGAGCTGAAGGCAGACACTTAACCAACTAAGCCACCCAGGCGCCCCTAGTTTGGCCTTTAGTTTTACAAAATCAGTAATATTATTGAGTAGCGGATTTGTTTGGGGTCGTAATTTATGAATGCTGTGTAGGTAGCATTAACGTACCAAAGAACAAACTGTGAGAGAGCCTAGATTGCAGATCCATCCTTACCATTCTTTAGCTACCTAAACTTAAATACATGTCTTCAAATATCATCTCCAGTTTCTTCATCCTTTTAGCAAATTGAACCAGAATTCTTCCACCTCTCTAATTTCTAAAGAAGTGAGGTACAAAACAAAGAGAAAGAAAGCATTTCAGGTGTGGTTTCTGGGCTCAGCCTCTCAAATGGTGGGTTACTGTTTCACACACTATCAGCTTACAATAGAAAATATGACACTGTTTCATTCTTACATCCAGTGAATATTTGAATACCTAAAAATGATCTAGTGTGGATATAGTCTTTGTGCTGTTTAAGAAGCTAACTAGGTCAGCATATTGTAACTTTAGTGTAGCAGGAAAATGGTGTATTCTTTATTTGACTCTCCTTTTTAATTGCTTTTATCCCCCCATGCTGTGGCTGAATAAACTATTTCTTTTTATTGTTTCCCTAATACTACTTTAAAATATTTTATTATTATTTTTCTCTAAAACCAGAGCAACATAAAAGGCTGTCTTTTGCAGTTCCCATCGGGGCACTAGTTCAAGAGTTTGAAACGAAGAAATGGTTTTATTATGGCTAGAGTTCTTTATATAAATACTCCTCAGCATTTTTTTTTTCTCATATAGAAGACCTACTTCTCCAGAAAGAAAAAGTTTTGTCTTGCTGTATCTGTTTTAATGATATTATGTTTATGGGACTAAGTATTAAAACTGGTACATAAGAGCACTCTTCGTTTCCTTGTATTTTCCTTATAATTTCAAATAAGCTATATTTAATTTTAATAAGTAGTAATTATAAATCAGGCCCTTTTATTATCAGAAACACACATCAATCCACTAAGAGGGGGTTGAGATATTAAGACATATCTCCCCTGTTTATGTGATTGGCTTAAAAAATCAAGGAATATGGGGCACCTGGGTGTCTCGGTAGGTTAAGAGTCTGACTTAGGCTCAGGTCATGATCTAGGAGTCCTGGGATCAAGCCTGCCTCAGGCTCTGCACTCAGCAGAGAGTCTGCTTCTCCCTTTTCCTCTCCTTCTATCCCTCCCCCTGCTTGTGCTCTCTCCTTCTCTCTCTCAAATAAATAAATTAAAAATCTTTAAAAAAAAAAATCAAGGAATGTGGTGACATCAGCATAGATTTGCTTTTATAAGTATTAAATCTGTAGTTTATCATACCTGCAACATTCTGAGGCAATAGTGAGATGATAAAGGGAGCACTGGAATCATAAAGAATGCTTAATCGCATGAGTTTTGGAATTAAAACAGCATTTGGATTCTTGTTCTGTGATTTTAGAAAGTTAAGTAACTTCTCATCTGTAAATGGGAGGCAATCATATAAACATCCTCATCTGTAAAAGATGGTAATAAGATAGAAGTTCCTCAAAGGGTTTTTGAAGGGATAATGTCTATACAGGGTAAATGATTGTCTAGCATCCAGGTAACAGTCAATAAATGGTATCTATACTTGCCAAGTGTAGAAAGGGAGAAGAAGAAGAAATGAAAGCTGGGATAAAGAACTAGCTTTGGAGCTCACTAGCAAGTCATCTTGGGCAAAGTGCTTGAATTCTCTATACCTTAATGTTCACACCTATAAAATAAAGATGAACATGCCTATATCTAACTGTATTAGTTTCTGTTACCACATAACCAATTGCCACAAAGCTAGTGGCTTAGTCATTAGGCCACTCAGTAGTGCCCATTTCTTATTTTACAGCTTGTTTAGGCTGGAAGTCCAATCACGATGAAGCTGAATTTTTTCCTCAGGGTTTCACCAGGCTGCAGCCAAGGTACCAGTTGGTCTACATCCACATCTGGAGGCTCACTGGGCAGGAATCTGTTTCCAAGCTTATTCAGGTTGTTTGGAAGAATGTATTTCCTTGTGGTTGCATGACTGAGGACCCTGGCTTCTTACTGGCTATCAGGTGGAAACTACTCTCATGCCTGACGCTGCCCACAGCATCCTGCCAACTGGCATTCTCCACCGATCCTCTCACATTACTTCAAGGCGAGCAGCAGAATCTCTCACCCCAGTGTGCAAAGATGGAGTCCTATAGAACATAATGCAATCTTGTGTGTGACATCTCATTATAGTTGCCTTACAATGGAACCTAATCAAGGGAGTGACAGCCGGCTCATCACCTTGGCCATTTCTATTGGCTAATAACAAGTCCTGAATTCCCCCTTTAGTGAAGCGTGAAGGATTTTACAAGTGTTGGACCCATTGGTTGTTACCTTACATTATGTCTGCCACATTATATCATAGGTTTTGGGGAATACAAAATGATCAAAATATATGTGTATGTATGTAATTATAAACAGTTTTTCTAAACTTTAAAGTATTATGCAAAGCTAAGAAGGCATTAGCTTTTGATATATTATTTCGAGCAGGATTTATCTTATTAATACTGAACTAAAAGTCTAAAAAGATCTTCAACCACAAAGGATATTTCTGGTATATGTGTGAAAAAGTAGACGGATGGATAGATAGATATTCAATGATTAATGCAGCAAAGTATATGCATACATCTTTGAAAAGATCACCAAATATCCTAAGTAATTACATTCTAAGTGGATGCAAAAAGGAGGATGCTGAATTTAGTCAATTTTTGCCCTTTTAACATCTCACATAACATAATTGAATTATATTTTGTCATAGTCATTTTGAGTAAATTTGAAACATTAGAAAGTTTGATTATGAATAAACTTATTTATTTTTACTATTTCCCTAATATTACTTTAAAATATTTTTCTATTATTTTTCTCTTTCAAGTGAGTTTTACTAATACAGAGGAAATAATATTAAAAAATAAAGAAATGGAACATAGATGAGTGCATATTTACTTCCAAAGAACTGTAATTTTTGAAGTAGCTCCCATATATATCATTTTATTGTGGTGACATAATATTTAAAAAAAGATATCTCCATTTGGCATTGGTTTGATACTATTCCTTCAATAAATATGTTTCAAAATCTCATTAAAAGATTGGTTAAAACTTGGCTTTTCCTTTATATAATTTACAGAGTTTATGAAAGAATTTCCAGAAGCTTTTTAAACTTTCATGTAGTGTAATAATAAATATTAATCCTGGTTGGTATGGACTTCAGAGAAATGCCAGAAACCTCCCAGTAAGCTACGAGGATTGAAATACTAACTAGAAACAGTAACTCAAAAATACGTTGTAATCCTGAATTCATCATAGTAACTACTCTGAGCCTTCTTTGTCAACAGAAAGTATAAGTGGAAAATGATTTCTCTGGGAGACAATATATGGACAGGTCTTCTTTAGAAAGGGCATACATGCTTTCAATTCATGATTTAAACATGATTGAAAAGGTCACACATAGTAGTCTTCTAAATTATTTTGTATGGTGCAAAAGTATCTATTTTATTCTTCAACCAATTCAACTGAAATGTATTACTTCTTTTTCTTTTTTTTAAGATTTTATTTATTCATTTGAGACACAGAGATAGAGAGAGAGAGAGAGAGAGCGCATGAGCAGGAGGAGAGGCAGAGGGAGAGGGAGAAGCAGACTCCCCACTGAGCCAGGAGCCCGATGCGGGACTCGATCCCAGAACTCCAGGATTGTGACCTGAGCCGAAGGCAGACGCTTAACCATCTGGGCCACCCAGGCGTCCCACTTCTTTTTCTTATAGTGGGAACAGAAGCAGAAAATTTTAAGATTTTTTTTTAAGAAACTGGTCCTGTTATGATTTTAATACATTTTATCACATAATAGCATTTGAAATTTATTAAGTTCTTTGTGCCAGAAATTAATGTAATTTTCCATATATTAACCTTATTTTTTTTTTCAACAATTCTGAGAGGAATATACCCACAAGGAAGCTAAGATGCAGGAAATTGAATAATTTATCCAAAGTCATGCAGCTATTTAATGGCAAAGTCAGGATTTGAACCCAAGCAGTCTGACTGGAGAGCACTTGTGTTTATCAAATATGCTCAATTGACTTCAAACATCATATTTTTGCTTCTGATATATGAATTCAGAATCTACTTATTAAACTTAATGTTAGCGTGATAGCACTATACTGGCAGAATCTCAGAGAAATGGTATTCTTCTCAATTAATTCTTTTTTTTTTTTTCATAGATGCGGGTTCATTTTAATAGGGGTAGCAATTTTAGAAGGAGGAAAAAAGATTTCCAAGATGCTTTTAGACCAACTAAAGAGGTTAATGGAATAAATAAGTTTGAAAATCACTAATGAATAGCTGACCAGAAAATAACACACTTCTTCACTAATAAGCTAGAGTTATATGATTCTGGAAACTCAAAAATTAATGAGGAAATTTATTACTACTTCTTCTTAATCTCCAACTGTGTTCGCTATTTTTAATGAAGTCTAGAAAATGTGCTTTACTGTGCATGTGTGTGTGGGGGGGGTGGGTGGGTGCTTGAATTGGTCAATGTGTTTTTACCATGCAGTTTAATAAAATCACTATAGAGTTAGAAAATAGGCAAGGATTCACATTCTGGCTCTGTTAGCATTTTTGGATAATGCTACATAAATAAACTGACCCAAAAAATAAAACAAATGAATAAAATAAATAAACCAAGCAGGTAAACAGGTAAAAATCTTGATTAACATTCTATCTTAAACTTGGATGAATTTGTTACATTTTAGACTTAATTCATATACCAGTATAGTTGGCTAATTATCAGATCCCCAAACATTTTGGAGGTTAAGCAAAAAAGGAAGAGATTGTGGAAAGTGTGGAGAGATTTTTAGCTATAGAAATGACAAAAACCTACGCTGATCAGAATACTTTCTTCCCTAAGCACTATGATCACTGTTTGCTTTTTTATTATATTTGTATGACCTTGTGGTAACCTAAATTATTTTTTCTCTGAAGTGGAATGTGCAAGATAATCCAATGCAGAACAAGAAGAAAATACCAAAGCATCTACTTATATTGTTATTTTACCTAAATAAGCAAAGACAATGTTAATGCTTGCAATAAAATTAACTGAATTCATGAATCAGCTAAGTACATGCCACAGCCCATGAGGCACAAGGGGAAAAGGGAAGTTCCAAAAGTAAGGGCAGCAGTGCCTTTAAAGCATAGTGTTTACTTTGGCCAGTTAAGTAAATTACTGCATTAAGTTATCTATTTTTAACTATTGTAATCTTCAGAAAATGGATAATTTAAAAATATTACCTATTAACAAATGGTAAATCTAAAATAGCATTCATAAAGCAAGCTCCAGAATTAAACAAGAGGTGGCTGGTCCATACTTTCACTCCTACTCTTGAATGAGCATTTTATCAGCACATCACATTAAATGTAATGACAATATATCAGAAATGACAACTTTTGACATATGAATTTACATTCTCATTAAAAATGAGCCTTTCTCAAAGTGGATATTGAATAATGTATTTATAGATTCTTTGGGTATTATATGTTTAGCTATGATAGAAATAACAATTAAATATTGAAGTGAACTAAGAATCTAATCTTAGAACATTGCTCTCACTAAAACCATTAAATCCATTAGGAATGAAGGGGAGTAGGAGATACAGGCTTCCAGTTACAGAATAAATAAGTCATAGGGGTAAAAGGCACACGGGGAATATAGTCAATGGTATTGTAATAACGTTGTATGGTGACAGATGATAGCTACACTTGGGGTGAGCATAGCATACTTATAGACTTGTCAAATCACTATGTTGTACACCTGAAACTAATGTAACATTGCGTGTCAGCTATACTTCAGTAAAATAAAAATAAAAAATAAAATAAAGAAAAAAGTAAATTGAAGAAGAAAATGTATTATATATATATGTATATATATATACAATGGAGTATTATCAGATATAATAAGAAAATCCTGCCATTTGTGGCAACATGGATGGAATTTAAGCCCTTATGCTAAGTGAAGTGAATCAAACAGAAATAATAATAATAATCATAATTGAGAAAAATGTTTTTTATAATTCATAAATGAAATATTTATGCTAAATTTTTGTTAATCTTAGAACTTTTATCCCTATCTCTGTCTTACAGATTATAATATATTAGTAAAATATCACATATATAAGTTATAAAAATATATAAATAAATATAATTTTGTTTACTAATTTGGATTTGAGATTTCTTTTTTTTTTCTGAGAGATGATTTACATAATCTAAATATTTGGAAAACTTTCTTCTGAATAACTTGTAAGTATTCATCTTATTTCTATACATAATCCATTTAAAATAGCCCAAACATGTACAACTATACATGTAAAATATAAATTATTTATTAAACCCACAGGTCCTTTTTTTTTTTTTAAAGATTTTATTTATTTATTTGACAGAGAGAGAGAGAGACAGACAGAGAGGGAACACAAGCAGGGGGAGTGGGAGAGGGAGAAGCAGGTTTCCTGCTGAGCAGGGAGCCCGATGCAGGGCTCCATCCCAGGACCCTGGAACCATGACCTGAGCCTAAGGCAGATGCTTAATGACTGAGCCACCCAGGCGCCCCCCCCACAGGTCCTTTTAAGAACTTTAATGTATTTTGAACATTGCTTTGTCATCAAATATTGTTTTACTTCCCTCTTTCTGTACATTCTGGTTACTTTTAGTTTTTGATGCTATAAATATCATCAGCCTTCCCCCTGTAGGGCTCTCATGGCTAACCTATTCTTCAATGACTTCATTAAATTCAACAAACATATTTTTTTACCCTTCTTCTTCCCCCAGACATGTCTCCTCCTCTCTTGAAAAAAATTCATTTTCTCTTGTTCTTCTGATACAGTGCTCTTCGGTTTTCGTTTTCAATCCCTGACTGCTTCTTGCCATTTGTCTAGGATTATTCTCCTCTACCTGGACATTAAATTTTTGAATTCCTCTGAGATTTGCACTGTACCTCTGCCTTTCTCACTCTCTCTGCCCTACATAGTCCCCTCAGATTATCTAACTCACACCCATGAATCCATTCATTACTTACAAAATTAAGAAATCATATCTTTTAGCACAAATCTCTCTTCTGAACTCACAATCTATATATCCAGCTGCCTTCTTTATATATTCTTGTAAATGTCCCATAGTCTCCAGAAAATCCTATTTTCAAAGGAAAATTAAAGATCTCCATCCAGTTCTCTCTGGCAACTCTTCAGAAAACTTTGTCCATAAACCGTAAACTCAGGAATCAACTTGAATAATTCTGCTTCCTCATTCACATGTGAATTTTTCCCTCTTAATATATCTAGAAACCTATTAATTGGCCGCTCTCCCTACCTCTATTCAAGTCCAAGCCACCATCATCCTCATGGAGCCAAATGCAGTAGTTTCTCCTTAGGTTTATATCAATGCACTTGTGAATGTCTCCATTCTAAGCTTCCATCATGGCCAAGGAAATATTTTGAAATGATAAATTTAATTATGTCAGTGACCATCACTATCTCCTCACCATTTAAAGGTAACTCCTATTAGGTGCTAAAAGACTCAGCCCCCACCTTTGTCTCAAGACAACCTCCTTACCATAACTACATGTTATCCCATTTACTCTGACATCACTAAACTACTTTCAGTTGCTTGTACTTTTCACACTTATTCCTCAGTGTCCATTACACCTCTGGTTGCATGTATTCCAGATATTCCTTGTTTATTAACTTATTCTCATGCTTCTAATAGCAGATTGGGATTTACCTGCAGGAAAATTCTTCTTTGGTCTCCCTAACTAGGTCATGACATTTTTTTTTTAAGATTTTATTTATTTATTTGAGACAGAGAGAATGAGAGACAGAGAGCACGAGAGGGAAGAGGGCAGAGGAAGAAGCAGACCCCCTGCTGAGCAGGGAGCCCGATGCGGGACTCGATCCTGGGACTCCAGGATCATGACCTGAGCCGAAGGCAGTCGCTTAACCAACTGAGCCACCCAGGCACCCTAGGTCATGACATTTTTATTATCACAGGCACATATGGCTTTTCTTCATGAGATTTACCCCAGTTGCAATTTTATATTTGTATAATTATTTAATAAGTGCTTGTCTTTACCTATATCATTATAGCAACCCTCTGTGCCATTCCTGGCTATTTTCTTAGGATAAATTTTCAGAACTGGAATTTCTGACTAAGGGGAACACATTCTGTACTAGAGCTCTGAATAGGTGTGGTCCAATCTTTCTTCAGAAAGAAATATTGAGGGGCGCCGGGGTGGCTTAGTAGGTTAAGCCACTGATTCTTGATTTTAGTTCAGGTCATAATCTTGGGGTTGTGAGATCAAGACCTGTGTTGGGCTCCATGCTCAGTGGGGAGTCTGCTTGAGATTCTCTCTTTCTCTTTTCCTCTGCCCCTCCCCCAGCTCACACTGTCTCTTAATAAATACATAAATAAATCAATAAAAAAGTCTTTAAGAAAGAAAGAAAGAAAGAAAGAAAGGAAGGAAGGAAGAAAGAAAGAAAAAGAAAGAAAAAGAAAGAAATACTGATTTGCATTTTAGCAGCAGCTGTGAATTATCTTCTTCACTGCAGTGGAAATTTGATATTTTCATTACATTATTAAAATGATGAGGATTATGAATACCAATGGAAAAATTGGTCCAGATAAGTGGTGTAACTGCCACGACTGGTTCCAAAATATTATCTCCATGGGAAAAAGAGCTTTTATAATATTAATTAATAATGCTTTCACAAATATGCCTTCTGCAGGAAAAGAAAAAAAAAGAGTTGATTTCCATCATGTACATTGATGAGTAACTAGTATGATTTGAGATGTCAATGGTTGAGAATCACTAGCCTGGATCATCGTTTGGTTTGAAATGAATAATATCATAAAAAGAAACATTTTTAAAAGATAAACTATGCTTGAACTGATTTCATCAGCATATTTAAATTACGAAGGACCTCTTGTACTAGTTTCTGTAAACAGAAAAGTATGATTCAGAATCGTAATCTAAACTCCCTCATAGCCAATAATTTTAATAAAGCAATTATTCCATTTGATTTTTTGCCATTTTGTAAGCACTTAAATTAATGAGAAAATAAATGGCCAACCAGTTCCAGTACAGCTGAAGAAAATAGGATAAATTATGTATAACTCCATAGCTCCAGAAGAATGTCCTAAAGAGGTTTTTATGAGTCTTTTTACCCTAAAAGATATAAAAATTAGAGAGAAATTGATTTATGGAATTATATTTGTCAATTCAAACAAGATTGGTTACTGAGTAAAAAAGAAACACTTGAATCTCCATTTCAGACTGTTTTTATTCAGTTGATTTACATTTACATTTCAAATGATATTTGTATTCAGGAGGAAGAAGCTTATAAACTGTCACTCTTATTTCTCAATAAGCTGATGATTTCAGTTTAATTAATTTTTAATTAAGTCACTTTAAAATCATTGAACATTCTGATTTGCTTCTATTGGGTAGAATAGATTTCTGTTTTTCTTATGATGATTGTAATAAAAAAATCTATAAATGTTAAGGGCATAGGCATTCACATGGTGTTTGGAATAATGGAAAGTGTCAAACTGTTCCTAGTGATGCTGATAGGTTTTATACAATTTGTACTATTTAAATGACATGATAAGATCTATATGTTTACTTGGGTATGAAAAAGCACAGGGGGAAAAAAAAAAAAGTTTTCCAAATGTGAAAAGCAATAAGAGAAATCACTTTTTTATGAAACAGTATATAAAATTTGTTACTAATGATGGATTTATAGTAAACTAATTTGTGGCATAAATGAAGTGTAGAGATTGAAATGTGCTTGAAGTACTAAAACTTACCTTGCATTACCCATTGTGATTACCGATAACTCTAGGTGCTTATAAAAGATTGAAAATGCCTTTGATCTGAAAGCACTGTGGTTGTAAGGTTGCATCATATTTTGGGAACTTCATCCATTCATTCGACATTTTTACTTGTTATGCAGTAATAGCTATCATAATGAAGAATCCCCTTCCTCGAAGCATACATATTTCTCAGAAATTTCCTATTTAGAAGAATAACAATAAAAAATTTAAAAAAAAACAGCAAAAACAAAAAAAAAGAAGAAGAATAAAACTAGATTTGCAGAGGCACATTCTAGAGTTTTACTTAAAAAAAGGGGAGGGCTATAGTATTAAAAATCCCAATGGAAATGTCAATAAATATGTTAGAATTAATAAAATAGGTCATATGTCTCTGGGATTTTTGATTTAGCTAAAGAGAAAATCATATTTTGGGGTCATGTTAAGGATATTTAAGGAATAATAGAAATTAAGTTCTGCTAAGAAAGAAAATTTTTCTGATGAAAAACCTGACTTCAGGAATGCAAATCAGAGTCATGGATCTCAGATCCCATCATGAAAGACTTGTGATGAAGTGACACAGACTCTTCTACAGTCAAAATCTCTTGAGACTATCTTATACATCTCCTGCTACACCAACAACTGCTTCCCCACTTCCTCTGGATCCCTGAGGGCTGTTTGTGAAGAACAGATTTTAGATTTCCTGACCAGTTTTACCTTTCCTTGAGTCACTCCCTGGACCTGCACTATCCAACATGATAGCCACGAGCCAGTACCATGGCCTATGGCACTGTGAATCCTGAAATGCGGCTAGTCTGAGTTGAGATGTGTTGTGTGCAGAAATATACATTTTTAAAGACTTAGTACAACAAAAGGATGCAGGATATCTCAATAATTTTTACATTAATTACATATGGAAATGATAATGTTTTGGATATTTTTAGTTAAACAAAAAACATTGTTAAAATTAGTTGTATTTTCGATGTTTTTTATTTAACTAAAAATATCCAAAACATTATGTTATGTTAATCACCATACATTACATCATTAGTTTTTGATGTAGTGTTCCATGATTCATTGTTTGTGTATAACACACAATGTTTTTATAACAATAAAATTAGTTGTATTTTCGAAATTTTAACAATGTTTTTTATTTAACTAAAAATATCCAAAACATTATCATTTTTATATGTAATTAATGTAAAAATTATTGAGATATCCTGCATCCTTTTGTTGTACTGAGTCTTTAAAAATGTATATTTCATGCACACAACACATCTCAACTCAGACTAGCCGCATTTCAGGGTTCACGGCGCCATTGAATCACAGACCTGTACCTCTGAAACAAATAATACATTATATGTTAAAAAAAAAAGAAGATAGTAGGAGGGGAAAAATGAAGGGGGGGAAATCGAAGAGGGAGACAAACAATGAGAGACTATGGACTCTGAGAAACAAACTGAGGGTTCTAGAGGGGAGGGGGGTGGGAGGATGGGTTAGCCTGGTTATGGGTATTAAGGAGGGCACGCTCTGCATGGAGCACTGGGTGTTATGCACAAACAATGAATCATGGAACACTACATCAAAAACTAATGATGTAATGTATGGTGATTAACAGAACATAATAAAATAAAAAAATAACAAAAAAATAAATAAAATAAAATATATTGGGAAAAAATTAGTTTTCTGGTTTTTTTTTTTTTTTGGTATGATGACTAGAATATTAAAAAGTACTTATAAGGCTCATATGATGTTTCTAGTGGACAAGTACCATAGTAAACAATGAGTTCTGCAGGGTTCTTCTGTCTGCCAATTCAGATCCCCCTAGCTAATGTCTGAAATTCCACCAGGTTTGGAATAGTGAAAGGGAAGGAGATAAAGTTATAATATAGAAAGCTGGAAGTGCTAATATCTGATCAATGTTAGTAATTACTTTCATAGTGCATAAAGCCAATGATTCACCTTAAGGAGGTGCTACTGATAATTCATGAGATCCTTTCCTGTGTTGGCTCAAAGATGGTCAGCTGGAGTGAAGGAAAGAAAAGTAGATTATGAAGATATGAGGGATGGATTAAAGGAAAGGCATTACTTGCAGAATGGGATGGCAGAGGAAGGCTGCAGGGTATTGATGCCTATGAAAGCAGAAAACAATTTTTATTACTTCATAAATTTGGACAACACCTACCTTCAATTAGGCCATAACAGTAAGTAGCTATGTAGAGAGGTATTCTCATTATAAGCTGCAGATCCAGCCATTTCTTCAATGATTTAAAAAAAAAAAAATTCTGCTTTAAAAAATGATTTAAAGCAGAATTCTCAGGAGAGAGTTCTTCATCTGACAGTCTCTGTTTTAGTGAATGTAAACACTAACATGACATTAAATCTAAACCTCTTTTATCTACATTATATTACAATCACTATTTTGTCAAAAAGTGATTTTTCAAATAAATTGCTGTGAAGTAAAGATATCTAGTCTAATACATCATGGATGTACTTATGCCAAGCAAATATTTTGCAAATGTCAACAATTTTTTTTTTCTTTTCCTTTCGGGCAATAAGGGGCTTATCAAAAACAATAAAGTAATAATAACAACAAAAGGAATATTCACTTGTGTGGCATATCCATACTGTGCAAGCATTTAGAGTGAGGTATAATGAAAAAGCTGGGCTCAAAAATTAATGATTCTTTTCCATCCTTGTTATGATTATTCTTATCAACTTTTGAAATTAAAAATCAATGACTAACATTCCATTGTGTATTTATACATACTATATATATCACATCTTCATCTATTCATCTATTGAAGGACACTTGAGCTGCTTCCATATCTTGGCTATTGTAAATAATGTTGCTATAAACATTGGGGTGTATGTATCCCTTTGAATTTGTGTTTTGGGATTTTTTTGGGTAAATACCCAGTAGTACAATTACTGGATTGTAGCTAGTTCTATTTTTCACTTTTGAGGAACATCCGTACTGTTCCTCAGTACTGAATCTTCACAGTGGCTGCTTCAGTTGGCATTCCCACCAACATTGGATGAGGTGTGAAATCGGTAATGGGGATTGAGTGCACTTATCATGATGAACACTGAGTAATGTATAGAATTGTTGAATCACTATAGTGTACACCTGAAGCTTATATGATAATGTATGTTAATTATACTGGAATTAAAATAAAATATTAAAATAAGTTTAAAAACTGATCAGTTACTAAAAAGAAGTAAAAAGGATGACATTAAGATGGGATGATAGAGATTTATACTTGAGCAATATATATTAAAATATATACCTGTTTCTTTCTCTGCAAACATATATTTTTATATAATTGGACAAAGAACAAAAAAGACATAAAACATAAAGAAGTAAAAAAAAATCCTAAATATTTATTGTAACAAGCTCTTATGGATCTGAGGTAAAATAGTATGAGCTCATATCAGTATTGATGTAGAAAGCTCTTTGAGATATGTTAAGAAAAAGAACTATGTATGCTCACATCTTCATATAAATATAAATATATATTGTTTTTATATATATATGTAATGTGTATACATAATATACATATATACTGCATAAATAATATATACTTATTTGTGCATAAAATTCTAGAACAATACTCCAAAATTGAGTATTTATTTGCCTACAAAGGAAGGTATATGAGATAAAGTTTTGATTTTTGTTTTACAATATTTCTACATCTATGATTTTTTAATCATTTTTTAAGTTGAAAACATAACTATTGTGTGCCTGGGAGTCTCAGTTGGTTAAGCGTCTGCCTTCAGTTCAGGTTGTGATCTCAGGGTCCTGGGATCAAGCCTGGCATCAGACTTCCTGCTCAGCAGGGAGTCTGCTTCTCTCTCTCTCCCTCTCTCTCCCTCTACCCCTCCCTACTGCTCATTCTCTTTCTCTGTCTCTCTCAAATAAACAAAATCTTTAAAAATAAAAAAAAATTTAAAGAAAACATAATTATCATCCACAAGACTAGATAGAAATATAGTGATATTTATGAGAGAATATGAAGTTAACATAGAATATAAATGATTAACAACATAGTCATTGCATTTCCGAAATTCTGTAATTTAAAGATTTGCATATAATCCAAATATATAAGTGTTAGCATGGTTGATTTGGGACATTTATTTCTATAATTGTCTGTTAAAAATGTTTTGCTCAATTAAATCATGTTAGTCGAATTAAGAAGAATCGATATGACTAGTATCTTTATACAAAGGGGGAAATTTAGGCAGACATACACAGAGGGAAGACGGTGTGAAATGGCCATGTGATGCCTGAGGCAGACACTGAACTGATTCAGCTGCAAACCAAGGAATGCCAAGGATTTCCCGCCGCAACAGGAAGGCAGAAAGAGGCAAGAAGAAATTCCATCAAGAGACTAAGAGGGAACATAATCATGCAGACAGCTGGATTTGGGACTTTTACATTACAGGACTGAGAGACAATAAATTTCTGTGGTTTTATTTTATTTTATTTTATTTATTTATTTATTTTTTTTTTTAAGATTTTATTTATTTGACAGAGAGAGACACAGCGAGAGAGGGAACACAAGCAGGAGGAGTGGGAGAGGGAGAAGCAGGCTTCCCACAGAGCAGGGAGCCCGATGCGGGGCTTGATCCCAGGACCCTGGGATCATGACCTGAGCCGAAGGCAGACGCTTAACAACTGAACCACCCAGGCACCCCAATTTCTGTGGTTTTAATCACCCAGTTTGTAGTCCTTTGTTACAGCAGTCCTAGAAAACTATTACAGTGGTTCTTTCCTTTAAATATTCACTTCACTTTCTTCTTATCCTTGCCCCTCTATAGATAAAGTGATTTTTCCCACTCTGGCTTCTTTCAAGATTTTTCTCTGTGTCTTTGATTTTCTACACTTTGAATATATTATACCTCAGTGTAAATTCTTTTATATTTATCTTGCTCAGTGCTCTGAGAACTTTCTGGTTTGGTGTCTTATTAATTTGAGGAAATTCTCACTGTTTCTTCAAATAGTTCTGTTTCTTTCTTCTCCTTGTTATTCCCACTATATGTATGTTATACCTCTTGTAATTGTTCCACAGTTCTTGGACATTCTCTTCTATATTTTTCATATTTTTTTCTCTTCGAAAAAGAGTTTCAAAGAATTGGGAAATTTCTACTGATATTTCTTCAGGCTCAAAGATTCTTTCTTTATTCTTATCCATTCTATGAATGAGCTAATCAAAGGCACTTTTCATTTATGTTACAGTGTTTATTTCCAGCATTTCCTTTTAACACTTTTTTAGAATTTCCATTGCTCTGCTTACATTACCCACCTGTTTTTGCATGTTGTCCTTTTGTTCCAGTAAAGAACCTAGCTTATTAATCACTGTGGTTTGAATTCCAGGTCTAATGATTCCAACGTTATTGTTATATCTGAATCTAGTTGTAATTCTTGCTCTGTCTCTTCAAAGTATGTTTTTAGTATGCTTTGTAATATTTTGTTGAAACCCTAACATGATATATAGGGCAAAAAGAACTGAGATAAGGCATTTAGTGTCAAGTTTTGTTTATCTAGCTAGGAGTTGGTCTGTGTTAACCATTTACTGTAGCTGTGTCAGAGATTAAAGTTTTCTCTGGAGTTCTTGTTTGTTTGTTTTCTCCTTTTGAAGTATTGGGTGTCCCTAGAGACTTTTTTAATAAGGTCTGAGATGTGCAGATTGTTTTGTTTTGTTTTGAGTCTTATTCCAACGTATTATCTAATGGGGAAAAGGAAGCATGCTATAGTCCTATGAATAGTTCTCAGTCTTTTAGTGATCCCATGCCCCTAGGCTTTAACCTCATCAAATGCTTTGCCATGTTTCTCCCCCTTAGGTGAAATAAGAAGTCCAAAGGGACTAGAGTTGGGTATTGATGAAGAAAGGCAGGCAGGGAAAATCCTCCCCCCGCCCCAAAGCAAACCACCCATAAAAGGATTTTACACCACCCTGGAAGGAGCCCTCCACCCTTTCCCACGTGATAGATAGATGACAAAAACCTAACTGGATGACAGGCACGATTAATCAGATTAAAAGAGCCTGCCAACAAGCCTATAAAAAACCCTAGACTTAGAAACTCCAGTGGCAAAGCTCTCGGGTCCCCTCCCTCTTTGGAAGCTTTGTACTATCACTTGATAGACTTTACTATGGTTCATTAAACTTTGCTTTGCTGACTCCCACCAAGAACTACGGGCACTAAAGGAAAAAAAAAATCTTGCTGCGGTATTTCCCTTCCACCAGGTCTTTTAGATCAAGGTAAAACTCCAGTTAGTTAGACTCTGGTAAAAAAAACTTCCCTTGGGAGGAGGCCTTGTTAAGAAGAACAGAATGCTCTGGAGATATTTCCAAATGGTGGCTTTACTCCTTTCGATGTCAAAATGTACCAAATCAAAAATGTTTTGGTAGCAAAGAAGGAACCAAAAGATTTAAAGTAATTTGAAAATATATACATAGCTATAACTTCTTTCTCAATATACACTTCTTTTCAGATTGAAAACTCTTACCGCCAAAAGTATATGTAATCTTATTCACAAGTGACACACATATGTACCTATGAATTTTAGCTAGATAGCTAGATAAACCTGAATATTTACCCTGCCAGCATATTTTTCTTTTTTTTCTGCTTTTTTTTTCCAATTTTATTTTTAATTTTTTTTTTAAATTTTTATTGTTATGTTAATCACCATACATTACATCATTAGTTTTTGATGTAGTGTTCCATGATTCATTGTTTGTGCATAACACCCAGTGCTCCATGCAAAGCCTGCCCTCTTTAATACCCATCACCAGGCTAACCCATCCTCTCACCCCTTTCCCTCTAGAACCCTCAGTTTGTTTTTCAGAGTCCATCATCTCTCATGGTTCATCCCCCCATCCGATTTCCGCGCCTTCATTCTTCCTCTCTTGCTATCTTCTTTTTTTTTTTTCTTAACATATATTGCATTATTTGTTTCAGAGGTACAGATCTGTGATTCAACAGTCTTGCACAATTCACAGTGCTCACCATAGCACATACCCTCCCCAATGTCTATCACCCAGCCAGCCCATCCCTTGCACCACCCCCACTCCAGCAACCCTCAGTTTGTTTCCTGAGATTAAGAATTCCTCATATCAGTGAGGTCATATGATACATGTCTTTCTGATTGACTTATTTCAGTTGCATAACACCCTCCAGTTCCATCCACGTCATTGCAAATAGCAAGATCTCATTCCTTTTGATGGCTGTATAATATTCCATTGTATATATATACTACATCTTCTTTATCCATTTATCTGTTGATGGCCATCTTCGCTTCTTCCATAGTTTGGCTATTGTGGACATTGCTGCCATAAACATCAGGGTGCATGTACCCCTTTGGATCCCTACATCTGTATCTTAGGGGTAAATACCCAGTAATGCAATTGCTGGATCATATGGTAGCTCTATTTTCAACTTTTTGAGAAACCTGCATACTGTTTTCCAGAGTGGTTGCACCAGCTTACATTCCCACCAACAGTGTAGGAGGGTTCCCCTTTCTCCGCATCCATGCCAACATCTGTCATTTCCTGACTTGTTAATTTTAGCCATTCTGACTGGTGTGAGGTGGTATCTCATTGAGGTTTTGATTTGGATTTCCCTGATGCCGAGCGATGTTGAGCACTTTCTCATGTGTCTGTTGGCCATTTGGATGTCTTCTTTGGAAAAATGTCTGTTCATGTCTTCTGCCCATTTCTTGATTGGATTCTTTGTTCTTTGGGTGTTGAGTTTGATGAGTTCTTTATAGATTTTGGATACTAGCCCTTTATCGGATATGTCATTTGCAAATATCTTCTCCCATTCTGTCGGTTGTCTTTTGGTTTTGTTGACTGTTTCTTTTGCTGTGCAAAAGCTTTTTATCTTGATGAAGTTCCAATAGTTCATTTTTGCCTTTGCTTCCCTTGCCTTTGGCGATGTTTCTAGGAAGAAGTTGCTGCGCCAGAGGTCAAAGAGGTTGCTGCCTGTGTTCTCCTCTAGGATTTTGATGGACTCCTGTCTCACATTGAGGTCTTTCCACCATTTTGAGTCTATTTTTGTGTGGTGTAAGGAAATGGTCCAGTTTCATTCTTCTGCATGTGGCTGTCCAATTTTCCCAACACCACTTGTTGAAGAGACTTTTTTCCATTCGACCTTCTTTCCTGCTTTGTCAAAGATTAGTTGACCATAGAGTTGAGGATCCATTTCTGGGCTCTCTATTCTGTTCCATTGATCTATGTGTCTGTTTTTGTGCCAGTACCATACAGTCTTGATGAGGACAGCTTTGTAATAGAGCTGGAAGTCCGAAATTGTGATGCTGCCAGCTTTGGTTCTTTTTCAACATTCCTCTGGCTATGCGGGGTCTTTTCTGGTGCCATACAAATTTTAGGATTATTTGTTCCATTTCTTTGAAAAAAGTGGATGGTATTTTGATGGGGATTGCACTGAATGTGTAGATGCTCTAGGTAGCATTGACATCTTCACAATAGTTGTTCTTTCAATCCATGAGCATGGAATGTTTTTCCATTTCTTTGTGTATTCCTCAATTTCTTTCATGAGTATTTTATAGTTTTCTGAGTACAGATCCTTTGCATGTTTGGTTAGATTTATTCCTAGGTATCTTATGGTTTTGGGTGCAATTGTAAATGGGATTGACTCCTTAATTTCTCTTTCTTCTGTCTTGTTGTTGGTGTATAGGAATGCCACTGACTTCTGTGCATTGATTTTATATCCTGCCACTTTACTGAGTTCCTATATGAGTTCTAGCAGTTTTGGGGTGGAGTATTTGGGTTTTCCACATAAAGTATCATATCATCTGCAGACAGTGAGAGTTTGACTTCTTCTTTGCCAATTTGGATGCCTTTTAATTCTTTTTGTTGTCTGACTGCTGTGGCTAGGACTTCTAATACTATGAATAGTGGACATCCCTCCTGCATTCCTGACCGTAGGGGAAAAGCTCTCAGTTTTTCCCCATTGAGAATGATATTTGCTGTGGGTTTTTCATAGATGGCTTTATGATCTTGAGGTATGTACCCTCTATCCCTATACTCTGAAGAGTTTTGATCAAGAAAGGATGCTATACTTTGTCAAATGCTTTTTCTGCATCTATTGAGAGGATCATATGATTCTTGTTCTTTCTTTTGTTAATGTATTGTATCACATTGATTGATTTGCAGATGTTGAACCAACCTTGCAGCCCAGGGATAAATCCCACTTGGTCGTGATGAATAATCCTTTTAATGTACTGTTGGACCCTATTGGCTAGTATTTTGGTGGGAATTTTTGCATCCATGTTCATCAAGGATATTGGTCTGTAATTCTCCTTTTTGATGGGGTCTTTGTCTGGTTTGGGGATCAAGGTAATGCTGGCCTCATAAAACGAGTTTGGAAGTTTTCTTTCCATTTCTATTTTTTGGAACAGTTTCAGAAGAATAGGTACTAATTCTTCTTGAAATGTTTGGTAGAATTCCCCTGGAAAACCATCTAGCCCTGGGCTTTTGTTTGTTGGGAGATTTCTGATGACTGCTTCAATTTCCTTAGTGGTTATAGGTCTGTTCAGGTTTTCTATTTCATCCTGATTCAGTTTTGGTAGTTGATACATCTCTAGGAATGCATCCATTCCTTCCGGGTTATCTAATTTGCTGGCATAGAGTTGTTCATAATATGTTCTTATAATTGTTTGTATTTCTTTGGTGTTAGTTGTGATCTCTCCTCTTTCATTCATGATTTTGTTGATTTGGGTCATTTCTCTTCTTTTTGATAAGTCTGGCCAGGGGTTTATCAATCTTGTTAATTCTTTCAAAGAACCAGCTCCTAGTTTCGTTGATCTGTTCTACTGTTCTTTTAGTTTCTATTTCATTGATTTTTGCTCTGATCTTTATTATTTCTCTTCTCCTGGTGGGTTGAGGCTTTATTTGCTGTTTTTTCTCCAGCTTCTTTAGGTGTAGGGTTAGGTTGTGTATTTGAGATCTGTCTTTTTTCTTGAGAAAGGCTTGTATTGCTATATACTTTCCTCTTAGGACTGCCTTTGCTGCATCCCAAAGATTTTGAACAGTTGTGTTTTCATTTTCATTGGTTTCCATGAATTTTTTTTAATTCTTCTTTAATTTCCTGGTTGACCCATTCATTCTTTAGAAGGATGCTTTTTAGCCTCCATGGATTTGAGTTCTTTCCGACTTTCCTCTTGTGATTGAGTTCTAGTTTCAAAGCATTGTGGTCTGAAAATAGGCAGGGAATGCTCCCAATCTTTTGGTACTGGTTGAGACCTGATTTATGACCTAGGATGGGATCTATTCTGGAGAATGTTCCATGGGCACTAGAGAAGAATGTGTGTTCTGTTGCTTTCGGATGGAATCATCTTAATATATCTGTGAAGTCCATTTGGTCCAGCTTATCATTTAAAGTCTTTATTTCCTTGTTGATCTTTTGCTTAGATGATCTGTCCATTTCAGTGAGGGGGATGTTAAAGTCTCCCACTATTATTGTATTGTTGTTGATGTGTTTCTTTGCTTTTGTTATTAATTGCCTTATATAATTGGCTGGTCCCATGTTAGGGTCATAGATATTTACAATTGTTATATCTTCTTGTTGGATAGACCCTTTAAGTAGAATATAGTGTCCTTCCTCATCTCTTATTACAGTCTTTGGTTTAAAATCTAATTGGTCTGATATAAGGATTGCCACCCCAGCTTTCTTTGGGTGTCCATTAGCAAGGTAAATGGTTTTCCACCCCCTCACTTTCAATCTGGGGGTGTCTTTGGGTCTAAAATGAGTCTCCTGCAGACAGCATATCGATGGGTCTTGTTTTTTAATCCAGTCTGATAGCCTGTGTCTTTTGATTGGGGCATTTAGCCCATTTACATTCAGGGTAACTATTGAAAGATAGGAATTTAGTGCCATTTTATTGCCTGTAAGATGACTGTTACTGTATATTGTCTGTGTTCCTTTCTGGTCTATGTTGCTTTTAGGCTCTCTCTTTGCCTAGAGGACCCCTTTCAAGATTTCTTATAGGGCTGGTTTCGTGTTTACAAATTCCTTTAGTTTTTGTTTGTCCTGGAAGCTTTTGATCTCTCCTTCTATTTTCAATGACAGCCTAGCTGGATATAATATTCTTGGCTGCATATTTTTCTCCTTTAGTGCTCTGGATATATCATGCCAGTCCTTCCTGGCCTGCCAGGTCTCTGTGGATAGGTCTGTTGCCAATCTAATATTTCTACCATTGTAGGTTACATATCTCTTCTCCTGAGCTGCTTTCAGGATTTTCTTTTTGTCTCTGAGACTCTTAAGTTTTACTATTAGATGTCGGGGTGTTGATCTATTTTTATTGATTTTGAGAGGGGTTCTCTGTGCCTCCTGGATTTTGATGCCTGTTTCCTTCCCCAAATTAGGGAAGTTCTCTGCTATAATTTGCTCCAATATACCTTCTGCCCCTCTCTCTCTTTCTTCTTCTTCTGGGATCCCAATTATTCTAATGTTGTTTTGTCTTATGGTATTGTTTATCTCTCGAATTCTGCCCTCGTGATCCAGTAGTTGTTTATCTCTCTTTTTCTCAGCTTCTTTATTTTCCATCATTTGCTCTTCTATATCACTGATTCTCTCTTCTGCCTCATTTATCCTAGCAGTTAGCGCCCTCATTTTTGCTTGCACCTCATTAATAGCCTTTTTGATTTTGACTTGGTTAGATTTTAGTTCTTTTATTTCTCCAGAAAGGGTTTCTCTAATAACTTCCATGCTTTTTTCAAGCCCAGCTAGTATCTTTAAAATCATGATTCTGAAGGTCCGACATCATACTATTGTCCATATTGAGTAGGTCCCTGGCAGTCGGTACTACCTCTTGTTCTTTTTGTTGAGGTGATTTTTTTCCATATTGTCATTTTGTCCAGAGGAGAATAGATGAATGAGAGAACAAAATGCTAACAGGGTACCAATGTCCCCAGAAAATATACTCTAAACAAATCATAAAGACCTGATACCAGGGGAAAAGAAAGGGAAAGAAAGAAAAAAGAAAAAGAAGAAAAAAAAAGAAAAAGAAATAAAAACAAACAAAAACAAACCAAAAAACCCAGAATATGATAAATATGATCAGGCTGGTGCATAGATCAGTGCCACACACTAGATTTTGTGTGTATTTTGGTCTGTTAGAAGAAAATGCTTCCCAAAATTTTAAAGAAAGAAAAACTTATATATGTACAAAAATAAGGGTTGATACGATGAAGGGATGGAATATGACTATAAAGATGAAAATTATAAAAAAAATTATAAAAGGAACTGATAAGTTGTTTGAAAAAAGAAAGAAGAGGCTTAAAAAAATGAAATAAAAAGGGAGAGAATGTGAGCAGGGAGGAGACTAGAACAAAGCCATACACAATGATTTAGGGTATATTTTGATCTGTTAAAAGAAACTGTATCTCAAAATTTTAAAGAGAGAACAACTTATATATATATGCCAAATTAAGGGTAACTACTATGAAGGGATAGAATATGACTCTAGAAAAAAAATAAAAATGTTTTTTATAAAAGGGATTGATAAGATGTTGGTTGGAAAAGGGAAAAAGAAAAATTCAAAAAAAAAAAAAGACAGTAAAAAAAAATTTAACTTTGAAAGACTAAAGAATCATGTTAAAAATCCATGAATTCTGTGTGCAGTATTCCCCTAGCACTGGAGTTCTGCCGTTCTCATTGATTGGTAAACTTGGTCTTGTCTGGCTGTTCTTGCCGATCTTCTGGGTTAGAGGCCTGTTGCCATGGTTCCCAAATGTCTTTCTGGAGGCGGAATTGCCCCGCCCTTGCTGGCCTGGGCTAAGTAATCTGCTCAGGTTTGCTCTCGGGAGCTTTTGTTCCCTGCAAGCTTTCTGTACAGCTTTGGAGGACAAGAGTGAAAATGACGGCCTCCCAATCTCCTCCCTGGAGGAGCCAAGAACTCGGGGCCCAGCTTCTCAGTGTAACCCCAGAGAAAAGCAGTCAGTCACTCCCGTCTCCCCAGTCTCCGGCCGCACTCCGCGCTCACCTAGCCTGTGACCAAGCATTTCTATCTCTGGCACCCAACCCCGGGTGGAGTCTCCAAACCCAGCAGATCCCTGCAGTGCACTCCTGCACGGCTCCTCCTGGGGGAGGAAGGTGAGTCTCCCCAGATCTGCTGCTTGTTGGGTCCCTGCTGGAGGAGCAGTGGCCCGACTGTGCCGCAGATCATGGTTTATGGCAACCCCGAGCTGAGAGCCTGCTCCTCGGCTCGTCTCTTCAGCCGGATTCCCTGCTCCCATACCCGGAGCTCTGCCGCACTCAGGCACCCCTGGTCTTTCTGTGACCCTGAGGGTCCTGAGACCACACTGTCCCGCGAGGGTTCCACCCCCTGCTTAGCCACTGGAGCGACGTCCCTCAGCGGAGCCGACTTCTAAATGTTCCGATTTTGTGCTCCACGGCTCTATCACTTGCCAGAAGTGGCCGACGGAGGCCCCCTCCCCCGCCGTCTATCCTCCTGAATATCGCCTCGGATTCACTTCTCCGCATGTCCTACCTTCCAGAAAGTGGTCGCTTTTCTGATGAGAGAGTTGTTGCTATTCTTTTCTTCAATCTCCTGTTGAGATTGTAGGTGTTCAGAATGGTTTGATCCTTATCCAGCAGAATTCCTGGGACCAGACAAAATCTAGGTCTCTTACTCCTCTGCCATCTTGCTCCGCCCCTCCCCCAGCATATTTATTTTCAACCTGTCATTAGTAACCTAGTTTGGCATCACCATTTGTTGATACATTATCTTTGTATAAATTAAGTATTACTTAAGTAAACATATTCTTAAAACTAGAGTAACTTTATTTCCAGAAATAAACTGAATTTTAACTGTTTCTAATTGTGAGACTACTAATGCCAAACTACCATTGATGTTCTGAGGCCTTGTTAAATAACAACAAGACTATTATCCTATGTTTTCTAGAAATAAGGGAACAGGAGACAAGTTACTCATGAAATCCAGTTTTAGATAAATTACATTTATAAACACTGTGCTAAGATTATAATTTTATTGAGCTTCCATTTTAGCAATTGTATAATCACAACTATAGCAATCAAACTGAATAAGAAAGATCAGATTTCAGGTTCCTGGGTGGCTCAGTCAGTTAAGCATCTGTCTTTAGCTCTGGTCATGATCCCAGGGTCCTGGGATTGAGGCCCACATCAGGCTCTCTGCTCAGTGGGGAGTCTGCTTCTCCCTCTCCCTCTGCTCCTCTCCACCCTGCTCATACTTGCTCTCTCTCAAATAAATAAATAAAATCTCAAGGAAAAAATAAATAAGGCAGTTTTTGACTTTCCTAATGATAAGAGGTATCTTCCACAGCATCTTTTAGAGCTTCCTGAGGCTGTTCTTCATTCTTCTGATGGGTTATGAAGGATGTTTTAGTGGCAACTGCTTGAAATTGCATGCGTTCTGTTGTATTTGGTAACGACTATCTTTCAAGCACTGTCAGACACAGGCTTAACTTGTTTTAAATGGTGAGATTCGTTTTTTATTAGTTCTTTTTGAAACGTGTTAAGCCCAAGTAAAACGTTGCATCCTTGGGGTAATCTCATTTGTTATCATTCTTTTTATATGTTGCTTGATTCAGTCTGCTAGTTCAAGATATGTTTTAAAGATTATTTTGTCCAAGATATGTTGGATGGCATAAAGGAAGTAACACATAGATAGCATTTTATATTTTTGTTCAGAAATGGCATGGCAGCTTCATGGTTTATAGTCTTTCATTAACATAGACAATTCTATATTCTAAAGAACCATACAAAATCTATATACTATAACTACACTATATACTATATCTATATACTATAACTA